>NW_012026833.1:1236262-1306702 GCF_000956235.1 Wasmannia auropunctata
AATATATAAAAATAAATAGAATTATTAAACTTACAGTTCATTATTTAACAAGAATTTTATCATTTTACCAATGCATGGAAGAGAAAAGTAATTTAAACAAAGTCAATCTGTATACTGCTGTTTTACAAAATATAATTTAGTATCATTGTCTTGTCTTTTGTTCTTCGTGTAAATTTATTTTGTATTTTGTTGTAGGTAATTTTCTCAAAATATTAGTGACTCAGTTTCTTTGTGTAAAGATGACGTCACCAACTGAAAATATATGCGGAAAATGCTTCATATCGTGAAATAACATTACGTTCCATGATCTATAATGCAGATGGTGTAGCTGCTCCGACTAAAGAGACAGAGAGAGAGAGAGAGAGGGAGAGGGAGACCGGTGATACTATAGGTTTTATTATTGTTGGCCGTCTCTTTGTGGTATTTCTGCATGCGATAGAACACACGGGGCACAATCGGCTTGAATAAACTAACACTTGTGCTGAGAGAAAATTACGTAAATCCATTTTTTTTAATGGAATCTTTTTATGCATTTTTTATAAATAATTTTATGAGACGAGTTCTTTTAATAGTTAGACGATTGGTGTGCTGTACGCGAGTTAAAGTTTAAAGAAATACAATACATATAAATGTTTTTTACATTTTTAAAGTGCTTCTCATCCAAAAATAGAGGTTGACATTCCGTTTCCATGTTTTAACAATAGCAATTTAATTCATTTACTTGACTGAATTCTCATGATATCCATTTCCATGATTTAAATTAAATAGTCAGTGCAAAGTTTAATCTAAAGTTGCTTTTTTGCCTGCGAATCGATCTGTCTTTCCGAGTTAGCGTCGCAAAAAGAGAGAGAGAGAGAGAAAGGCATCGATTATCTTACCTACAAGATATTGATATTAGCCGCTAATCGTTTTACGTAATCAGCGAATGCGCGCTCGCCGTGAAGTTGAGAACAAGCTTCGCCATGCCACGCTAATCTTCCAGATTATCGGACATGCTCACGGTAATTAAGTATGTATTACGGTTGCACGATGCACACATCCGCGCGCGTACATATAGGGCATGCACAATATATTAATTCATCGCACACACACACATACACATACACATACACACGCGGGCCGCGAGAGCGTTATACGACCGCTACTAATGCCGGCATAATGAAACGCATCGTTGCACCGCGTCGGTTGCGCGCCGCGTTCCTTCGCGTTATGTCCCGTTGATTTACGACCTGTCCATTGAGAATCTGAGAATTTCCAGGCACGAAGCGCGATTTCGTGTGTTTAGTCACCTCGCGTAAGAGATGCGCCCGATGTACGGCCCACGTACAGGCGTATACGTAGGAGGGTATGTACGATAATACAGGGGTGGCCATAAATTCACGCGCGCGGGGCGCTCGCCGAGATTCTTCTCGTGTGGCTGCAGTTTACTTCCTCCTTCGCCTCCAATCACGTGATATCACACTAAATACAGCGCTATACGAAAGGAAAACCCGTAATACATATAACTGCCAAGTGGGAGATGTCACAGTTCTCGAATTATCTCAATTTAGTACTGCCTGCAGTTAAAATAATAACACGACTTTTGAAACTCATCAACGGAACGGCGAAGTTTGCAAGTCAAGCCCCCGTTGTCTGCCCGCTCGCAATTATTATACACGATGGTGACATTATCATAAAATAACCACTCGATGGGGCTTGCGGCCAGGCTAATTTCAATGTAAACGATATGCGGCCCGAATTAATATTTGAGTTGTGCACCTCTGATTTGTAGCGCGACAACGTTATGCGCTCAACTGTATTCATCAAAATTGCCGGGAATGCGCCTCGCTAGAATGCTTATAATTATGCTATAATTAATGGAAACTGATATGCCTGCGCAGTTTATTATAGATATTACGTGACGTAACGCTGATCTACGTGACATGTCGCGCGATATCATACGATGCGGCTAATTGTTTAGATTAATTAGAACGCTGATGCATAGGTTCGGTCCGCGCACAGTTATGGGGGCATGTATCCGGCAACGTGTGTATGTATCGCTCTATGGCATTAGCGCTTAGGTACGATGCTAAATACATCTTCTCGATCGTATCGTGGTCCTGTGTGACAATGACGTTACTAAACGGTATTACCTAGGTCTTGAATTTATTACCGTGAGATGAGCTCTCAATAAATTCATCTTCACAAAAGTACAGATTATATTGCGAAATTATATAATATACATGACAAAACACACGCACGTAATAACATACACATTGTTATTTTTTCCTGCTGCGCTATGACGTAATTTCTAAATTACATTATTATACATTATTACATGCACACACGCATACACAAACGAGCCTGAAAATATGTTGCACTTTCTGTTGCGTAGATTATTAACCGAGCTTTTTAATATATTTATATCGCAAATATGATTAAGTAAAATTAGATGAAATTAGGACAAAACTTTTCTCTTCGCTCGCGGTTTAATGATTTCAAGAAACTTATTTTTCAGGTGTTGATTAATAGCTCGGTTTAACAAATCTTGTTTCATTCAATGGTATAAAATTGCCTCTCCTGTCTGCTCTTGCACTTTCTCCGCAGGTCGAAATCCGCGGGATTGCCCGGCCGTCGCGCCGCTCGTAAACTGCGCGCATCGCGATTACGTAAGTTTTCTCTCGGCGGCGTTTCGCTCCCGTGAACACGATGCTCCTTCTAGTAATTATCGGTCCCCGTGCTCCACGAGGACCGATTTAATAAAAGTTTTCCTCCGTTTCGCATTTCGACGCCTGCCTACGCCGGGATGGGAGGAAGAGTCCCTTAAGGAGCCCGACGAGTCTTAAGTCGAATTTACACGGTTCAGCTTCGACAATCGCCCTCTCGAAAGAATACTTTGTGTAAATATTGTTTCAGAGCGAATGGATGAAAGAGGCAAAGATAGTCGGTTTAAAATTAATAAGAAGAGCAAACACGTGGAAGAAATGAGAGAGAAAGAGAGAAAGAGAGAGGCATATGATTTTTAAGAAAAAAATTTAATTTCGACCTAGAAATTAAGGCTGAGATTTTTTATATATATTTTGTATGACAAACAATGATTTGAATTGCACAAATATTTTATAGCTGCTTCGAAATTTTTATTGAAGTAGACATTTATTTTTTTTCATACACTTTAAGTGATTATATATGATATGATCGTTAAAGGTGCACCGTGGAGATGCCGATAGAGCGAAACCTCGTTAATCCGATATATTCACTTTGACCGATTTAGACGGGATAATCATCGAGAGCGAACCGTGTAAATTCACCTTTAGCTTGGTTTCATTTTTTCATTAAACTAAGTGACTCCCTCTCTCTCTCTGTCTCTCTCTCCCTCTTTCTCTTTCTCTCTTGTCTGGCGCGCGCTATATTCGCGGCAATCCCTTTAAGTGCTCGATTCGATCCATCGCGGATGGCCCTTACGTCGCCCCGGCATCAAGAATGGCGCGTGATGAAAAAACGATTGAGCCGGGGAGCCTAATAAATCGAGAGCCTCCTTCGCGCCGATAATTCCCTCCGTTCTGATTTTACATCATTTTTTTTTCTTTTTTTTTTTTAATCGACCATGATTGTGCTCTCTCTCCTTTCCATTTCGGCCTCTCTTGTTTTCTCTCTCTCTCTCTGTCTCGCGGGCTCTTATGTAAATTTATTCAAAAGATACCGGTATAACATATTGGTAATATATTCACGGCAGTATAACGGCGTTAAAGCGCGCTTTACACGTGTAACGATGTTTATTTCAACGATTTTTAATGGAGATGCTGGAAATGAAAACGGTATATATACATATCAGTGAAGTATTCCTAACGATGTAGCGATGCAAATCTCTTCAATATATTACGAACCTCTTTTTTTTTGACATAAGATGTTACTTTTATCTTGGAGATTTGTCGATATATTGTAAATATATTTATCTTGTGTTGCATAATTTGTTTCCTTTAATATATAATTCGGGCTATTTTACTTTACTGATGTGAAAACTGAAATAATTTTAAATTTCGGCCGACGGAAATAGATTTGCGTTCTTATTTTATTTTTACATATTTTTTTCGTAGAACTTAAAACAGCACTTTGCCCTCCGCGCGGCTCGCAATTGCTCGCGATAGTATACCACGGACATGCTCGGAAGGCCAGAGAGATAGGCGTGAGTTATGCGTGCACGCATACCTTCGCGCTGATACGCGTGCATACAACGCGCACATATATCACGCAGACGGTATTATATCGGAATTAATCCAGAGGCTTTCTCTCTCGCTCTTTTTTTTCCTTGTCCAAAAGAATCTGTATGCACGTGAAATTGCATATTTTTTTATCGTATATATTTATCAAATATAATCTGTATATTCATTTCCGAAGTTTGTGCTCCCCCCCCCCCCGTGCGTTTGACCTCCATTTATTTATTTGTTTTCTAAATGAATACAATTTTATTACGAGGGAACAATTTTGCCGAAAAATATTGACATTTAAAAAAAAATTCCAGATATTTATAATTTACAATCTATAAATTTTTATATCTGTTATGCGCGCGCGGTGAACGAAGCGCTCTCTTTCTCTTTTTCTGTCTCTCTCTCTCTCTAATCCGTTATCATCAATATTTATAGCTTTACGGCTTTCCGCAAATTTCGCATAGGTATTTATAATTCCGTGTCTCTAACCGCACGCTGCATATTTATAGTATATGTATTCCATGTATTGATTTGGATAATTAAAGTCATTGCCGAATTCAACCGACGTGATATAAATGTCACTTGTTTAACCAATTCCCACGAACAGAAAACAAGATTTTCATCGCAAGCCTGTATAAATAATTCGGATAAAAATCAGCGATAAAAAGCTCATCGTTTATCGATACAATGGCTAACAAGGTTTGATATAGCGCGGAAAGATAATACACATAGAATTTCGTTTATTTATATATTATACTGCGTAATATGTGTGTGTGTGTGTGTGTGTGTGTGTGTGTGTGTGTGTGTGTGTGTGTGTGTGTGTGTATGACGTGAATCGGGATATTTTCATATTATCTACAATTTCTATGGATTACGTAAATTTATTTAATAATCTTATATCTCGAACTGAATGCGATTGCATTAGCTAGATCTTTCGCACATTAAGTTAATTTTACCTCACAATAAGTGTATACTTTCCTTCAGCCGCAAAAAGTGAGAAAGAAACGAATCTTCCAGCGCGAAATCCTGCTGGTAATTAAATTAAAAGATCGCCGATAAAGATCCTCTCGCTTTATCGACGTCGCGCGCGACAGAAGGGGACCCCTCTGATAAAGAACAAAAAGATTTTCTCTTTGACGGGACGATATTATCGCTCCCATTAGCGCGCGCGCGCGCGCATTAATGCAGGCGCAAAAGCGCGCGCGGGAGAGAGCAATGCGATTCCGATTAATTAAGTTGATTAACGATAAACGGAGACCGCGGGACGAGCAGACCGGAAGTGACAAGTGCGTATGCACGCCCGCCGCGATACAATCGGCCATTGTCGGCGACAATAACGATGTCGAGTGAACCGAAACGGTTCTCGCGCCGAAGTAATTAGCGTTTCTCATCGTCATTGTCGCCGCCGTTGCTCGTCGTCGTCGTTGCTGTCGTCGTCGTTGCCGTCGCCGTCGACGAGATCGGGAGGTATCGTTTAACGAGGCGTTAAAGCATTTCAAAGGCGTTTCGGAGCGGCGCCAACGTTCCGGGAAAGGAGATATCCTGATCGCGACATTACTCGCGTCGTCAACTTTCACGTATATTTCCGGTTAGAGCGTAAAACGCGGAATATTATTGGTACCGTCATTAATAACGAGCCATTAAGTTTTCACATAAGAGTCTCCGTACTATCTTGAAGATGCTACGCACATTTATAAAAATAAAATGGCTATTTCTACGTGTTTATTTCTTATTGGTTTGCTTTTTCTTCGTAAATATAAATCGTAAATATAAATCAATGTTATTAGCAAATTGCAAGCATTTTTGATACTGCTCACACACAGAAAAATATCAATTCTACTACTAATTGTAAGAAAAACGATTATTTAATTTATTTTTTTTTAGTATTTATTTTTAACTAAGAATATTTTCTTGATAATATTTTTAAAAACTTATCACAAATTTTAGAAAAAAATCATCATTTACTCGTAAAAAGAATTTATACTCCTTCAAAGAACATTATAAAATTTTATCGACAAAAAGTCAAAATAATAAGCAAATCGAATTTTTGTTTTAATTTTATATTCTTAATTGAAGAATTAAATAACTAGAATTCAAAATATATTTTGAATAAACTTAATACTTATGATAAACTTATGATAGATTGACAGATATGTGAACTTTTGAAGTAATATTTATGGTGAATAATTTATAGTATGTAATGTGTGTGTATATCCAGAAAAAATGTTCCGTAAACATTATTTGTTTTAAGTAAAATGATGAGTGCATTTTAAAACCATTATTAAGAAAATACTTTGTGTAGTAAAGATAAAACTGTTATTTTTGAAAAAAGAAGAAAAAAATTGAGTAAAAAAATTGGTTTTCTTATCACTAGAATGATAATTTTTCTGTGTGTAGGAAGCTACTCGACTCGTTTGTGAGATATTTTTCACGAACTTCTTTTGCGATTGCAAAGTATGGAGAAAACATTGCCAGAGGACATTGTTCCTTGTCTAAAGCGCCATGGGATAAGATGTTAAATAGGTTTGTAATCAGATATTAAAAGTAGCGTGCTGTGCGCTCGAAGGTATTTCCTTCATGGTCTATTTCATGCTCGGCTATATAGCGGCATTATTCTCTGCAACTTTATGTTACGGACAGATTGAAATTTATTCGCGACATGGATGAGTAAACGTATGCTTCGGGATCGATATTGCTTGCGGTATTTTGAATGAACCGACGATGTTATGATGGGAATCGCGTTGAACTGCAAAGTGTGCGATAGACTATAAAGTCGCGTCTACGTGACCTGTCTGCGTATCGTCTGCATGATATTTACTATGTAAAAGACACACGATAGATAATGTATCGTGGCTACTTTATCGTGGCCACTTTATCGGCGCACGTATACACACGTATATACATATATACATACATACGTTTACATTAGACATATTTAGATTACACTTAAATAATTCGCGATGAGAGATGAAAAATAAGCACCGGCTTAAACTTGCACGAGGTATATCGAGATAATATCGTAATCGATCTTATCGGACTGTCAATAATCGAACCTGTTTCGTTACATTATTGATATTAAGATATTATAAAGGTACTCTTGATCGAGGATTGATATATATAAGTTGCGAAACATGTCGAAACTCCTCGAAGGAAACAATCTCGCGCGTTTCGATAATAAAGATATCGCCTGTCGTGTCTTTCGACTTTTTTTTGCGCCGGACACCCCATACATACGTCGATCTTTACGCCCGGCGCTGACACGTTTAGCGATGATGGAGCGATTGCATTGTACTCTCGCGACCGTGATGAAATCACGTTCTTTTCCCGCCTTTTTTTCGCGTAATTGGGTATCATTCGTTACGGGCAACATATCCCCCCCCCCGCCCCACCTCCATTGTCAAGCATGCGGTGAACGGTTTTGGAGCACGTAAGCGGTTACGACAGCTCTAAGATGGATGCGTGAGTTATTGCGTTCTGCCTCTTTGATCACATGCGTGTGCGATTGGAGGAACTTTCCAACGGAATAATGATAGGCATCTTAGGCGAATTGTAGTACAATATATATATCCAGTTAAATATAATAGTAAAGTTCATCAGATACGCCGGTGAAACCTAATATTATATATCGTTATATAATATTCTTATTAAAAGATTTTATAGCTAGATGATTATATTGATACAAACAAAATTATTGAGTTTTAATTTTCATTGTTTTTATCGTTTTCAAAAAATTTTGGCATTATTCCTTAACAAAAATATTTAATTAATATTAATAAAGTACAATATTTAAAGTTATTTAAATTAGGTTTCTTACACAACGAAATATATTTAATTAATATTAATAAAGTATAATATAAAGTATTGTTTTATTTAAATCAGAACTTGAGGCTTTAAATGGCTATTTGTGACTCTCGCAAATTATGCAATATTGAAATCGACGTAGATTCTTGTATAAATTGTAATTAAGAATGTCAAGACATTTAAACATTAGGTGTAATTAAGAATGCTCGATAATCAATAAACTTCAAATAACTTTTCGAGATTTATAAGCATGCAGAAATATATACGTATATTAAAGGCAGTTTTTCACTGCCCCATTTCACTTGAAATATGATGGCGAGTTTATCGAAGAAACTGTAACCATCAATCCTTATTATGAAATGAGAACCGGTAAATAGTTCCAAGGCAGCTTCTAACGATATATTCCTTTCTGCGCACATAACCGCGTGTCCACGATTATACTGTTTATCGTATGCAGCAGACTTTGCTCCCGGCGCTAATTGTCAGCAAATTATGCGACGGTAATAATCATGAACTGCCCCGATAACAGTACCGAAGTTCGATAATTATGAGTGTGTTTCGTGTGTGCCCCGAAGATCCGCGCTCGCTCTGGGGTCTGATCAATTATCCCAGAATTCAATTATGTCGAAAAAGCAAACCGGCTATCCGCTCTGGCGTTCGTGCAGCGTAATTACGTGGTTGCATCCGCGCGCGGGTTTTTGCGCGATCCCGCGATATCTCGCATCGACTGTGCCGCACAAAGTGCGCTTTATGTAACCTTCCCGTTACCGACCGTCTCAAATTTGAGACACGTAGCAAAGCTGTGTCTAAAAATAGGTAAGTTTAAGAATATCCAAGTTAAAACATTTACACATCCGCATCCGTATAAGTGTAACGGATTTCCACATTTTGTTATCTTTTAATTTAATTAAATAATTATTTTTCTATTACTTGTTAAATATAGGTATATATTAACTTATATTATTAAATACAGGCATATATTAACTTACACAACTGATAGAGACAACCGACACTTTTTTATGTACCGTTTTCTTTTCTTTCTATATATTAATCGACACACATACAATAACGGCGATGTCGGAGTATCGATATTTGATCTCCATACAACAATCATGCAAATGCCAGTCGGACGAGTGTTTGCCGCTGCGTACAATGGCAATGCCAATAATTACGACGTGACGCGTATGATACCATGTATAATTGGACGAAGCGATAGCCACCGGTAAATATACTGACACTGTTGCGAAACGACTACACAGTCGTATAATTCATGCTACGACGTGATATATGCCAATGCAAATTGCAAATATCTTACAAGTTGCGCGTGCGGACGTTCGATGTGTGCTCGCATACGCGGTGTCCTAGAAATCGCGCGAATATTTCCAGAAATCGCAGGTATACCTAGTTTTATAATCGACTTGTAAATTACGTGGTGTAAAATTCCCATAACCTATATACTTTTTGTTATTTTAGACATAATTTAATTTGAGATATTTTTACTCTCTGCGTGAAACTTGTAACGTCACATTTTCACGTGCTTCTATTTCAATTGATTGAACATCCAGTGCATCTCTCTGACGAGGGAACTTTGAAGCGAATCGAGTGATTTGAAATAAAGAACGTATATACCGCGCGGTTATAAATGCGGGACAAGAAAATCACAGCCGCGTTTTTCACGCGCGGGTCATATCGCGAATGCAAGGGTCACGATGCATCGGGAAAGGGTCTTAATGCCGCGGCGTTACCGGCCACTGCGCCGAGAGAGCACGAAGAGCATTCACGGAACAGCGTTATACCCCGGCAAATGCAATTTGCCCCGAGACGCGACGTATCGCGTTTTTTTTCTCCTTTTTCTTTCTTGTGCCTCTTTCGCCTCTATTTATTCTTCACGAAGGCATCTCACGCCGTCGTGAGATCGACCGCATCTTGGTGCACGCTTCTCTACCTATAAAAATTTCATTTGCCTAGCATACACTATTATATCGATGCTTGTTTATTACATTTTTTCCCCTTGACGTACGTTCTGTTTTTTTTTTTTTTTACCAACGATTATGCAAATGTTTGCAATAATGGATAATACCGTCCGTCGTAAATGATTTATCGCAATTCTGATGAATATGTTTTTTTTTAACTAACAGCATTTCGAGTACTTTATTAACATCAGCGCGTCAGCTGTTATTGATAAATTTAATTAACTCACATTTGCGCGCATAATTTTATACATCCCTCCTAGATTGTAAACATAAAAAAAAATTAATTATTGCTAAGCGAACTTGATTTAATTGGTTCAAGGAGCGTGATTTGTTAAGCAATGACGATCGATAAGGTTTATCATGTAATCACGTTGCGCTCATTACAGGACGTATATACTATGGTATGTATATTTTTGTTTGACATTTAATTTATTCGAATCACTGAGTTACGCGTTAGATTTATTGCGCGATATAATTGCTGGATACTTTGTAAGTGAATAACTCTGAAGCTTGGAAATTAAAGAGATTAAAATATCTGCATAGATATTTTATACGAGTTTACAAAGTAATTTATCATGAGCGGTTTATCACACGGTTTCGAAGGGAGGCATATGAATTTCGCACGCGATAAACACGGCTAAATCAAGCCGGATACTCGTTCCGGGAAGTTTCCTCTCGTTACACGCTCCCGCCCGATAGCGAGAGAAGAAACAATTAACCGGGAACCGCAGTCAGTCTTAATTAACGCTTTCGATACATACATTATTGTAATCAGCAATTGATTAAATACGACTTTAAACGGTCGGTCACGAAGCGATCAGTCGGACGACGATAACCTCGTGGCCGATAAAGGAGGCCGCTCTTCTCCCTGTTTTCGATGAATTATTATTGTTTCTTATTAGTTGCACTATCGACAACCGTTCTCGGGGAGTGAAAGCACTTAGAAAAAAATAACATTTAAAATTGAAAACAAAAGATAAGGAATAACATTTTATTATCGCTCTCTTAATTTTGTAATATATTTAAAAATGCAAAGGTGCTTATTTTAATTTCTAAAAGAACACGTTATCTCTTAAAAGTATCAATTGTATTTCTCTCTCTTTCTCTCTCTCTCTCTCTTTCTCTCTCTCTCTCTCGCCTTACATAAGTTTCATACGCTAGTCAATGTCGCGAAAAGAAAGCAGATGGGAAAATCGGTTCGCGCGAACGAATTAATACTCAATATTACATTCGCTTGGATGAATACGCCATTCGGAATTAAACGCGAAAAATCTGCGAGCGTCTCTCTGCTCTTCGTTGCTCTTGAAATGGAAATGCGACCCAATATAGGGAGAGAGGTCCGATCTATACTTAGCGATCTCCTGACTCGGGCAAATCTACAAGTGGGGTCGGGACCCGTTATATATTTCGATCTCTGCCGAGATTACACCGAGTGTCGTCCTGCTTGAACGCTCGTTTCATCGCCCTTCCAATGGAGGAACTCGTTGTTTTTATCCCGAGATAAAAAATTAAAATCTCGCGAAATTTTTTTTTACGCAAATTAATGTTTATTTTATACATGATTCTGAAAATCGCTGAAAAAAATACAACTTTTTTGGCAAATTTTTTCTAATATATTTATTTTGTATAAAATTCTGCACATCGCTGAAAAAAATACAAAGATTCTGAAGAAATATGCTTTTATTTCGCAGTCATATTTTATAAAACAATTTAATATACAGAGTGTAGCTTAAATGGCCCACTAATTATATAGCATTATTCCTTGTAAAAAAACTGAGTCGAAAAGTCCTGAATCATTTTTTTTTTCTATAATGCACGATCACTGCAGTAATTATTGTTTCATTGAGCATTGTACAATCGAATAAAATTGTTCTTAAAGCGCTGACTAATCATATAACGCCATAAACAAATCTTATAAAAAAATTTATTAAAAAAGTCTATTACATAATTCCTTTTTCTCTTCTCTCTGCTATTTTCCACACAACATTTCATTAAAGAATTATATGATAGACTTTTTTGTTTGCTTCATCTTTCGTGTTGTAGCTAAATAAAAATGATCTGAATCACGAATAAGGTAATAAGCTGAAATATTAAAAAACTCCGAGAATTCTCGTGAAGTATTCTTAGCCACTCGCATGCGATCTTTATTTCTTAATTATCGTCAGAAACGGAAAGAGATAAATACGGCTAAATAGCCGTGCATACGTAGATTCCTTTGTGTTTCCGCCGCCCTTTATTTACCCGAGTATAATTCTTGCATTTCCAGAAGGAAATTTTAACGACCCTGAAACCGCTGCACTATTCGCCTGAGGCTTTGGGGGCCCTTCCCCCAAAAGCCCTTGGTCGAAACGTCAGCCGAGGGTCGTCGCTCGGTGGCGGTGGCCGCAGCTTCACAAGGCACACGAAGCACCGGAGCGAACGTTTTCTCTAATTCAATTTGAAAAGCCTTCCTGGAGCGCGTCCAAAAGACATCCCGTATTCATGCCGGCAGAATGGCACTCGTAACTCATAACGGTACAGTCGCGATTTCCGTACGTACCGCCGCGCCGCGCTCGTCATGTTTCCAACTCGTAAAAGGTTCGGCACCACGCTCGATGAGATACGTTTTTTATGAACGGCAACGAAGACCGTGTATTATTCTGCGCTCGCGGATGGGCGGGGAGAGGGCGGATCGGGCATTAATATTAATCTGGCGATGGGAGAGCGGCTTCGCGTGTTATAATACGTTGGATGTCGAACGAGAACGGGAACAGAGTGTAGTAAAGCAGTTTATATCTTGTGTTTATTACTCTTATTTTTGCTTTTATTATGGTCGTGGAACTTAATTCGACACGACCAATGCATTTTAGAAATTGCAACGGAAATATATATTCTCTCTCTCTCTCTCTGTTATTGTTAATCACGATGGCGTAAGATTATTCTGGAAATATTTTCTTGGTGCACTCTTACAGTATTCAAGCGCTTTAATATCGTTGTTTGAAAGAATCGATCCCGAAAAAATTAAATATTTCCTGCGGATATGCATTCATGGAACTTTCGAATTTATGAGATGTTCACTGAATTGCGTTATATTGAATTGCATACTAATAGATATTTTTGTACAATTATTTTTTTTCTTCTTTTTGTGCACGTTCTACATATTATATTTTTATATCGTGTCGATTGAGAGAACCAGAGTATTTTGAGAACTTTAATGTGAATTTTATCTTTCCAAGCAATTTAAAATTAACCGTATATTTAATGTGATATGACAGAAACGACACTCCGTTCTCAATAACATCGAATATTTAAATCTTTGAATTTTTTATGGAAAATATATCGATGGAATATACATGAAACAATTAAATTAATGAAACAATTAAAATTTAATCATTCATGTCGATTGAATGTATGACTAACCTTAACTAATTAAAAAGTCAAGATTATATGAGTGTTTTTAAGCAATAATGTATTACATATGTGCTTTATTTTTTTTTAATCAATAATAAATTAAGCTCGAGCAAGTGAGCGTGAACAAATACGAACGAATATTTGCTGTAACGAGTGCAGTGGCACCGTTCATTCGTATTTTTGCTTGCTCGCTCCTTGGAACCGGTTTTAAAGAATTCTCTAAACATGTTTACTTAGCATTGAGATTATATAATAAGAAATATTCAAATTCGTAAAATATCTATTGGTTCATATGTATATTTGAGAAAACAATTTAATTTTATGCATATACACAATGTGTATACCAGTATTTATACGCAGGTGCATGGATTTTTTTTTTTTAAAGTAGATACACGAAATCCTCGAAAGGCTTACAGCGGGTTCAGCGTCTAACAGCGACGTTCAGCGAGCGAGAATTCGCCGCGCATTCTCGTACTTTCGTGCCCGGCTGTACCATGGACGAGAAGAGAACCACGGAAGGGAATCCCGACGTGAAACGAATTGTCCCGCGTCGCGGAACGTCGGCGCGTTCCGACCGGCCGGTACGACGCGGTGGACGCGCGTCGCGACGTGCCCGTCCGCGTTCCCCGGCGTCGGACCGATCGCTCAGCCGGTCCGCGACGTGTCCCCGTCGCGCGGACAACGTTCAACGGTCACGCCGTCGCGGGGAATCGTCGGCCAATATTTTCCCCGGGTCGTCGTCGGGAACGCGCCGGGTCTACGGGCGAGCACAAAATGGCCGCCGGCAGGGAACGATCGACCGTACGTGAGCGCGAGCGAGCGGGAAAATCTCGTTTCTCCCTTTCTCCGCTTCTCTCACGCTGATGCATATATAGGGACAGGCACACACATACACACGTTCGCGCGCGCACGAAATTCTCTCTCTCTCTTTCTCTCTGCGTTACAACTCATCGATTATGCACATCGATAACGAGATTGTATTTCACATTAATTAGAGCCTCACCATACCATTTAGATTTATAGTGTCAGTTTTCATTATATACTTCGGCACTTGATGGATAAACAAGCGAGATGTTCATCACTCTTGTTCTCCATCTCTCTCGTAACCCATACTGGTCCCACTCTGGCATTAACACACCACGTCTTAACGTCTATCGCGCGCACCTTTTATCTTTCTCCAACATTCTCCCTCGTCGTCCTCTTCTTTCTCGCGCGCGTCAGCGATCCTCCGACTCTCGCCGATCCTTCTCATCGAAGTTCCCTCCTTCTTCGACGACGATATTCCTCTTCTTCTTTCCACAAGACGTCGCCGCGTGTTCCTCTTTCCATATAATGTCCTTCCTCCGCCGCCCTTACAACGGCTCTCTCTCTCTTTCTCTCACTCTATTCACCATTCGTGCGTCGCTCTCCGTTCCTCCCTCCGCGACACAATGCCGCTCTCCGTTTCTCACCCTCGCGCGGCCGAGGGTGCAATCGCGCGTCCTTATCGCGCGCGCAGTTACGCGAGAGCGACTGATGCCTGCTGCCGCCTCGCGCTGTCCTTTCCTCGGATCGGAGGTACATCGCATCGTCCTCGCTGCACTCGCACGAGTCCCAGCTCCATCGGACGCGCTGCATCTTCGTTGCATTCATCGGCCGCGCGGTATCGCGCGTCTCCTCTTCGTCGCTCTCACGGCGCCGTAGCCTGCAGTCTTTTTCGGCTTTCTTCCTCGCTCCGACTAGTCCCTCTTCGTCGGATATCAAGCGTATCAAACGTCCGTCTCTCTCTCTCTCTCTCTCTCTCTTTCTCCGTCCAATGGAGAACATCCCGTCGCTATCGCAGTCGCTCCTACTGCAAACACGTAATGCTATCGACTCGCTCGCACCGCTACTACGACGCGATACGGTCCTCTCCGTTTATCCTCACGCACTTTCCTCTTTCTTGCAACCGTCTCGCTTCTCTCTCTCCCCAGTGAGAAGTGTGCCATCATCCTCGCTCCTAAGCGCATATGTTATCGACTCTCTCGCTCGTCTTCTTCCTTTTTCTTCTCTCTCTCTCTCTCTCTTTCTCGCGCTATCTATCTCCTTCTCTCTGTGTGAAGCACAGGAGATGGAAATGCGGAGATGGAAAAGCACAATTACAGACGCGACAGCGACGACGACTACTCGGCAACCGCGGGCGATAGTTTGCTTCACGTATTCACGCGTGTATACACGTATTCACGCACGCCCTCACGCACGCATGCACGCACGCACGCACGCACGCACGCATCGCGCCGACGCGACTCAAATATAGGCGTCGGCAATGCCGGCGACACACGCGCGTCGTCGTTGCGGCTTGCGCTACGGCCCGCGACGACCGCGCGCACACTAATTGTGCGGCGTACCCCGGGCTGAGTTACATTGTCTCGTATTATGCATACGCGATATTGCCGGGATCCGCACGAGCAGCCCGGAGGCGTACGAGCCGTCGTTCGTTATATATACGTGCGTACACGCCGTGTGTGCGTCAAATACCCCGACTCGATATCCACGCTGTGTGGTCCGTATCGATCGTATCTGCCGGAGAAAAGCGCAGCTATATGGCCAGCTCGCTGCTTGTTTGAAGGCTTATTTAGATAATTAGCGTGTTCCCAGCATGTCGCCAGCCATTTCTCCGTCATCGCGTATGTCGAAGATGAAATTCTCTTGGACCAGGCAGAGGGTTCCCTCTGGTTATACCCTCGTTTTCATTCAGCCGCCCGCCGATACGTTCTGCCCGTCTCAAACAGAATACCTCGACGAAGCGTCATTTTTTTTTTCTTTCGTTTACGATCTTTTAGCGGCCTATACGTTATCGTTAATCGACGTTCCTCTTTTTTATGGCTTCTTTCTAATCGGCGTATAGATAAGACTGGCACTTATGCAACCGCGTCAGTACGCATTATTATCCGCGGCTCGTAAAGCTGATTAACGACTTCGTTCGAGTCGGATGCGTTTTAATTCCTCCACGGGCGTCGCGCACGCATCGGGCGCCGTGTATAATAAAGTGTATATCCCACGTGTGACGGGAGCAGCGAGATTATCAACCAGCCTGTATAGCCGCGCGACGCAGGTAACGCAAAGCGCCTATATATCGGATAACACGTGCGCATATATTACGCGCGCACCAAGTGTATTCGCTGCTGTCACTTGAACGACAAAGTTCGCACGGCGATACCCGCGCCCACTCGTCGGGCACGCGGAAAACGTTTTCTCGTCGTTCCGATAATTGATTTCGTAAACCACGAGGAATTTACATCTCATTTTCGCTTTATCGTATCGATAAAATTACGTTGCGGTGCGCGAGATAACCTTACACTCGCTCGTAGAGTCATTAAATCTACGAGTATATCGTGTTTACAACTTCTAATCGTAAAATTCACCGTGCGTGTACATTTTTGTATAGAGAAACTGCGAAAAGTTGAGCGAGGAGGTTAGGGGATTTACGACCCGCTATTGTTAAAAAAATATATATGGGCGTGTATCTGAAGTATAATTTTATTTAACGACTTTATTTAAAAAATTTATGTATTTAGATATTTGTAAATAGAAACTGAAATGTAATATAAAAATATAATATTATCGCGGAGCGAAAATTGGACGTTGACATTTAAATGTGGGACACAACTGTGGACTTTTGTAACTAAATATACGGTTTTACCGGCTGTAACCTATTATCGTGCATTCAACGTCCATTCTTCCGTTCGTGCATCGCGCGTATCCATGCGTGACAAAGAGATTAATTGACTTTCGTGTGTAAAAGGGGTAAAAGCCCGCTGACCTGAACAGAATTGCGCGGAAGATGTTAGGTGGATAGTTTTATCATATTTACAAAATTTTATTTTTAAAAATATTCAAAAATATCAAACCTACATGCAAAAAGGATTGTTATTGCACTATTAGTTTAGCAATTTTTACACAAGACAAAAGAAACTTCGAATCAGATTAATGTTTATCATCGAATGTGCCTCTCCCATTCTTATACCTCGCGTTGTGAATCCGATTTTCATAAAAGTTATGAAATGCAAAATTTAAAAATGTTCGCACTAGTGTGCTGCGTGCAGCGGTAAATAAAGATTACAATACCGGCTGTAGAGATAAGAATAGACTTTCGTGACCAATATCAAGGTTTTAGTCGCGGTAACCTAGTATCGCGCGTGCATTTATAGCGCTTATCGATGCGTCACAAAGGGGTTAATTGATTCCCCATGTAAAAAGCTAAAAGCCCGATACCCGTAGTTGAACCGGTCGAAATAATTGGTCGAAAAATTCCGACGTTGAATAAAGGCTGTATTTACAGACCGGGATTCGTTTTCGTTTTGTCATTTTTTTTTTCAGAGCATGGCCCGAAACGCATGGCCATGATTGGCGGCGAGTATTTGCACCCTTTTAAATAGAAGAGGATTTTCAGAAAGAATCAACGTATGATTCAATACTGTAATTTCACGTTCTCTCGTTTATTTCACAAACAAAATAACATATTACATATAATTGTTTTTCGAATTGACAATTTATCAACGTATTATTGCAAAAACTGCAGCTTTTCCCGATGGATATCATTCGCGATAGCGAATGTACCGAAAAGATATATCGACGCTTTAGCGCCATTGAATAATCGCGTTGACACTCGAAGTGTTCGACATCCGAACGGGTGAAAGTATCGATATCTTGATTTTAATTCATCATATATCTTAATTTATCGATATTTTCGCGTAAAAATCGTTTATTTGTGTACTCTACAGAGCGAACGTTCACGGTGCGTACAGAAGTGTGCTGCTGCGTGCATGCACGCTGAGTGAGAGACAGAGAGAGAAAGAGAGAGAGAGAGAGAGAAACGTTAAGACAGGCAGGCAGGCAGCTCGCGTCGTATTATTGTTCGCCCGCGGGCCGATAGACCGCCGGCACTCGGCAGTCAAGTCAGGCAGTCACCTGCCTATTAGGGAACCTAGGGAACCGGGGAGATTCCTGAGTGCCTTGTAGTACGCGCTCCTTACTACGTCGCTCTCTCGTTCTCCTCTCTCTCTCTCTCTCTCTCTCTCCCTATTTCTCCGTCTCTCCTTCATAGTCTCTCTTCTTCTGGTTCCTCTCTCCGCTTCGCTATCACTCTAACCAGCGTCCGCCGGGAGTACCACGCCACCGACATGGTCGTGTCGCGTCACACAGGCACCGGTGTTTCACACGCCATACGGGCTTTGTAGCTGGCGAGCTGTCGCGTGTACTTTACGCCCGGACCCGCGTATACGTGTGCCCGCGTCGGGTGCGTGGCGTATGTATGTATGACACACGCACGCACGTATGCACGCGCGGACGCGCGCACGCCCACGGACGCGAAGTTCACGAGTCGAGCTCTCGTAAAGCGCCCGCCGACGATGCGCGCGGGAGGCGTCGCTGTCAAAGGCGCTCGCTTTATTTACGAGGCAGGAACTCGTTACGTCCGCGACCGTAACACACTTCACCGGCACGCCGGACTCTCTGAATCGAAGTTGAAGTAAAACTACGGGGTCCCCATTGCCTTTTCAGGTTCATATTTCCGTATACACTTTCCGCGCTGAAAGCGAGACGACCGCGACGCGCGGGCATCAACTGGGGAACAGCTTTAATTATAATAATGAATTTTTTTTTTAATTTGTGTAGTTTTTTCCAGGAATACTCCATGTATTTGCGTGTTTTGCAGAGGGAGAAGAGAGAAAGAGGAACGTATAGTGTTGCCTGCTCGCGCCGTTCACGTGACGATTCGCTCGATTAACGAGAGAGCGGCACGCGGCAGTAACCCATAGGTTAAAATTTTATGTATGCAAATCAGATTATAAATAGATTCATGGATTTCGATGCAAATGGGATTATTAAGCATTCGCAGTCATTATTCGCACAGAATAAATGCGATTGTCATTGTTTTTGTTTTTCTATCGTTGTCATATTGCGTTAGCGAGTATATATATATATATAGTACATAGGGACGTTGAGCAGCATGAATCTGCTCGCGTTTGAAATTGGCGTGGCGCCAGTGAAGCAAGACGCGTTTGCTGCTGCAAAAATATTATGCGTACCTGGCTTTCTCTCCGCGCATTTCCGCAGTTACTTACTCGTTCCGTGTGAAAGAAAAATTATTATTTGAAATAATGAAGAAACTGCAGATTTAACTTCAACTAATTATATCCGGTTATTCTTCGTGGAAGACTTTTTTTAAGTATTTCTCTCGTATCTATATTTTCTCGCGCGAACGAAAGATAAGATAGAATATATTGTTTCATTCAAGTCTATATATATATATTATTTGGAGATGTTAATGCCAGGTTTGCAGCCAACCGAACACTCGACACTCTCCCTGATCTCTGGCCTCTGTTTAAACCGGGAGAATCCGCGCAAGAGTTTCTAAATTGTCCCTGGGACGGGAAACCGAAGTCGCCGTTCGTCCTTGCGGTTAATCGCGCGCACCGATTATGGTTATATACGGGCCGTGTGCATGCACAACGAACTGTTCAGTCAGCACGAAATCAGGTACGCGACCGCAAAACGCAATCAGCGTCGCTTACTATGTCGTACATACGCGGCGCGACGGGTTACGAGCGCGCGGCGCGGCGCACATTCGCTACAATTATAAATAATACGGTGTCGATTCTTGCATTCGTTTCGCATGCGGTAAAAGCGGAGCCGCAATTAACATAACGCGATCCGGCACGCGGTCCATAATGAATTTGTCGATTGTTGCGCATTTGCTTTATTAATACGTGCCATTAATATTCGCGCGGCGAATCGACTTGCGCGCGTCGCCGCACATTTGTGATTTAATTAATAAACGCCGCTCGATAAATTCGCGTCATTCTTTCTTTTTTTCTTTCCACAAGTGTGGAGAGTCGGCGCGCGTATTAAAACGCGCGAGCTTTAACATGATAATTGCGAAAACGGCATCGGTTATCGGCCATTTCGCCTTTACGACTTTAAGCTTTTTACGTTATGATACGTTTTATGTCGCGGTACTATATTATCGGTACTTACGCGGCGTTCTTGATCGCGGATAACATGAAAGCATTGATATTCGGGGAAGTTTCATTTTCTCTCTCTCTCTCTCTCTCTCTCTCTCTCTCTCGCTCGCTCTCTCTCAACTGGGCGACAGTGCAATGGAGACGGAAGGGGGTGATGAGGGGGAGATTCTCGTAAAAGAATTTACATTCCACGGAGACGAATAATTGCGGAGGAGACGTCAGACGCGCGCGCGCGCGCGCGGGGAAATGGAAGCGCGGGGCGAAATTGAAATAATAAAAATTGCGGCGTTTACGCGGCGCAATACCGTAGGATTTATCGCGACGTTAAAGCGGTGGCATCGATTTTTCCGTATAACATGCCGCGCGAGAGTTTTTCGATGGCGCGCGCGCTTTAACGAGCATGTTTTCGCCCATATACCCGTCGTGAAACGTTACAGCCCGGGTTTTATGGCAAAGCAACACGGTGGTTTTCAAAATGGCCGGGTTCACTCGTGTCACCGGCTGTGTGGTGGATGTGCCCCCTCCCCCCTCTCCACTTCCGAGCTCCCCCCCCTCCCCCGA
Source organism: Wasmannia auropunctata (assembly GCF_000956235.1). Classification (NCBI taxonomy): domain Eukaryota; kingdom Metazoa; phylum Arthropoda; class Insecta; order Hymenoptera; family Formicidae; genus Wasmannia; species Wasmannia auropunctata. The sequence goes on from NW_012026833.1 coordinate 1,257,155, forward strand.
CTGCTGATCGATAACGCGTGTGACAGCGTCGCGACGCCGCTCTGTCTTTCTCTTTCCGGTCTCTCCGCGGGGATTAGGGTAAATGGATTCGAAATTAGAGCGCGTGCGATATCGCGTTTTACCGCGCGATTTAATACGATCGCGCGGTCGTTCAAGCGGATGAGAATCGATTCCTCGATCTTTTCCGGCACGGATTGATTGAGTGCCTTTCGAAGCGGATCGCTCTTTTAAAAATTTTCAGATTATTAACGCTTAACCGACAACGCGCAACGTTGTAAAACGTAATTATATTGAAGAACATAAATGTTATCAACTGCAAGGTATCGATACCATCAGAAGTTGCAGCATTAATATTAATTGTGATATGACTGTAATGCGAATATTAATTTATAAACATGTAACATAATACATGAGATGCACGTTATAATCTAATTATTTTAATAAATAGATTAAATATGTGAAATTCGTTGTACACGTTATTGTGTGCGTGCACGGCGCGCGTAATTGGGTTTTTAATTATCTCTTCGTATTTATCGGGGAGTTTTCTTTTTAGAAATTCGATGTTTTCCTGTTCGACGCGTAGTTACAGTCGAAGGTAAACTATTAACGTCGAAAATATTCAATATTGGCAACGACGTATCAATATTATCGAAACACGCCTATCGTGCAATATGATCTGCGTGACTGATCGGAAATAATATTTGGCGGCTCGAATCAGCCTCGGCAAATATTTGTGCGACAGTTTTGTGAGCTTAAATACGATTCATTAGGAGCGTTTGTATATAGCATGAGGTGATCCCAGCTGCTCAAATATCAGAACGATAAGAGGCCTGCAATTATCAATGCACACAGAGCCCACGCGCGCCGCGCTGCGTAAGCGTAAAATAAAATCGTTCGAGTTACTTTTTGTCACCGAGGAAAATAAATTGCCGGTCGGCAACGGGCAGCAGATATATAATATTCGCCGTCGGAATTTGCAGTATTGCCTGTCTCTCTTCGAGAAACGTGCACACACTTTTGCGTTCTGTATCATCAATAAGACATATTTGTCTGCTCGTTATCAGAAGACGCCAGTAAAATGGTCTTCTTATCTTTGAATAGTGATTAAGATGTTAATTATGTAGTAAATAGTATTTTATATACTTGTTAAATGCCTTGCATATACTCGCGAGAGAAAGTTTTCGCATTAAAAGCAGTTTGAAGGTTGTAAGATTTATGGAAAGTAAGATTTCTTTCAGATGGATAGAAAATTTTTCAAGTAGTCGTATCTCATTTTCTTTTTGTCACTCTAAATGTGTGTAAATGGGAAGAGATATTTTCCGATTCCTGCTTCGTAAGTTGTAAATTGTGAAAAGGAGAACTCGGATGAGTTGCATTAATGAGAATCTCTTCGATGCATTCGAAGTCACGGTTAATTGATGAACCGTTCTCCCAATCGCTCTTCGAAATATAGTCTCGTCGATCTTTTCGAAAAGGCCATATATCATTGCCTTTTTCATCTTTCTAAATAATCTAAATATAGTGACAATTTTTTTTAAATATTTCTGAATAGCACAATATTATAATAATAATACAACGCATTACATTTACATAATCGTAAGTTTAATCTTTAATGTTATTTGATTGTTTTTCGTTTTATGAAAAAAGTATTATTTTTGTATACTGTGAGTTCTTGAAGTGTACACGAAGAGCTCAGGAAGCATCACTTTAACTTGATATCATCACAAAACGAATAACGATCATTGTTCCTCTATTTAGAATCCTTTAATTTAGAATGCTTAACTCAGCGTAATGAGTGCGAGAAGTGAGGCGCTACAAGGCCTAATCTGACATAAACGATCGGGGGGAATATTTTATGTTTTCTTTCGCCACTATATATACCGCGCGCGCAAATTGCGCTCTCCTAGCCGAGCGAAGCGACCGCGCCTAATCGATACTGGTTAATGGTAGACAAGCGAGCGGATCGTGATTCCGGGGCGCTCGTTAAGCAATAAGCTGAGAAAACATAATTAAAGGGCGCTTAGAGGAACGGGCGAGCCTGATTTTTCCCGTGTACCGACACCATCGGGCCGATCGATTATCGAAACCGACCAAGTCTTACTCTGGAGTTGCCAACACATTGCGCCGGAGCTGACCTGATGAAATATAATCGGTTTGTAGAGAGAGAGAGAGAGAGAGAGCACGCGATGGGGAGAGTTCAACTTTGCATATAAATGAATTATACCCGAAATGATTCGTCTATATTTAAAATATATTTCTTAACATCCGCATAAAATTATGTACACGATTGTTTTAAATATATCGTATCTTAGAAAGAAGGTGCTTTTAAATTATGAATAAATTACGTGTAGGATTCTTTTTTTATTACTTATGCAGTTTTAATTAATTTAGCGATAGAAATAAATTCTGCAGCCTCTTTTCAAAGAAATTAAGTGTGATATTTTTGCAGAAAATTTTAGAAATATTTTTCGGGGACTTTCTTTTGTTATCTTCGAATTTTTATTCGAAATTTATATTGCGCTTTGATTTGAAAAATGTTAAAATATAATAGAACGTGTGCCGCATGCGATAATCGTAGTAAACGAATTGAGTTTATGTCACAGCATGAAACGCGACGTGAGTCATTTGAAGAAGAATTGATTCGGCGGGCAGACTTTTGCGTGACGCTGTACCTCTCGTCGATCACCACCGACAAGCGTCGGTCTTTATAGCTCCAAGGACCCGGGGATATTATTTCGGGGCCTCTGTCACACAAAGGGATTCCCTTGAAATAGAACACCCAAATACGATCGACCCTTAGATCTAAAGATACGAGAAAATATTTGAGTAAAGTTTCAACGGTTTCGTAGAATAAGGATGTCGTAAAAAGGAATATTTTTTTTTTCAAAGTTATTAGAATTTCGTCAGTGCTGTTTTCGGTGCGAAATCGTATTTCACTCTAAACAGAATTAGAAAGTTGCCGAAAAATTTTCTGAGTAACATAATTCAAATTTTCTCTGACATAAACGGCACATATATTTTCATTATCTTCATATAATTTACAGATCGCTTTGAAGTAAGGAAAGAAGGGAGAGTCTTGGTAACGTTACAGAGAAAAAGTCACGTATCACGCGCATGTAGATTATCGTAAAAAATTGCCAGTCATCTAGGCGTAAATTTAGAGCGAGAATGTGATCATCGATCGGCACCGGCGCCTTTTTAACCGTTTTTTTCATCACACTTGGCGCAAATGCGACAAATCGTCCGTCAAACGAGATTAAATGCCGTCGCGTGGACGATCGCGTAAGCGGTTTCAGCCTCGATTGTGAAGGTTGAGAGTGTGATTCAATACTTAAAAGTCGGACATTGATAGTAAAGTATGTCGTTTGAGTTTGCCACTTTATTCTTGTTATCCGTAAATATCGATCGATAAATTAAAAGCGAAATTAAATGGGATTGTTAATATTAATTCTTAATCCTCGGTATTTATTAATGCCTTAATTTTATATTACGTAAGAAATAAAAATTATTTTATATTTAAAAAATATTCTCTATCTATAAGTATAATATATCTATAAGTAAAAAAAAAGATAATGAAATATAATGACGTTTTTTGTCGTATGTATACTTTTTGTTATCGTATGATTATTATTTTTTAACATAAACTTTTTGTTATTTTTCTTTAATTACTCAATTTTTACTTATATATCGATTTTTGAATGTAATCATTACTAGACTTTTATTTTGCAAGAGAAACAAGAATAAGATTGAAACAGAATATTTTTAAATTTTATTTGTATATAGTCTGTGTTACATAATAGTTGAAGTTTTGGGTCTGATGTGTGTCAAAACTGATGATGCTGGCGTCAAAAGACTTGTAGATTTCACGTTCAGTTGTTCGTCGTCGTTGACTGTTGTAAACGAGCTTTCGAATGCTCTCCGAGAGAACCGCCCCGCCCCTCTTCTTCTCCATCCGATTGCGAAGATCCATCGTCCGCTACCGATGAAGCTGCCATCGATTGTCACGACCGGACGATTATTACCCTCGACATATTGTGTCCATGTATCAGGTCCGCCGCAGCGATCAATTTCACGGGAACCGACGTTTGTCCGCCGTCGGACATCTCGCCCCCGATTTATAACTCCCCGATCTTTTATTTCAATCTCCGAGATGCATCCATATTGCCAAAATGCGGTTTACAGAAGAGTTTTCTTGAAATATTTAATTAAAGATGATTGATGGGGGAAAAACCGCTTGAAGACTTTCGCTATTTTTTTTTAAATAATTTGTGGATCAGTTTTGTTTTACTAAAAAGAAACAATAGAGTAAATTTGTAAAGAAATTCTGTGACAGAAACATCTGAGACATCTCCACTAGTCTTGACATGTTGCCTTGTTGAACACGGTATTGATTTAGTCCCTTTTTTTTGACGCAAAAGTTGACGTAGAACAGCAAAATATTGCACAGAAAAATATTTAAAAAACGTCCGAAAAGTTGAGGAGATGTTTGTATTCGTATCGACGGCGCCACATATATTTCCTTTCTCTCGGAGGGAAAATAAAATATTGGGCAGGAATATGCGGCGTCGGGGCTTCGGAAATCCGGTCACCGGGGAAATTCCTGGCAATACTTTTCTCCATGTGCAAACTGTCGAGCTTATGGAAAAGAGCCCAATCGATGTTACAAAGGTTAACTTGTGTCGAAACGGCGCGGAAGGGGAAGGTGGAGTGTGTGCGAGGTGTGTGTGTGCGTGCAAGGAGGTGATAGAGCGTGTCGCGGAGAACGGAGCCGTTCGTATATCGCGCGTGAGTTGCAGAGAGACGAGACACAAGACGAGAAAGAGCGAGAGAGAGAGAGAGAGAGAGAGAGAGAGAGAGAGAGAGAGAGAGACGGGGGAGACGAGAGACGACGAGCACAAGTTAGGCGAGTTCGGGGATTGCGCTGTGTACGCGCAAGGAAGGGGGGAATCGTCGCGGCATGAATAATGTATCGTGAATATTGTAGCCGGTCTCGGGACAGCTGCTGTCAGTGGCCAATTACAGACGGCTTATAAAACAAATAAATCGATCGGTCGAGTGATTGCGCATAAATTAAGAGCGCGGCCTTTGCTCGACCTAGCCGGCTCTCTAGAAGTCGAACGAATCGCTGTAGTCGTTGTCGTCGTCGTCGTTCTCTTGGATGCTCTCGGATGTATCGAGCGGATTGAATCACGCGGAAAAATCTCGTTGAACGTTGGTTAAATCGAAGGACGTCGTTTAGTTCAATTAAGTTCCTCGAGGAAGTCGATTAATTATCCGGGGCTGTCAGGTGACGATTTATGGGTCTCGCATGGAAGACCGCGATTTACGCACTTTCTTGCTAGTTCTGCGAGAATTTTAATTTCTTTATTCTTGTAAATCCAGTTATGTTTATCTACGTAGTGAAACAGTATATTATTATTTACACGTTTCAAGTATTTATGGAGCATTTTAATATTCTGAATCTGTATTTTAACTATCGTTGTATTTTAATCAAAGATTTTAATTAACTGTTTTAATTTTAAAAAAGCTTTTAATAACTGAAGGATAGAAAGTCACATTTCAATACTCACAATGCACACTTCTTTTTTTGCAAATTCGGTTTAAAAAAATGAAATAATTGCATGACCCGCTAATAGCTAAACAAGCTCGAAGTGTCGCGATTCGCACGAGCATAAAGGGCATTCGTTTTCCAGCGTCGGGCTTCGACGACGAGCCCGCATGAAAAAAAGGGCGTTTTGCAGACACAGTTATAACGCGGCCGGGAATAAATGTCGCAGTAACGAGAATCCAATAATGTCGCTCCCATTAAACGTCAACGGTACGTAATTACTCGGAGGCTCGTTGCAACAAAAATCAATCATTCTCGCGCAGCGAGAACAAAGTGGCCGTGCACTACACGAGAGAATAGATTGAATTTCTGGGGAAAAGTCCGCAATTAGAATTCGCGCCTTATTCGCTATCGATTTATTTGCGAAATATTATCTATTTGTGAAATATTCGTACTTGTGTGAACAACCAAATAATCCATATTTACGAGTATATCTTCACTAAATCGATGATTTGAACAATATTTAAATATTGTTACGATGATTCGATTGTAGTGAAATGTTGCATTTGCATTATTTGCAGCGATATGATATTGTGCGAGCATTGAAACTTTATATAATTTCAGTAGATTTAAATTTCGCTTTAATAATAAAAATAATATTTCCATCTATATATGCGATAATTATACTTTCTTATTGATTTCTGTAAAAACTTCATATAGTTTCATAATATAATTTCTAAAGATTTATTTCTTTTGATATAATGGATGTAACATAAATCTGAACAAATTTACGTTAATAGAAGCACATCTGCAACGCGAGAATACAGCCACCTTTATTTTCTCTCGTCAGAAAAAAATCGCTCGTTTAATTTTTAAAATGTCATACTGCACGCGTATCATATTTGTCTTTTCGCAAGACATGAGATGTCGCAAGACATTCGTGGAATGCACGAGCGAACCGGTTTATGTCGAAGCTTAAATTTCTATTCGCCGGGAAAAATCTCGTTAAGCTTGAAGAATATTTAGCTTGCGAGTAAAAGAAGTCATTTTAGAGACGTTTCACCGGGTATTCCGGTACGCTCATAAATACGCGGCCGTAAAAAGACGGAGAGGTATTCTTCGACGAGTTTCCATTGCCGGATGCAGCTTTTGTGTTTTGCACTCTAAACGGGCATCTCCGCCTGTGTCGTACAATTTCTGCATCCTGCGCGCTACCAACGGAGGATCGGCGTGTCGGTGTGTGCGGCGGTGTAGGACGAGAGCACGTGTGCGAGAGTGTCAGTATCGCGTATATTCAGGTATCACGTACGAAAGTAATTTGGCGGCAAATAGTGGCCGATTTCCGAGAAGCTACGATCTCACAAACGGGCGACTGTATTTCGCTCGGATTCCATCGTCGTAATTAAAGCTCTCTCGACGTTCATGACGTTGTAAGTCGCCGCGAAAATGCCGGTAGGAAGGTCGATTCACAACACTATATACGTAGTACACCAATATACAGTCGAGTTTGAGATTACATTACGCGAGAGGGATGGCCCGCTGCGTTTGTATGCACTCAAATTTGTGGTGCACATTCCTATTCGGTGATATTTTGATATATTTCAGCAGTTAAATTTACAGAATATTATAGAACAGTCTTTTACGTTGCTATTCTTGTTATACCTTTGATGTCTACAAGTTTGAATTGAAGCTAGTTTGAATTGAAAAATGTTTTTACATTTCTAAATTTTCACGTTAGAAAAATATTTTGATTTTAGACATTATGTGAGACAATTGTTAAACTTTGTCCGCGACTCGAGTTGCCGCAGAGAGAATATAGGCATACACGATTATTATTCACGTGACACGCGCGCTTGCATGTCTCGCGAATAAATTCATAACGCCAGGTAGCAAGGCATGGCAGCAAGTTTATGTGCCCGTTCGCGGACCACCGCCTGATCATGCTGTCTTCCAAATATGGCTACAACTGAAGTTTGCGAACACTTCGCGCACAATACGTGAGGCGCAAACTGGTCGCGACCTGTATTCCCAATTTATTCGTGCTAAAGTTCGCAAACAGCTTGTGGACAGCCGACGAGCAGTTACAGAGTTGTTTCCCTGGCTTGTTAATATATAGAGCTCTCAGTCTAAACTTCAAAATCCCGGATTGTGTCGTCAACTTTAATTGTCGGGCTCGAAACGTCTATTAATTCCGTGTTTTGGGCGAAGTCTAACTTTAGATGAAGTTCAACTTAAAGATTAGATTGAAAAGCTGAAAAGCGTTCCTTTAAATTAAAGAAAAAGATATTGGAAGGAGCGAAGAGAGTATAATTTGAATTTCCTCACTTTTGCATGGTAGAAGGTAAAGAATTCGTAAAGGAGAATAAACTTAACTATCTTAACATGAATTTCGAATTTTATGCTTGCAGATGAGACATTGGCGAAGATGAAACAATCTCCGGGGAGAAAAGGATGAAGCTTCTTCACTTAAAGATCAGATTCAGGATGTCAAAGGATAGCGCACCGTCATTTCCTCAACCAAAGGCAAGGAAATTAAGTCGCGAGTTTAAGGTAGGTAAATATTTTCGGTTGCATATTTAAAATTATATAATCTAAAAATTATTCCTACTAAATTTCTTTAAAATACGCGCAAGAGATATTTACGTAAATTATTTATTTTTCCATCACGCCATCGAATATTTTTCTGAAATATATAATTTTAAAAGTACTATATGAAACATTATTTTGATTTCTCTCTTTTCAAGGAAATATTATTTATTACACTTCTCGATCAATTGATAAACGGTCTTTAAAAAATAATTGATTTTCTGCTAATTGAAACGTGATTGATTCTTATGAAAATTTAAGCAATTAATTTTTCAATCAATTAAACTTGATTGATTTTTATGAAAATTTAAAAAGTTAATTTTTTTCTATTGATTCGTATAATTTTTACGAAAAATTATTATTAATGAATGATCTTTGTGAGAGTATTTTAAATGACTAAAGGAGCGCTTATCTATTTTTATCTGTTAAGATCAGAAATGATAAATAGAGCTGACAGCACTCTCTCTGCATCTATTTAATCAGGAAAATTTATCAGCTCTTAAAAAATCCGCTTTCGTGCTAGCACTCGTGTGTTGCGAAGATGAGATCTCTCCAAGCAATTCTCTGGCGAGTAATAATTTATGTAACCGATGCTTCGGCGTTATTCGTGTCGGCGGTTCCGCTATTAACTCGCTAGACAATGGAGCGATTTAACAGGACCTCGTCGCGATTCGCGGAAGAAGTCAACGCGTTAAAAGTTCTCTCTCACCAGCCCCGGGAGCTTCTTTCCCGCTTTTCTGTGCCACGGCAATTTTCATTCTTCCAACTACGTTGCACGGTAAGATCTTTAATGGCTTCTACGCGGTAGGAAACCTCCGTAGGGCGCGGCGCGGAGGGAAGGCGCTACGAGATAGGGTTGCCAGATGTCCTGTATATATGGGGATTGTCCTGTATTTCAGCTCGACTTTTAGCGTCTTAGTCGTCGAGTCTTTGCCGAGGAAAACGCAATTGTCGCGCGTTACTTCGAAGTTCTGACATTTAATTATAAAGTTCATCGCGGATATGTGAATATTTTTCGAGTATACTGTGTACATTGAGAGATGATTGCATTATTTGAATAATATCTAGTATTATTGCAATTTTACAATAAATTGATATACAGGTTCTTTAAAGAGAAAAAAAAACGTAAAAACCATTTATCTACATTCCACGCTTCCTATGTTATTTTGTACTCGTCCTCGAAATTAAAGCACAACAGCGTCTGTGCTGCATTCGACGAACGGCATCGATCTTTCGAAGGAGAACGATCGCTTCCGAACAATTTATTTCCAGTTATACCCGAGCAAGGTTATTACAAGCGAGTCGAGGGCCATTAAGGTGCAAGCAACATCTGGAGTCGCTCCCGTGATTTATATCGGCGCGAGTCGAAGGTCTTCATCGATTTTATCGCATCGTCGAGCACGCAGGTTTGCGCGCATCGACCGAAATACGCGTCCCGGAAAAATTATAATTGCCGTGGTACAAATCGGGTTTCCTCTCACCGTTCGTTCTCTTTGTCGATAATAAACCGCGACACGTGCGCGATAAAATGTGAACGTGCGGTAACTACATCGGATATCAAGTATCCGATGTAGCGACCTATAAATCCGTGAATCCTCTTTGCGTAAAAAAATATATTTGAAAAAAAAAATGGAAGACCCGGCAGCTGAATTTATGAACGTTCTCGTTAACGCAACGTGACACCGTACTTATTTTTTCTCTTTGTTAATTCCGACAAGAGGAAAGTTCATGTAAATATTCAATAAAATTTGAAATTGCAGAGAAAAAAGTAGAGTAGTTCGACCCAAATACACGTAATTTTTTTTATCGCTACTGGAAAGCGATACTAAAGGTTAGAACAATTTTTCGCGTGTAAAACGAATTTTTAATTTATTTTTGAAGTTTTTAAAACGATTAAAATTTATGAAATATGATCACATTTTATAAATAAATACATGATATTATAAAAATATCTCTATATAATCCTACTATGACAATTGTTTAATTAATTTTTGTGCTGCGAATTAAGAAATTTTGGACGTTTATAGATCGCCCTAAATAGAAATCCGTCTCTATGGGACGGCACGATCAGAGAGGAGCGTTGCGCAACGAAAAGGCGATTATCGACTTGACGAATGCGCGTTATCTGCGATTCTCCTTGTATAATTTATACTTAGTATTCGCTTTATCACCTTTATCTCGCAATGCGACTCAACTACATGGAGTAATGCATTTTACTGTCGAACCGTACGAGCTCACTACATATTTATCGACCGCGACGTGATTTGAATATGCGCCGCTGCCTTTAATGCATCCTCATTGCATTACGGTACAGTAGCGAAGTCCAGAGATGCTAGAATATGAGAATATGAACCGTTATTATGAATTACCAAGCATTTCGTAAATTGGTGCAAAGTATCATGAATAGAAAGTAGTAGAGTTATGAGAGAAAGAGTCGAGTATTGATTTGTTTATAAATTTTAATCGTTTTAAAACTTCAAAAATAAATTAAAAATTCGTTTTACATGCGAAAAATTGTTCTAACCTTTAGTATCGCTTTCCAGTAGCGATAAAAAAAATTACGTGTATTTGAGTCGAACTACTCTAGTTTGTTCTCTGCAATTTTAAATTTTATTGAATATTTACATAGACTTTTCTCTTGTCGGAATTAACAAAAAAAAAAAATAAGTACGAAGATGAGACGAATAGTCGTGTATTGAATTGTTTAAAGAATTTTATATCCAGCTGTTTATTGAATTAATTAAATCTATTAATTGCGCAGAAGTAATACACACACATACACATATCGAGTAAAGTAAAATGTCAGACACATAAGATATAAATTAATATAAAAAATGATATTTTAAGTCTAGAAAAACTTATTTTTGTATGCCTATTTATTTCCGTATAAGCCAAGGATATAATAGTAACTGCGTTTAACATTTTAATAACTATTGTTATCGCGCGCGCGTGCCTTTGATATGTAAAGATATAAAAGTCTAAGAATAAATTTGTGTAAAGCCACGTACGAAACTTGATTCAACGGTATTCCGACGCCCGTCTAAACATAGTTTTGATTTATGAACACAAAGGATACGCCTCGTTACGGAAATAAGCCCATCAATTATGGATTTATGCCGAATCGCGCAGTAGCCATTGAGCTCATCGAGCGCCAACGGACGCGTCTCTCTGTCTCATTTACGGACAATTAACGCGCAGCGCACAACGCGCGGAGATTAATAAACACGCGACGCCCACGCGGAAGGCAGACAGAAGGTACGAGACGGGTATAATTTAACGGCGGTCGGGAAGGGGGAGCGTTAATTGAGAATGATCGACTCTCCTCGTCGGCGCGCGGCGCGGCTCCGCTCCGCTCCGCTCCGCTCGACGCGGTTGGAACAAATAATGGCAGTCGGATCGAGGCGCGTATCGCATCGTCGCATCTCCCTCGTCTTATTCCGCTGCGCTGCCTCAACGTGGCGTGGCGTGGCGTGGCATGGCGTTTCTCGTGATTCCAATTTTTCTCCCGTGCCGACACGATAAAGAGGCCACTCCACCGCCTCGAAACAAGATTGATCGCGAAGCATGCTCGTGAGCGCCGCAAGGAAGGGTGCAAAAACACTCGCGCGCCCACCTGGACTTTCGAGGGAAAACGGGAGGGAGATTAAATTAAATCTGCAATTGAGAGGGATTTTACGGAGTAATTCGTTATTAACTCCTCGCGAAAGGACTGAATTATCTTCGGCGTGTCGAGCTCGCGAGACGCGTCTTGTCGATATTTCAAATGTGTTTAAATTTTATATATATATATTAGTTCTGTTATACTGATGTGTCGAGTCTTCATTAATTATGTAATATATCTTAGAATTATTATTGCGATTATTCTTGTCATCTGCGAATATACATTGATTAATTTAGAATTTTGTCCCGAGTCGAGCGTTCAAATTGATCAAAGAGTTCGTAAATGAAAGAAAATCCGTGGAATCTGAGCAGTGTTAAAACTGTCTGGAGGAACAGGCGTTTGTTTGCGTCTTCCGTATAAATATACAGATGTAACACACGATAGAACGGGTCCGAGAATATTTAGAATTCTCGAGTCTCTTCCTAAATTTTTCTCTTTCGGATTGTTTTGTCAATTATCAAAACCTCTGTATGTAATACACGAGGAAGAGCGCGGGAGAAAGATGGAGAGCGGTAAAATAAGATGACGAAAACGATGATAGGAGCTAATAGAATGAAGGATGGCGAAGGGAAGAACAAGAGAGGCAAAGAGAGAGAGACGAAGAAAGGAGATAGAAAAATGTACGCGAGAAGGGACGATCGTGGAGGCACAACGAAAGCAATACGGATACACATGAGGCTGAAAGAGCCTCTCCGTTGAGTTTGCTTAAAGGAAAGCAGGTAGATCCGGATAAACTTTATAAAAGGCCGGGCGCATCTGACGCAGACGCAAACTATCGATACCGCGCCGCGCCGTGGCGGACAGAGCGATGTCGAATCGTTAAGCCGTCGTTTCGTTACGGAGCGTGGCGTTGCAGAACGCCGGTGTGTGTGTGTATATTGTCCCAATCGCGCGCGGGGCAGGTGCTCCCAACGTGTTCTAAATAAACCCCGGAGATAAAGCCACCGGTAAACGTAAGAGAGATTGCATAAGCCTGTTGTGTCGGCGGTAAATCGTTCTCCTTGCTCGCGTCAGCGTCGTTTTAACGATCTTGACGGGCGATCATAGTCGAAAGGCACTTGGGGGAACGCCTTTTGAGCACCTATTACGGGAGAATGCCGTTAAGTAAACTACTTTCGGTAAATGTAATTTCGTGCCCATGGTCTTATCTATAAATGTCCGTTTAGTCGAGAAAAAAATCAATGGATTCTTGAAAATATCAGCACGACTTATCCGTGTTATCTTTGCTTATTGTAACACGGCTCTCCTGCAACGATGAGTTTAAATGTTAAAAATAAATATAGAGCGCGCATTAAAAAGGCCAAAGGATTTTAATTATGTCTGAAACTCAATTTGTAATGTCAATGAAATAAATGCTACCGTTTATAACGTTTAATTGTGTTGCAGTCTAATATCTAATAAATACGCGTTTGTACTCGTTTTAATTTCTGTCTCCGTCATTTAAAAATATTTGGGAAAAGGTTGAAAAGCACCGATTTAAATAATATATTTATTCGCGCGATAAATCGAATTTTCTAAATAATAAGCATAAACAAAACGAATGGTATCTGTAATTTTTCGGATATTCTGCAGTATATATCAAGCTCATCGATATCGGACGCGGAGAATAACTCCAAATATATCTTTGTTAGACACATCCCACTTTCGTTCCGCCACTGGAGATTCGAATCGGCTTTACGTTGTACAGTCCGTTCAGAATCTAATATATCGAATTTTCTTCAAACGATTGATAAATCAGATATTCGAGCCAACCTGTAATGTATGCAAATTTCGTCGATGTCATAAACCGATAGATATTCCTTTGTACAAGATCTGCTTCGCGACGTCATTGGACAGTAGGTATTGGTTTTAAGATTTAGACTGTATTCATCGAGAGATCCCAATATATTTTGTTGGGCTTCTTGAAAGATTTATAAAATTTATAAAATTTTATTGTTGTTTTTAGTCTGAAGAAACAGATGATATTTTTTATTAACACGAGAAAGATCGAGTTGTTTATCTCTTTTAGTTCATTACGTGACTTGTGGATTTTATCGATCCTACGGTTTAGAATGTAACGTAATTAATTTTTAAAATATGTGCATCTCTTCTCCGCGCTTCAAACTGCATTACATACAGTATATCGAAAGCCAATATTGGATTTTGGGTAAAGGAATTTTTAGAAGTCTTCTTGCTGGCACGACGAAGAGCAACATTCATTACAACTGTCGCTTTGTGTGTGGAAGTCTGATTATAGTCTAAATAAAATGTTCATTGAGAATATTTTTATCAATAACTTGATAATCCAATTTATTATAAATTTTTTAATTCCGGTTTTTATGTTATCAATGTTTTTGTCAATGCTCTAGCATTTTATATATCTTTAATTATTTTCTTATTTAAAAATCTCAACTGATTTAACATTCGTAATTTTATTATTTTTTACTTATCGCAATTTGGTAAACGGATATTTATTCGACATTTATTTCGACATATGCATGTACGGTATGTGACTTTCCGGTGCTCCAAGTTGGCTTGGTATCTCCGAATATCTTCTCATTAGGGTAAGACCGACTACATCCCCCGTGCGTTACGCCACTGCCGGTCGTATTGGCCGCCGGCGATGGAGGGGAGCGACGATGCCTCAGTAAACGCCAAGCGCTCGAACTGTCGATGTGCCACGGCGAGGCGGTTTACGAGAGGACTACTCGCGATAGAGGAACCCGATGTTAGTTTCAACGTCGACGAAACGCCGATCGGCGTAGCCGACGAGGGCGCTTATCCGTGACTGGAGTATCGCCCCCGCGATTTCCCGGTGCCGCGAAAATCGTTCGAGGAGCCAACGACTCCTATATACCGGGAAGTCCTATCCGTGAGTGTGCATCTGTGAGTGTATATACCGCACACACCCGTCCGCGGGTTTCCTTGCGTGTGTGTGTATATGTGTATGTGTGTACGTCGAAGCCGTCGCATGAGTGTCGGTGATGCTCCTCGCGGTGTACGTGTGTACGCGTGTTAGTATGTTCGTGTTGCGCAACGACGGTACTTTCGCGTATGCTTAACGCTCGTTATCACCGCATGTTAGTGGATACGCCTGTGTGTGTGTGCGTGTGTGTATACGTGGGTTATTTCGTGTGCACCAAAATCGACGACGAGAGAGAGAGAGAGAGATACTGCTGTCATCTTGGGATACGGATGCTGCTGGAGCAGCGGCGCCTCTTCGCGCACGGACACACGACGGATCTACACACGGAGAGAGAGAGGGAGAGAGAGAGAGAGCGAGCGAGAGAAAGAGAGAGACGGCCACGCACACCAGCCACCGCACATGAAACTACACACGCATGCGCGCAATGTGAAAACCGCCGGTCCTCTGCTGCTCCATCGTGCTCTCTCCTCCTTGCTCCTCTTCCTTGCCCACGTTCTCTCTCCGTTGCTCTCTCTCTCTCTCTCACTATCGTCGCACTCTCTCCCTTCCTCCCGGTGCCTTCCCACCCCTGCCGTCGTCTCCCGTTGGATTACCTCACGGACAAAGGATACGTAAACGGGGATATACGCGCTGGATAAACTTCATCGGGGCTCGGTCTCTCCGTCCGGCCCTCCCCGCCCCGCCGACGGCTATATAGGTATTGTTCCTTGCTTTGCTTTGCTCTGTTCTACTCCATTCTGCACCCCCGTGCATTGCGCCGGGGGTGGCGGCGCGCGCGGGGTGTATGCTCGATAAGTGCAGTCGACGCGAAGGCGCTCTCTCTCTCTCTCTCTCTTTCTCTTTCTCCCACGCAGACAGGAAATGCGATTTCCGTCGACACGACGAAAATCTTCGTTAATCCCGGAGACGCACCGCGAGATATTACCACAGTTTCGGTAGATCCTATATCGTTTCCCTAGTTCAATAAAACTTTGGCTAACGTGTCTGTTATGTTCATCTGCGCGTTCTCTCGTACATTTTCTGTTCATAAAATGAGAAACAGAGAGAGAGAGAGAGAGCGGAAAAAAAGTAAAACGAATCTAGGAAGATTGCCTGAAAGGATGAAGCTCTTGTGTACCTGACAAATATTGTCCTTGTAAATCTGCACTTTTATAGGAAACTCCAGGCTATTTCTCGCAGGATTATTTAGCCTGCAGTAAATTTTCCCTTAACTGTAAATGTTTCATTAAGAAGATTTAGTTTAATATTATTTTTCTTTTCGCAGTGATTTATCTTATCGAGAGAGAATACATTGAACAATTTAAGGAAAAATAAAACTAAAAAACTAACGTATGCACTTTGTGTATTTGCATCTTGTAATTTTAATTGTGATTTAATTTACAATTTTTCCTAATGGTATCCTGGTTGGGAGCATTTCCGTAAATTATGCCGCGGCAGCTATATTTGCGGGGCGATATCCCACATAATTCAACGTACGGTGGTTAGCCATAACGGAAGACACACACATTTGCGAGATAATCTTCTTTCGCACTTTAAGTAATGGTATCAAGTGCCATCTGCGGATCTCTTTTTTTTCCACGTCACAGTTTCTTCCACTTAATGAAGCCGGCAGTTTGCCCGGCCGGATGTGTACACGGTTCTGCTCTAGGCCGTGTTTAATGGAGATTCCTGGCCGGTATCGATCGGCGGACGTGACAGATAGATGCCTAGGACGATAGTAATAGGATCAATCGCGGCCGGCACATCTGCGGCCCCTATATAACTTATAATGCCGCCGCAAGTTATGACGAGCGAGCGAGCGAGCGAGCGAGCGAGCGAGTTAGTGAGCGATGCATTATATGTATTATGTACCGGGCGCGCGTTGCACGGAGCGGATTACACACACGACGTTATTACGCGACGGGCTTGCATCGGGAAAGCTTCTCCCTCGGCCGGGCCTTTGTGCTTTAACACGACACCGGGCTGTTGAAAGAATTGGCTTCATCGCGCGTGGGCGGCAATGCCGCGCGGAATATTTTCCAAATACACACACACACACACACACACACACACACATATATATATATATACATATACATATATATATTTCGAACACATTTATTTCCAGTTTTAAATCCATCGCGCGCGTAAATCTGTTTACTTCGAATGCAAATGCATCGATTATTTTGAAAGGCTGCACATATATGCCTGAAAATGTCGTAGTCCGCAGGAAGAGCGACAGAGAGAGGGTAAAAATATCTCTTATAATTTATTCGCATAGTGTTTATTATACATGTAGAAATTCTTGGATATTATATGCAGACGCTATCGCATAAAATTAAGATACGTCGCACTTGACGTAAATAATAAAGATGACGCTAATTTTAATTGGAAAATTACTCCTGGCAGCCCAGTTGAATACACGGATCAATGAAGTGGTTGAACTGGTTCCGTCGCCAATTTCTTATTATAGCGATGTAATAAATGTGACTCGCGTACCCACTTAGAAATGTTATCTTGTTAGAAGCTGGCAAAATCTGACTGACGTATTAAAATTAGCAGAAACGCGACGATTAAAAAGAAAAATATTTGTTTTGCTTTAAAAAAAAATCTACCGTTATTTGTCATTTTACGTAAGCCGTTTGTATCGCATAAATTTCCGATATTTACAGTTTGTGTATTTACGTCATACGCGGTAATATATGGTAATGTAGAAATTCTATTTTTTTCTACGCGCGAATATTACATTATAGAAATCGAACAGGTAATAAATCTCTCCTTTGTAAATACCCTGAGCAAGTATATCTTCATGCTAATCCGCGTTTAGTCAGCGATTACTTAAGTTTACTCAGATTGAATACCGAGCGATATTTTCCTAACGTAATTACCTAACGTGTGAAACTCGCGAACAAAAAAGTCGAAATTGATTATTATTATTAGCGCGGTGCGCCAATACCTATGTTATCTCTTCTGGTTACGAGCGACGTAACGACACACGTCGCGGCGGATTGATTTCTCTGAAGCAATCATCGATGATCATATAACATTTTGCAAAAATCGCGAACCTTGTCAACGGACAGCGGCGGCCGATGCAAAAGCATGGCACACCGTCCCGGGGAACTGGTTCATTACATAAAACGTTGTAACCTACCTCAGCATTGCTACTTTCCAGCTGAGCTGCGAGATATCATTGCCGCGCGTAATCACGCTCTTCCATTCGGAACCGAGCGACCGCGATCACTGTAGTTAAGGCGTTTCTTCTGCCGATCGATCGATTGAAAGCCTGCCTGTCACGGAACATCCTTACCCCAGTAGGTGTTCTTGCTACATCGTGACTTTGTATCGTCGCGAAGTATTTAAAAGGAATACTGATGACTAAGCTGCTCGAGAAAATTAATCGATATTTCTTTAGATGTCAGTGTCGTTATCGGTTTTAAGAATGGTAGTTGTATCAAGTAAGAATTAAAGATATTGAACACGAGAGAATTCGTTAATTTTAAAAAAATATTTCAAATAAGATAGAGACATTTAGGGAAGACAGAATAAAAGTGTTTATTGCTAACAGTAATTAGCAGCATTGATAATTCGTATTATGTCATCGGTACCGTTATCGGTTTTAAAAATACTCTATTAAGTAAAAATTAAAGAATATGCTGGGCCAAATGAATTCAAAGGATTGTTTAAAGTATTTCTGAAAATCGTGAGGAATATATATATTTCAGATATATCTTATATGAGGATTCATCTGATGAAATAGATACATATTTCTCATCCAAGTTTCAGAAACATTTTAAATAATCCTTCGAATTCATTTGGAACACCATATTCTTTATATTTTTACTTGATAGAGTACTATTTTTAAAACCAATAACAATACTGACATAATGCGAATTATTAATGCTGTTAATTACTGTCAGTAATTCCATTCGAGCCACATTCCAAATCGAGCCCTACCTCTCTCTCTCTCTCTCTCTCTCTCCGTATGCCTGTGATGCGCTCTGATTGTACACAGGCGTATGGAACCTACAGTTTAAAGCCGATTCCGGCTACTGTGAATTTTTTTTGAGAGAGGTTTTCGAGGTAAAAGATAACTCTCTCGGTTGTTTGCCAGATCAAATCTCCGGAGAGGAGACGCGAGCGTATGAAAAATTTGTTGGTTCTGCTGGGAATCGAACCCGGGACCTTTGGCATAACAGGTTGTGCGCTATACGCCACGCTCGCGCTCGCTGTTAGTAATAAACATTTTTATTTTGTCTCTCCTAAATATATCTCTGTCTTACTTGAAATACCTTTCAGTAATTAGCGACACTGATAATTCGCATACTCGTTTTGTGCATACACGTGTAACACGATATTTTATAATATACGATCGAGTAGATCTGGCGATACTCGCAAGGAACTTGAAATCGCTGGGATACCAAACAAAACATATCACTCTTCGAAGTATCGACACATTGATATTATTGTTGACGTTTCTTGCGGAGCGCAGGTAGAAAATCTCGGCTCGAGTGTCATGACGATTTCGACCGGTGGCCCGTTCGATCTTTCTTCGAGCTGTCACGGATTCGATTTACGAGCGGGTCCTAAGGACGGTCCTTTTGTCGCAAAAATATCACGTACACGAACCGGAGATTATCTTTACGAGAGTTGCGGTCTCTCGTCGTGGAGATATACTACTTACAGCTGTTCGACTTGTAGTCCAGAAGTGGGAAGAGGCCTGGAGGTAGAGGGTGCGGGAAGCGGGAAATGTTTCTCTTGTTCTGACAGGCGTGGAAATGGAATTCACGGCGAAAGTTTGTCTTATTCCGCGCGGGCGATAGTTTAAGCGACCAAGTTTCGTCCCCGCGCCGCGCCGGGCGGCGTCTCGCGCGACGCTTTCAACGCGCTCGCGAAACGGAAGCGCAAGTCTCCTCTAACCGAAGGCATTCGCAGATAAAAGAGAGACGGGGGGGGAGGGGGAGGATATCAGGGAATCGCGTTTCGCAGAGGAAGCGCGCAGGGAAGCGCATCTTTCGCGATCGCGCGCGCACCCTGCACCGCCGGAAGAGATCTCCCGTAACGGAGTCGGTTTGCTTTTACGAAACCATCGAAACACGAAACTATCGCCGATATGGGAGTCGCGCGGCGGCTTGCCGTTGAGGTTTTGCCGTCGATCGTTTTTCCCTTCGCGCGACGCTCTTCCGAGTCCATTTCAGACGATCTGTATTCTACGACCGAATGCGAGACATCAGAATTCTATCGATACTAGCGGGAGAAGTGTCTGTACAGGCACGAAAGGCAAAAGAGCGCGACGTTATCGTACGTTCATTTTCTTGAAATCAATGTTCCATAAATTGATACGGGAAGTAATGATAACGAGAGGCATAGCATCCTCTCTCTCTCGTTGCGCGTGGGATTCTCAAACAATTTCAACGCGACCGTGCGCTCGCGCGCGCACGCGCACTGCGGAAACGCGACGATACGGAGAATATCTAAGCGTACGGCTTGCTTTGCTAATAAACCGCCGACATTGCATACCACTGATGTAGTCGGTGTCTCTATTTGAACACACACACACACACACACACACACACACACACACACACACACACACACACACACACACACACGCGCGCGCGCGCGCGCGCGCGGTAGGCTGAGAAGTTGCGATCAAACGTGTAAAAAGCGGACAGTAAATTATACACGAAAAATACACCGGAATAATTAACATTGGTATTTATACGCTTCGCTTTTTGCATGTGCACACGCGTGCGTTGCTCGTAACGACAATTTTACGATAGTTTATCTACATACGGGCGGTAATACGTGAGTAAGCAAGGACTTGGGAATTACAGAGAGAGAGACAGAGAAAGAGAGTGAGAGAGAGAGAGAGAGACAGACTCGCGATGTCCTTCATTATTCATGCAATGTTGATGGCCGCCGGTATTTCGCATAGCGAGAGCCATTTTAGTAGATCGATTCGCGCACGTGTCTACTCTCTGCGGCACCACACACGTCTCCCCTTCCCCCCTCCCGCACCCACCTACATGGTATTCCGGGTTCACCGCACTTCCGTTTGTCTATGGGTTCCTCAATCGCAGTCGATTGCTTCTTGAGAAAAATGTATGAGGGCACCTGAATAGCTTCTGAATTGTAAGCGATATGAAGATAAAAAGGCTTCTCGCGAATGAAGCTTCATCAATACAAGAAAAGGAATCAGAACATATCTTTTATAAATTTTTATATTTAGTTTGAAATGTAATGCATTTTAGAAATAAATATTTTTTTTTAACGTAAAGTATATTTTTACTACTATTGTCTCTGATAATAGGAAATTAGGTACATGTATTTATATTTTGTTCATATGATATATATTAAAAATTAGAAAAAAATCGCATGAGATTCGATAGTTTTACTGTTCATTTTGTTGATGCTACGATTCTTTCTTTTCGTTCAACGACCGATAAACGTCAGCAGCCTGACGTAAGATGCTTGCGCACTTACATTGTATTCTTTTATGCGAATGGAACCAAATCAATCGTCCCGGCTTATTCCTCTTTATTAAGTTGGTATAGCGCGATAACTACGGCCAAGCAAACAGTCCGTAGTCAAGAGTAGATATTACCGGGTTGGCAGATATTATTATCGATACGCGATACGTTTACGTCGCGAACTATGTGAGCAGCGATAAGCTTGGATTGTCGTTGAATACGAGATACGTCCGTAAATGCTTTCTGGATATTGATTTATTGTCGTCGCTCCCTTTCTCTCTCTCTCTCTCTCTCTTTCTCTCTTTCTCTTGCCGTTTCAGAAAATAATAGATTCGTAACGTAGTCATATTTTGCCACGCCAAACACAAATTTTCCTCTTGGCGCTTTCGTGTTTGCAATGTTGACAATGTTGACGATATATTATATTTGCAAAAACACGCATTATCGTGAAACATCGTTTTATATTGATTAATTATTCAGCGTGGAGAAATACCGAGAAATAGCAGACATTTCTCTTATATAAAATGTCTCTTTATTTTTATCGCTGAAAACTGGAAATTCTCCAAAGTCGAGCGATCACGATTTTTCTCTTTTTTTTTTTCCTTTCCATTCCCGGGAGGGGAAAAGTTAGATTTGCGAATAAACGTGCGCTATATTGCGAGGCAATATCCGTTGATACGAAGCCGAGGTAAATTTCGTTGGAAATCGATTTAATTGCCGCGCGAGATTTCCGAGATTTCGTCGTCGGACTTCGTGGAGTCGTTGGCGCGTCCCGAAATTTATTCGATGAATACCGGGGGCGAAACGTGGCGAAGAAGGGTCATGTCTCTCTCTCGCCCTCGGCATCGATCCACCAGGTGTCCTGTATAGGTCTAATGCGTAATTGTCGAGGGTCGGCGATGAATTCGTGTCAATGCGAAATCTCTTTTGTGCCCCACCGTCATTCACTCTCCGGTTCTGAGGACGATTCACCGGGACGAGACGCCCCGCCGCCGTACGGATGCATTATGACAACCTGCGGCCTTTTAGCTGTGTTAACGATACTTCATAAGGAGGTAGCGCGTGCACCACTAAATGCAAAGATAAACATTGCCGGATTATCGGCGTGAGAACGTTCTCTGAGATTTAAGGAGCGTAGGCATATGCCAATTGTTGCAAAGGCACCGACACGTTTCGCGCGGTATTGCGAAGAAATCGAGATAAATATTGAGAAACACATAGATATACGGAACAATGCCTAACTGAGGCCAAAGTCTAATTGTAAAGAAATGCATGTGTCTGGAATAATAGTAAATATGCAATCACAGTATTCTAGCACATATAGATACATATCTTCGCACTTATTCTACATAATATCTGCGTAGTTTGCCCGTTAAAAATCTTTTAACAAAGCTATAGAAAACAATGTTATGTTTCTATCTGAAATATTATCTATCGTTGCTTATTAGATATTATTTATCTATTATTATTTATTTAATTATTTTTGACACTATATAGTATTATAAAAAAAAAATACATACGTTTGGCTGTGGTATTTATGCAGTGCTAAAAAATCTCACGGTAACTCTCTCACGTTAAATGCATGTAAGGCGAAGCGTAGCGGAATTTCCAGTGAATAGTGATAAATGCCTCGTTAAAAGTGCAACGTGGCGAGAAGCGAAACACTGTTAGGGAAGTGACCGTCGCCCACGATGAGCGTGTTCATTTTCCGCGAACGTCGTCGTCGTCGAGAAGCTTGCTTTTGCTGGCAGGACCCGGCGCGCTAGCCCACATATTTTTCAAACGCCTTTGGATACGTGCGCCAACTACGAACTTTCACGTTTCCCCCCCGAGCGGTGTGTTTCCGCGAATATGCATTTCCCTTCTCGTACACGTGCGCGCGCGGCGAAAGAGGAGGAGAAAGAGCATAAAACTTTTCCGCTCGTTTACGGACGCTCGGAAGGTTTTCGCGTGCAATTTCTTCACCCCGCTCGCGCATATTTTTCCGCACTTTACTCGCGGCGCTTAATGGACAAATACGCCTTTCGCATTTAAACGCGCGTTATAGGCCGCAGAACCGCGCGCGAGGTGGAGACCGTAAAAGCGAGGAGAGCCTTAAAACGGATCCGTGTAATTTGATATCCGCGGATGTTATTAAAGCGACCGCGCGCGATTCCCCATCGCATTTTCCATCAATTTTTCATCGATTAATATTAATAGAAAGTATAATGGTCTATATATAACTACGTTAAAGAATCATTATACTTTAAAACTTTATGATTATTTAATCGTGTTTCTTCTATTTTTGTATTCTATTTATGTTTCATATAAATATAAATTTATATATAATTATAATATAAATTTAAAAATATTTGTTGAAGTCTGGTAGATTTCTAAAGAGAAAGTAAAAACAGCAAGAAAGAGAGAGATAAAGGCAGAAACAGAGAGAGAGAGAAGGAGAATGAAAAAATCCTACATATTCTCACTTAGTATTGGTAAAAGTTGACTTTTGTATACGGCTTTATTCTCGGATTACAAGCTATTAGCGTTCCCGACAGCTCCCCTTTGTTTCGCAGACTCGACCTCTATTTAGGTTCAGGTATCGGGTATACCTGGTTCTAAAAAGGATCGAAAGGTACGGGCCTTCACCATGATCCAGTCGTATTTTCAATAATCTGTATTAGGCTATTAAGATAAAATTACTAGTCATATCCGGTAGATAATCGATCTTACGGTCCAAACACAAATAGCTCAAAGCTCAAATGTCTAATTCCAGACATAATTCCAAACATGGTTTATAATGATAGCATTCGTTTCACTTTCAAGTACGACTGTCCTCATATATATGGTCTCACAGTACGATAGTCTCATATATTATTGTAGATATAAAGAG
Organism: Wasmannia auropunctata; assembly: GCF_000956235.1. Lineage (NCBI taxonomy): Eukaryota > Metazoa > Arthropoda > Insecta > Hymenoptera > Formicidae > Wasmannia > Wasmannia auropunctata. The sequence continues at coordinate 1,281,176 of NW_012026833.1, forward strand.
GCGGATTCGGCTCGGAATAGCTTTTCTATACATTTTGTACAGAAATTTCATGGGCGAAAACAGGATGAAAGAGAAAAAGCTAGGTTTTCTTTCGTTCTTCACAATAGACAGGAATGTACATTTCATGTAGTAGAAAATTACGAAGGGTAAAACTATTCGACTTTTCTTTTAAAAAAAAATATATATATAGGTATATATAATTTACTGTATATCGTCAATATGTGTACCAGATCTATGTACATATGTCTGTGTACATTATACTAGATAGGCTATTTTTTACATATGTCAATAATATCCTTGCTAATATTATCATATTTTCAAACTATGAATAGACCAAATGGATATTTAATGTTAATGATCGAGCCACGTTTGTTCGACAATACGTCTATCGATTCTTCGTCTGTCTGATTCTCATCTCTCGCATTCAATATTTCATATATAGTCGGTCGTACAGAAAGTCGATGGTCGCATTTAGAGATAATCTTACCGTTAATGTTTCCGAGAAATATTCTGCGGAGAGAGAGGACTACTGTAGCTTCTCGGAGTCCTCGACTACATGAAGAAAAGTGTCCGGAGCCAGGTAGGCGCGTTTAGCGGTAAATGAGCGGCGCGAATGCGAACTATTATCTCCCGAGGTCTGCGTGCAATTTGAATTTCAAAGACGTTTTGACGAACCTAGTAGCTAAGAGTCCATAAGGGGGGAACCGCGTCTTTCGGTCGCGCGGGTCATTTGCGCGAGCGTGCGCAACCGCCACGCCACGGCCTCTCAAAAGATCGCGCAATTAGTCGCACCGATGAATAGAACGATTCCCTTTTGAACCTCACCGTCACGCGTTTTCCTTTCCGTTCCCTACCTCCTCCCCGAGGCTATTTCTAGCCCGGACTCGTGCGAAATTCATCGCCCGAATTCCTGGCACGGAGTCATCGTGAGTTTCACAGTTTTCGGCGAAGACTAATGGATAGACTACGGCGCCGTAAACGCGCGGTTTATCGTCCGGCCACGCCGTATAACACACGAAATGGACACGCGTGTAACGTCTGTAACGTCCGTGTGTAACGACCGGTGCGTGTCCGGTTGCGTCTCGAAGACGTAAACGGTCTCTCTTTACTACATTCAGACTTTCAGAAAAGAAAAAACGCAAGAGAGAATTTCTTTTTATTATTTTATTATTGTATTTATAATATTAATTGAATTATAGAAATTACAAAAATCTATAATACTAATTAAAAAATGATTATAATAATAATAAACGAACAATACAATGAAAGAACAAAATCTTTGATTTTTTAAATATCTTTTTTGTAATAATAAGAATGAATTAATTTCACTGAAATTGTGAATCGAAATTTATTTCATTTATTGATACATGATTTTCTTCGATTAACAATTTGTTAGGGCGTTGTAAAATTCAATTATTTTTAATAGACAATTTAATTGATTTATAGTTTTTTTTATTTAAATTTATTTTTCCAATATATTACATATACATTTATTGCATGCGGCAATTACATGATTTACAATTACTTTTATTTCGATATGATATTCTATACATGGAGGTATAATCTTCCACATGTTGCAATATACCGAATTCAATACTACATGAACCGCAATTGTAACGATATTCCCCTTGAGGAAAGAATCATTTTGACAAATGCGGCTATCACGCCAACCACGCGCTCCGCCGCTGTGGTAGACTGTGGTAGTAGCCGTTTGCCGGCAGCGTTGCGACGGTGGTGGTGCGGCGGCGGCGGCGGCGACGGCGGCGGCGGCGGCGGCGGCAGCCGGTGGTGGTGGTAATGGCGACGGCGGCATCGGGCGCGATGGAAGGGGCAGGCATTGGCTCAGTGAACGCCAAACGCTCGAGCCGTTGCGACGCGGCGCGCGAGACACACAGTACGAGTGACGGCGACGCCGAAAACATTTTTCTCGCGACGCGAAACGACAAGTGTGATTAGCGAGGAGACCAGAGGCCCCTTTACGCGATCCCTCGCGAATCGCTCGCGGTAACGGCGGTTTTCGACATCGGGGAACGGTTGATTTGCGGGTGTGTGTGTGTGTGTGTGTGTGCGTCGTCCGGAGTCGTCGCGTGCTCCAGTATTATACCGCCGCGTTCGCGAGAGAGCCCTACGGGCGACCGTTCGGGCATCCTCGGCATCTCCGACGACGACGACGACGCAGCCGAGCCGAGCCGAGCGGCGGAGAGCGAGTGCGCGCCGACATGTGTGTATACGTTTATACGTGTGTACGTGCGTGACCGCACGTAGAGGCGGTGGGTAATTGGTGAGAGTGTGTTGTACGTGTCCGGAGGAGTGTCGTCGTATCCGTCCATTTTTTTTTCTCCTTTTTTTTCCTCCTTGCACGCGCGAATGAAGTGAGCGAATATGTGCCTGTTCCTTCTCCCGCCGGCCAATGTGGATACGTAAATAATATAAAGTGTGCTCCGGCTTTTGCCGCCTTCGGTACGACTCCCCCCCACTCTTCTTTTCTCTTCTCACCTACGTGCCTCTTCGTCGCTCCTATACACCCGGGGTACGCCGGCACACAGGAGGGACACGTTCGGATTACCACACCGCCGTGGGACAAAGGATACACGCGCACAGTCACAGAGAGCACACGTACACAACTAGCCCACCGGGCCAGCGTGTGTGGACGTGTGTATAGGCAAGGGGCTCACTCGCACAACACAACCCGTGGCGCGGCGCGGTGTGCCCCCGCAGGATTATTTATCGACCTGCACACAAGGTATTGCGAGTTGTGACTTTTGTATGCCGACGACGACTCTTTCGTTATGCCGCGACACCCGTTGGTGTCGTTAGTAAACCAAAGAGCCTCTAACAACCGGCAATAAACGACGCCGACCGGAGCCCACCCGTAAAAAACCATCACCTTTTCTCACTTCCGCACACAGCGTGTGTGTGTGTGTTTTCTTTTGTACTTCCGGTACAAAAAGCTTGCCCTCGGGGAGGGGGAGGGGGGGGGGCTCGGTGAGAAGCGACTAGGGCGTCAGAAATTTGTAATTGATCTCCCAGAAACATTTTTCATTTGCGCTCAAATACGAATTTATTAAAAACTTATTTTTACGACGATTCGAAGGAGAGACGTCAGTCGTCACATATTTTAGTACACCAGAATTTGATATATTAAATTTGAAATTAGCTATTAAAATGCATAATGTCGAAAAGTTATACGCTCACATCTGGCCTTTGATCAAATTTTCAGCGAGCGAAGATCGGTTTATCGTGAAGTATATTTTTACTGTCTCTCTTTGCATATTTTCTGCTACGTGTATCTCCATTGAAACACGCAACCTTTACTCCAATTTATGTAAATATCTAGATCTCTCTTGAAATTGATATATCGCAAAATTTAATTTACTGTCTTGACAATGTAACTTTTTTTTTACATTTTCGAGAGTCATACGCGATCTGCATTTCACGTCATACGTTAACGGATCTGACGTGAAATACCGATTTCGCGTCAACTAATTTTAGATAATACGTAGAAACTCAAATGTATTCATTTGAATGAATTTTAATGAGATTACCGGCTATTTTCTCCGGCGAGGTAATTAATTATGTAAATTTGATTGGATAAAATCCAGGGAATGCGATGACGGGAATAATTCAAAGCTCATATTATGTTACAACGTAATATTTCAATGCAACATTTCTGATGCTACGCTCTGCATATTGATGCTGAAATAATGCAGCAATAAATAGACGCGCACAGTAAATTATATATATATTGCCGTACTTTTGTACATCAATGATAGGTTCGTGAAATATATTATGTCGCAGATTTAACTGGACGAATTAAAATAATGCATGCAAGTAAACACACAATGAGAATCTGAGGGATATTTTTCATACGACGTGACTTGGATATTTAAATAATCCGATATTTTTCTACAATAAAATTAATTGCTTGTATGACGTCTCCAAAACAATTAATACTTAATAATTATCCATTATACAATAGAACGATATTGATATTGGTATTTTATTATCATCAAATATTTCCGTTGCCATTAGCTCAATCAATCGTAATTCATTATTCCCCGCGCGAACACAACTTGCGAATCGATGGTTCGCATGATACTCGTTCGTTTACGTTTTAAGCCGATTTTTTTTTTGCAAATTCATAGAGGGGAGGGGGGAATAAAAATTTCAACTCCGTTAATAGTCGCAGTTTACACGACGTCGAGCCGTCAAATACAAATTGCTCTTTTCCAGCATCTCGCTGGCCGAGCTACTTACTTATTAAAGGGCATTACCGGACTTATCGGAGCATATAATGACGCTACAACGAGGGAGGAGTTTTAAAAAGCAGACGCCTGTAACGCGTGCTGCTCCGTTCGACGAGCTGCACGTCAGTGATGCGAGATCTTCTTTTTTCTCTCTCTTTCTCTCGCGCGCTCTCCTTTTTTTTTCATTTCGAAAGGCCAATCTGCGATTTTTCCTTTTACACGCTCCAAGGCGACTGCGAATATATCTTTAAATGCATCAACGTAACGAGCTTCGTATCCTGTTTTTTTTTTGTCAAATGTCTCGCGTTTGTCATATTTATTGCAATGCCGTTTTCCATCGAAATGAATCAAAGTAATTTGTAATCCGCGTGATTTCTTTGCACCGTTCATTTTATTCGCGTATTTTTTTTCCCCCATCGAACTATAATTAACTATTTCTCTTGAGATCGTGAATCACCGTGTCGAATGTAATAGCGTTTGCAGATAATGGCTTTTGAATCTTGCAAATGCATTAGCAAGCCGTAAGATCCTTAAAAAATTATCTAGAATTATTGTTAATTCTTATTTAAAAATTCATAGCGTGAATTGTTGTTAGATTAAGAAAACTCTGTCCAGGATAAACATAAAGCGGCTTTTTTACAGTTGTACACTATATCATGCCTGATTCTCCGGTACATTGATCAACAGATGTGAACGTTTGTCGGGACAAAAAATTCGCGTGGAATCGCGGCTATCGTCGGTAATCGAGCGGTGTAAGTTAACAAACGGAACTAGACCGGCGGAAGTCGAACGCGAAAATTGCTTCTCTTGCCTCGGTTTACCTTTTTTTTCTTTTTTTTTTTTTTACGGTAACGCGCTGATCGTGGGAACGTACGAGATCTGTCTGCGCTATATAAGCCGAAGCAGGCGGAGGTGTATTTTAGACCGCTTTTCACCCTTTCAGCTTTTACAACACCTTGTTCTTTTGAAAGAGAATAATTTTATGCATAACGTGCTTTCTTGCTTTATATACTTAATATATATGTGTCTACATTTCTCCCGAGATATAAAATTCTCTCTCGCTTCTCCGCGGGGAATAAAATCGGAGGCGGAGAGGTGGAATGAATTTCGATGCTTCAAACGGACGTAAATAAGACGTCGACGCTGACAGAATTTCCTTTTGCGGTAGCAGCGCCGACTATTCTTCCTCTCCCCCTCCCCCTCTTCTCCTCCCCTTTTTTTCCTCTGCCTCGTGAAAGCGCTCGTAATATCGGTACTTGCGTTGACGCGCTTGTAAAAGCCCCCCCACCGTCTTCTGATACGAAGATAAAGTAGCCGTCTGTAATATTCAGGTTGCCTACCTCCGGAGCTTTCTCTCCCGGAGCGGGAGGGACAAATCGTCATGTCTACTTCGCGGCTTATGCGTTTTCCTACGTCGAGTCTGAAAGCGCCGGCGGGGACTTTGGTAGCCAAGGCTGGAGTTTCCTCCGAGCTACTTCCCGTTCGGTTTATGATGACGTAAAAGCTAACCGAAAACGCATTTCGTCGGCCCTGAGTTATTTATAGGGGGAGAAAAGGGGTGCATTAGAAACGTGGCGGCACTTTTGAGGGATTTAAGTACCCGCGTACCGCAGCGGAAAGCTTTCAGCATTTTGTTGCGATATTCTCTGGCACACCCTTTTCAAAGCTCGAAGGAAAGCAGAAATTCTCATGACGACAAAGTGTATTTCGGTAACAGCTTAAATATCAACTTTTAAAATAGACAGTATAGAGGCAGATAAAGAGAAATGCAAATGTGCAATGTCGATTTTATTGATCTCTAATGCTAATTCCAATTGCACGCTTCATATACAAACCAGAGAGATACATATTGCAAACTGATGCAAATACACGATGAAAATCGATAGAATATATTAATCTAATTTCCTCTTTCGATTTTCACTTCGTGTTATACGGCCGAGTCAACAATTCATGTATTACAATTCCCGCGCGTAAAGTCTATAAATTTTGTTGAATATTCGAACGTGTGTGCATGCGATGCGAAGCCGGTTTTAGCGGCATAATAATGCTGGAAATCACAAATCGACACTTTTCCGCGAGTATCGCCCACGCTCTCCGGCGGCAGATTAACTCGGGGCCGCACGGCTACGTATTTCCGCGGAGCGGTCGAGATTGCAAGTGTCACGCTAACGTGCGTGCATGCGTGCGTGCGTGCGTGCGCGTGCGCGCACGCCATCGTTCACGTCTCTCTCGATTCGAAAATAAAGCACAGTGGGCGAGGACATGCATGCGCGCAGCATGCACGCCGGGCGGTTTGTCGTACATCGAAATCTGCATTTGAGGCTCTTTAAAAAAAAAAAAAAAAAAGAGAATGTGCACCATGCATGTGTTATACCCCGCAAACGCGGCAACGCACATTTATTTCAGCGCGGCGGCGGTTCACCGAGTGCACGTTTATTATTATAGTCCGCGGGAAACGCGAGGTCCGCGCGTGCACGAGTTTGTTTGAAAATTCTTAACATACGTAAACGTAATGGATTGCATGTATAATCGTACGTTACGAGGAGGTGGGATTATTGTTATTAAGTATCAATTGATAGCATTACGTTGCTTAAGGAGATTTTCCCCCGACATTTTCGTTCGACAGCGGCATTTAATCGCGTATTGTAACAATATTTCATCGAAATAATACGCTGTATCGCGTTTAATAACGGCTGGAAATTTCTAGCGGCGCTTTTTACATCGCTTTATTGCTCAAGTACGTTAAATCGCACTCCTCGCTCTAAAGCGTGCAAAAAGAAGTAAACTTCGCGTACGAATTATAATTCTTTTATCCTTTTTTTTTTCTTTTTGCGTCGCTATACTGATCGGGTTTACTGCGCGTTCCAGAGCTAAAAGGCTTCTATTCCATCGCGTACGAAGCAAAACGCGATTTTCAGTGGCCGACCAGCTCTCGGACAAAACCGTAATTCGTGCTTAACGACCTTTTAACGATTTTTCCGCGTGTCCGCAAACGAGCAGCCACTGTCGACGCGAGCGATAAAAGGCAACGTTATTACTCGAAGCGCGATAAGTTCCGCGCAGAAAATGCGTGGAATCTATTGTCATTACGTATTCTCAGTCGCGCAATACAGCGCCGTCTGTCTGTCCGCGATTCCGCCGTTGAACAATCGGCGTTGAATAGCCAGTGTGGTAAAGTTGGAAAACGTTTATAATCGAGATTCCCGGAGAAATTTCTGCAAATTCCGGTCAAGATCGGTTTTAACGCGCATGAAAATCCCCCCTGTCATTACATTTATCTTGCCAGAGTGGGACGCGCCAATTTAATATCCAGTATAGGGCGCAATGACGTAAACCGTAATAATAACGGTAAACGAAAAAGCGCTCGGACAAATGGCTGACGTGCCGTCGACGAAAAGTAATAAAAGCATTGTCACGCGCGTCGCGCCGTCGGCCACATTGTATAACAAATTACCGTTGTCTCTAATGACAGCCCGCATGGAAAGCTCGTTATTAGGTGGCATAGTGATTTGCGTTTCCTCTTGCACCAGGTTTCATATACGTATCCGTACTTTGTAGCATGTTAAAAAAAAAGGAGAGCACAACATCCGTGAAAGAAGTAGGATATTTTGAGAGAGAGAGAGAGAGAGAGAGAGAGAGAGAGAGAGAGAGAGAGAGAGAGAGAGACAGAAATGCGTAATCGATATTAACGTGATTTTAGCAAAGGTTGTCTTTTCAGATTGTCGCTGGTTGTCCGCGAGATAAAATTGTCCCTAGATAAAAACGTCAATGCGCAGGTACATAAATGAGGGTACCGATACTTCTGAAATACTCTGGCACAGTTAGTAGTTCTGTAGCGGCGAGCCTGTCACGGTCGGTTTATCGCGTTACACACTTTTACGAGCCCATTTCCGGTGACGGGATTGCCAAATCGCATCGGGATCACGGCTTACAGGACCTCGCGCGAAATATCGACCGGATTAAACAAATCGGTCGAGCGTGCATTAACGCCCGGTTTTACTGCGTTGGATATTTATCGCGTTACTGTCGGCTTCCTAGGAAAAGCGCTCGCGGTTATACGGCGCTCGTCCGCATTGATTTTCGCCCCCGTATTTATTTTTCCGTCTCGCTCGGTACTGAGCGAGGACATCCGAACCGGAACACTTTGATTTCCGAAACGATTACAGACGCAGCATACATTGAAGTAGATCTGGATGTGTAGATGCCAACAGCCCGCGTGATAAAATCGCATAAAATTTTCGTGAGTATGTTACAAGCGTTCTTAAAAATAAAAATAAAAAATTTTCAATGTAAAACGGTATGCATAATTTAACGTTTTCTCAGAAAAGACACTCGAGCGCGAAGAGAAGAAATTAAGATGTCAACACTCGTGGAAACAAAATGTCCGTTCTTATTGTTTATGTCGGAAAAATCCGTACATTTGCCTCGGTATCTTCATGCCTACCTGACTTAAAAACCTCGTAAAGAGATAAGAATAAAACGTGCGCGCTCCGCTCGCAACGTAGAAACCGTCGCAGTAGAAAATAACCGAACGGAACAGATAGAGGAACGATAATCGCGATGGTTAGGTGATCACGTGGCATCGCGCGGTCGCGCTCGTCGATAATACGGAATGACGTCGTTTTTTTTTATTTTTTTAAACGAACTTCAGATGCCCCCCTCGGGGGGTCTTTGCGCGACCGAAAGAAATTTCCCGGCTCGACCGATACCAATTTCTTGCGTTCCCTGCATAATGGCCGGGAGATATCGTTATATTGCACGTTATTATCTATCGGCGTCTAATACGGGTATTTACATGAACTCCTGAGCTCTGATAGCCGAGAGGTCTACGCCCACCGTGTCCGATAGAGCAGGAAGAGAAAATAACTAAGGCACATATTATTATAACCTTTCCCTTGCGCGCTCGCAATTAACCCTTAAAATGTTACGACCGCGCCACAAATTTCGCGTATATATATACATATATATATATATATATATGTATATAAGCGCGCAATATATATAGGCAGTTTTACGCAACTACAACGCAAGAGAGAAAAAAATTAAATTTGCAGAATTTAACCTAAATAAAAATGCAGAATTTAATTTTCGGAATAATCGTTTCTACAAATTACGATAATTATATTTCGTATCATCATTACGCGTTTTTGGGTATAATGTGTAACGCTCTCCTTTCCTTTTTCCGCCCGAGTTAATGAACATCGGATTTTGAAAGCGGTACACGTGATAAAATTGTTTATTCGCTGTAGTAATTGCATGATTGCTATTTACCGCAGCGTGAAGATAATAAGCGTAGATATATTACTCTATTCAAGTAATTTGTACGTTCTCGATAAATTATCACGATAGAAAATCGGTTTGTTTACGATACTTTAATGATTTTACATTTTTAAGTTTGTCTTAAATGTTTTCCGCGTGAATTATCGAGAATTACCACGCATACTTGTAATCTGAGGAGCTCTTAGAATGTCAAAGGTAGTTTTCAAATTAAAAGCCCAAGTAATGAAAACATATGTCGCAATTATAAAAACGATCGGGAGAAGAGATAACATTGCTGAACGTTGTAGACAAACGTATGAACGTACACGTAAAAAAGCGTGAAATGTGTGTGGGGGGGGGGGGATATTTTTGTCGCTTACTCGCGGTGCGCGGTATCTCGATTCTCGATCTGCGGTCGCCGCGGACATCTCTAAAACACGTCTGATAGATCGCCGGAAATCACAGCGCGGGGCAAATTGAATCGCGCGGCGAAACAAGGATAAATACAGGAAGCGGTCTTCATAAAGGAGTCATTTTTCTCCCGGACGAAACACGTACGGATTTACTTTCACGAATGTTGTTACGCGCGCTCGCGCGCGGGTACGCGCATGACTGCAGAAACGGCCTGTTCCGCCGCGAATAGCAGGCCGTAACATCCTTATAAGCACACATGCTCGTTCATCCGTCGAAATAGCTGTTCCCTCGCCGGTTAGTTTCGATCTTCCCCGGGCTCTAGATCGGCATTAAACACGCGTTTCGCATGTAAATTGCGTAATCTATACCATTTGTTTCTCTTGTAACTGCAATAAGATGTAGGTGCACACCTATCGATTTTTCGTGTTTCGTGTCGCTTCGCGACAAGTCCTTTGCGTGCGAGGTTCCTTTCAAAGAGATCGAATTGACTTCCATATCGACGAAATTATTTTTATCGAGGGATAAGCCTCGCCGTTTTACGAAAATAGGTAAGACCCACTTTTGCTCTGGATTGTTGCGTCACGTGTGTCTTGTCTTAATCACGATTCTAAAGATAAGCCGCGCGGTAAGTTCCAAGTGATACAACTCTGAAATTCTGCTTTCACAAGAGATGTCGGGCTCTGTTTCCGTTTACGTTAGACAGCATGGAGTTATTCACAAGGAGATTAGTTACAAACTTAATTCGAGCAATTTACGTAAACTCCGCCGTTTGTACGTGTATCTCCTTAGACTAATGTCGGGATTAACGCTTGTTCGGCTAAACTATACGATCCTCTTCGCGCTGACAAAACGCTCGTATGGAAATAAGCGTTTCTTCCGCGCGATGGAGAGAGAGAGAGAGAGAGAGAGAGAGAGAGAGAGAGAGAGAGAGAGAGCTAATCTTCGAACAATTCGTGAAACGAGACTTAATATATGCGGCCGATCGGAAGTGGTTCGGTCGCTCGTCGCCGCCGCCGCCGCCGCAGCGCGGGGAGGAAGAAGTTGGGGAATCGAGTTCCCGTGCGCGGTTCCAGTTCTCTCCACTACCGAGCGAGCTACGAAATTCCTGGGGCAATTTCTGAGGGAGAATCGAACGAGAGTTCGCGTGAGCGTGGCGCGATGAGGCGTCGCGGCAAGGGGGATGGGGATTCGCTCCCTATACGAGTAAAGGAGATAATAGGGGCTACCGCCCTCGTCGACCCTCTTCTCTCTTCTCGTCCGCCCCCTTCGAAATAGCTATTCTGTCGAATCCTCCGCGCGTATTACCAGCTAACGGTAAATGTCCACATATATCTATGCCCCGCCGTAATGGATATAGTCGGACGGCGGTGGGTCGTACCAGCGCCAATTAGTGTCAAACTACCGGAATTGGGACTGAACAAGGTAGAGGGGTGAGAGGGAAGAGGGTGGGAGGGAGGGGGGGGATCGTCGTCGGTCGTACCCCGGGCCGTTTCGGCGACGATAAATTTTTCGTCAAATCGATTTAATCCGCGCGAGTGGCGGCGGCGGCGGCGGCGGCAGCGGCGGGGGCCGTCTGATTAAATTATCCGAAGCGGAACGGTCGCGTAATCTCGTCGTATCAATCTTTGTTATTGTATTATCGCGATTTAAGCGAATTAGCGGGCTTGCGGGAATCGATGATCGATGTTTCATGAGTTTCGCAGAACGACCGACGTTCACAGCGGTAAAAACAGTCACGTCCGCGTTGATAATATGACGTTTCTACGTTGCAAATATTTTGCTCAGAGGCGAATGTTTTTTTTTAATCAGGGAAATTTATTAGAAAATTATACTATATTTTTCTCCACGATTTTAATATTCGATGCTGCTAACGTTCTCTCAATAGGCGGACGAAAATTCGCTTTTTGTTGATGCGATACCGCGGCGGCGGCTACCAGAGTAAATCCATTAAGGACGAGATATGCGCATAATTTATTTCACGGCGCGCATATTACACGCGTAATTGCGGTGCACTGAATGCATAGAGCAGCGTGCGACCGCGGCTGTCAATCACGCGGGTCGCGCGCAAAAACTCGTAGCCTCGCTGAAATGAAAACGTGTGGCGGGGCGAGCGACATCACACGTTCGGCCGTTGCAGCGAGATCGTCCGTCCGCGTATACAACACGACAACGCCCCGGCGTATCAGTGTGTGAGGCATCCACGTGCAACGGCTTTATACATCCACCGAGATAAACTATGTAAACTATGTTTTTGCGTGTGCTCCGCGCAGACATAATCAATCCAGATAACGCTCGCGGCACGTATCACCTTTTCCGATCTCTGTCTTGTTGTTTCCAACGTTGAACTTACATCCGAAGAAACAAAGATTTTAATTTATCGTTGTTCTCTCTTTTTTTTCTTTTTTTGCTTACAATATTGCACTAATTTATTTAATGAGTCGATCGATCAAAGTTGAGGTTTGCGAGAATTTTAATCGAGAGAGAGAGAGAGAGAGAGAACGTCGATCGCAGAAATAAATTCGCGATTAAATGAGAACTAATAATACTTGATTTCTTTTTCTGTTATTTCCGTTTGAAACCGGTTTACGTCGCGTTTATCTTTTTCGCTCTGCTGCGGGAAAGCCGCCGGCCGCGCGGTGCGCTTTAACAGCGTGAATTCGGCTTATTGGGGAGATAACGCCAGTTAATCATGCTCTCTATAATTTAACGCGGTCCATTTTGATCCGCCGCATTCGAGCCGACGTTTCGCGCGCGCGTATACACCGTATACAATAGTTACGAATGCGATAACGCGCACTCGACGCGATAATGCACGCGGCCGCGCGATTTATCGGGCGCGGGCGCGACTTAAAAAGTCGATGATCGCGATCATGCTTTGTCGAAAGTGCGCGAAAGATCGTATCGCGCGTCCGCCAGTCGGCCCGCGTTATTATTTTCTCTCCCGCGACGTGTGTGGACACACCGCCGCGCGTGAGATTGCGAACATTGCGCAATACGTTTTAACTTATGCACAATGTTTATATTTGTAGACCGCGGCGCGGTGATTTATCGATCGGTCTTAATTAAACCCCCGACCCTTTCGCGCTCTTTTATTAGTCGCAATTTAACGTTGCACGTAAAGCGACGCGCTGATTGAATCAGCGCGCTGTTAATTCTGGGGAATTGTGTTAGTAATGAAATAACGAATGTACTCTGAAAAGATTTTTTCGTTCCTACGCGCGGACAAATATAAAACAAGTACCGTCTTATTTTTAGCCGAGCCTTATAATATTGATTAATGTAAGAGGCAATAAACTAATTGAAATGTGATATTTTTTTCGAGCCGCGCGATATCCTCGCTCGCGTGAGGGAAACGAGAGTTATTTCCGATGTTAATGATGCGCTTTTTAACGTGAAAATTTAATGAGGACGTGACTGAAAGCGACAGCGCGCTTGGAGCCATTGAGTTCCGCCATAACGAGGGCAAATATTTATACAGTATTTTATTATTAACCTTTAAATGGTACACTTCTTTTGAGCACCCACTAATGGAATAATGATACGAATTTGGATTTGACATCTTAAATTGTATATCTTTTCTGGGAAAAAAAAAAAAAAAAAACAAATGTTTTTAACATATTTAACGTAGCGGGGATAAGCCGCGACAGATATTTCTGTGCAAATGCCAGCAATTCGAAAATGTTCGCGGTGCGAATTCGCATTCTTGTAGTATTTGAAGGTTAATTAAATTGTTAACGCGGGCGCCAGAGGGACTTGTCGATCGTTGACAGTCTATATTTAACGGGAGATCTGAATTGCTGTTTACATATATCGGGAAACGGATGGGAAGTTACGTGTGCGCGACTTCTGTGTGCATAACATTTTATAAAGTAAATAATACTCGATAATTATAACGCCCTGCCCTTCTCTCTCGCTTTTTAAAGCGAAACTTTTTTTTTTATTCAAAGAACAACTTTGTGTGTGCAGCTTTATTTATAATTAGTTCTTTGTTTAAAACGTGTTGAAACATTCTTGTATTGAGAGCGAATGTTGATGTACCACGTATATATATCAGCGAATATATTATCTTCCACCTGCACGCTCACGCTCGATTGTGCACGACATGTTCACGTTACACGAGACTGTTTACATCACTCGAGCGTGATATGCGCGCGGATAAAGGCTAATATTCCCGAAAAAATGCAAATCAGCGTTAGCTTTTACTCAGCACCGCAGAAGGCGCGGTGGGTGGAATGCGGGAGGGCTTATCGAATTTCTCGTCGTCGTCGCGTAAAGTGTTTCGCGAAGTTCGATCGCAGTTATCAGGCCTAGCTTTTGCGACGAAGTCCACGGCCGTCCAGTTTGCGGCTACCGTGGAATCGTAACGCGCGTCGCCAACGCGTACCTACATATTATATGTACGTCGCGTAAGTTTATCGCGCCGCCGCTCGCGATATCTGCGCCGATAACATCGCGACGCGAAAAGTTGTTCGTGCCGTTGCCTGCCGTTAGCGGATTTTACGTGCAGCTCGAGCATCGACACCGATCGTGAAATCTAACGATTCGCAATCGCCCGGAAAGGAAGGTCTTTATCATTAAACTCACTTGGTATTTGATTAAAACCATTATTTATTACAAATAAATATAGCGTAACGAAAAACTTAAACGTGTTAAAGTAAAACACGTCCGAGAAGAGGCGGAGATTTGAAACGTGTTAAAGAGACGATAAGAGAGAGATACCTCTTTGTATGTGTATTCTAGGTATACTTCAGATTGTCCCTTGTTGATATATCTCTAGATTGTCGTGTTTGGAAATTCAGATATATCTTAGTAGACCAAGCGTATTTATATGTAGATATCTGTGTTGATTTAGATGTTATATAGAGATAGAGCCTTCAAGTTTGGATCACTGAAATCAATTATCCAACACCATTATCGTTTCGTGCATCCTTTGGATGGTAGTTACGGACAATTAGGCTAGAATAGGCTCTCCTCTATCTCCTAATGGCCGAGGATCTTTCTCTCTTCCCCCCCCCCTCTCTTTCTCTTTCTCTCTTTTGCTCTCTCTCTCGTTCGACCCCTCGGCAGGTAGAGAAGAACCGCTTCCACGAGAGCATTTAGATTCCCTCGTTAATATCTCTGCCGCGTACTACGGCACGGCTTATCCATTATAGCACTCGTATCGGAACGATTATGGAAGCCCGATCGAGTCGTTCCATCAATCACTTCTCAATCTCCTTTCATATATCTGCCTCTATCAGCCAGCCGGCACGGTAGCGGCTTGTGTCCCAAGCGGAATTACGAACAAGGCTATTAGCGTGTACTTTCGCACGTAACTGTTGCGGATAATGATGATAGTGACTGTTGAATCAATAATACATTCTTCTATTATATAGCACGGCGATATAACCGCTAATTTTGTTAATAAAATATAATTAAAGGATCGCGCGCGTACACGCGTCAAGGCCAGACTTGGCTTGTAGCGCTTCTCAGCGCTGAATATGCGAGATCAGGTCTGAAAAAGATCCTAAGTTTAAAAGCTTGTAACCGTATACATATATATATATACAGATATACCGAGAATTGTAAATCTTTTCTACTAGGGAAAGACGCGAAATTAGCTCTTTTGACTTCTCTTCACCACGGAATTTGGCGTGCGCTTAAATACGCTTTAAAAGTACAAAGACATAGAGTGCAGCTTTAATGAGATGGAACGTGGCGTCGTTAAACGATCATCGACGTAGCTCCGTTAATCTCGGCGTGAGGAAGACAAAAAGCTAATGGCGACGATTAGGCTTGTAAAACGGCCTCTCTCGCGCGCGTTCGCCCGTATTAATCGCGGGCACGCGGGCTCAATTTGTTTATTCGTCCACGCTAATTGCATGATGTCGCTTGGTAATTTATAACGGGTGAAATAATGTTCGAACAGAGAGAGAGAGAGAGATCGCCGACGATGACTTTGTCAGTCGTCCGGTTCGTTTCCGCGTTACGTTCACAATTAGGTAAATAGCCGGGCATTCTCGGCTGTACGGTCGAGAGGAGGGAGAAACGATAAATTACGAGCGACTCGTAAATCGCCGGCGAGTCGGGAGACTTTCAACTGTCGTATTAAGAAGTCAAGTGCTTGAAGCGAACAGTCGGGCGAGAACGAAAGAGACGGAAAGAAAAGGGGGAACGGAGAAGGAGAGAGAGGAGAGAGACAAGAGAAAGGCACCGGAGCCATTGAAGCGTCTTCCGCGGTCGTCGCTCTCCCGCATGGACCCATGTGAATGATAGAAAAAAATGGAGTTACGCCGTAATCGCACGCCCGCATCTCGCGTGTCCGCTAATCAACCGGTTATCATATAAAGATCGTGTCAACAGCGACTCGTGAGATTAGTTGTCCACTTCGTCACTTCGTTCCATTCTCACAAAATGGCTTCTCCTTTGTTCAGAAATTCTGAAAACTGTAATGTACACAGCGGAATTTTGCGTCGGTGTTTCATATAGCGAAATTCTTTGATCAAAGTCGAGCTTGGAGAAAACATCAAAGGTTTAATAGTTTTTGAATTTATGTAATTAAAGCGACTTTCTTCTAACAACTTAACTGATTCTTCATTTTTAAAAATTATATATATAAAACTTTATTATTATTATTAATATAAAATTTTATGTATATTAACTTAAATAAATTTTTAATACAAACATTGATTCCACTATATGAATATATTTAAAAAACTCTATATTTTTTTGAAGAATAGTACATAGTGATATTAAAGGGAACGTTTTGATAAGGGACGTGTACATACGAGTGTTGTGCTCCTTCAATTTTTAAACGTCACGGACAGATTATGTTTCAATCGTTTCACAAGATTACTTCTTGGAACAGCCTAACTGTACTTTGTTGGAACTTCTATGGCCACTTTCGCTTCGTAATGATTGCTGTGTTGTGGAAAGTCGGAAGACACGACGCGCGAGTTCAATCGCGGGAATATCACTTGAAATACGGCTCGCCTATATATTGTCTATAAATGATATAAATGCGTCTTATTAAAGGTTAATTCAATGTCCAATATATTTTCTCGTTCGAAATATATTAGCAGCATTTTGTTTCATAAATCCAGGTTGGATCAATTAAATAGTACAAGTGACAATAACTGAAATATAAACAATTTCCAAATGTTTTCAGCACATTATAAAAACTCTTCGCGCAAGTGAAGAGTTTTTATATCAAATTCTGTCACAAAATAAAATATAATGCGAAGTGCAAGTCGAAGACCTCTGTTGGCTCGATATCTGCAAATTGATACACGTTAGCGAGAAAATCGATGCAACGATTATTTTGCGCTAAAATTAGCGAAGTGGCCGTGCTCACGAGCGACATAATTGCGTCCATCTGCTCGACACAGTGTCATATGCGGCACTGTAACGGGTGAGCCCCCCGAGTAGCGATTAGTTGGGTAACTATTTGCGCGAGACTTTCGAGAGAGGCGAGCGATACGCGGCGCGGCGTGCGAACAAACAGGTGTGCATACACGCGTGCGCGCGAGGACTTGTGTATATACACGTCCGCTTATCCCCCGTAATTGGAAGCGATAATTATGAATTAGTCGAATAACGTGCTGCTTGCACACAGGATATCCCGCCGCTGCTGCCCCACATCACTTCCTTCCTGAGGCGAGTACCTTTCGAAGGTTGTTTCGCAGTTACTTTCTTCAGCGGAAACGCAGTCGGAAACCGTTGTACTTTTGCGCGATACACCTTATTTTGCAATTATTCTGAAACATACGATGACACTTATGCCTCTGATTGTTGCGATTTTTATTTAACTTGTCTCTCTGCTGACGACTAAAGGCTAGATCTACAATGCTTTTTGCTTCTTGTTTCTTGCTATTTATCTGCACTTTTTACCATCCTTGTCTTTTTGCCTCTCATATCACGATTCTACATTTTCGCCCGGGATAAATGTTGACGAACTTCGGAAGAGACAGGAAACACATGACAAGAAACACGATTGTCGATAAAACGGTCGCAAAGAGGGGAAGAGACAAGAGGTAAAAAGCAAAAAGCAGGAAGCAAAGAGCACATTGTAGATCCAGCCTTTGCGTCTCATCGTGTAAACGGCAGTAGAGCGCGCGACGCTCGGGGCACCCTGTATATACGCGCGATGGATTCTATGCTTGATACGGCTCATGGACAGTAGGCGTTTCCAGCGTCATTATAAATCAGAGTTAAACACGCTAATTATATCGGTCCGTGGTCGCCATCAGTGGGAGTAGTGGTCAGGGGGGCAGGGGAGGGAGGCGTTCGAGGGTTCTCAATCGACGGCGGGCTCTCGCGCCGCTTTCGGCTTTTATAATTAACGTGTCGTAACGAGCTTAAAACCGGGTTACGACCTTATAACTGTTGACAATTCCAACGATTGTTCGCGCTCGTACGCGTCCGTCGACTAGATATAGGTAGTTAATAGCTCGTTACTGCCGTTTAGTGAAATTAACATGAAATATACGATCAGTGGAAGTGTGATTTGTTTAGACATTTAATATTTGATTCTTTTTTTCATAACTAAATCGAAAATGAGAACACCTATTTTCAGAGTGTATGACTTTTAAGTTAAATTTTGAGCTTGAACGAATATTAACTGCTGTAACGAAATCGCAGTACTTTGATGTAAATAGTGACCAAAGTGTTGAATGAGACCGAGAAAACATGAAATATTCCTTTAAGAATCTTACATATTATTTAGTTGTTCGATTGAATATAGAAAAGTTAGAAGCGAAAAGAAACAAGATTAGAAACCAGGCCGAGTAGATTTATCTCCACTTTGTCTTTTCAATTTACTCTACAGCTCGTGATAAGAAATATTTAGGTTGCGGAGAATTCGTCGCGCACGAACGCCCGTGAGAAACCTCGTTCGCCTCGTCCGGTCGAATGAGAACCCCTTCGCGACTCATTCTGCGCTGAGTAAGAATGGGTCTCGGTGGCGGAGGAGGCGAGAGGGGGGGATCCGGAGAGACAGAGCGACGAGGCGATCTAACGTGAGATAATGAGTTAGGACGAGATAGCGAGTTACCGATGAAATATACGTACGTGAGCACGTGCACGCGTGCGCGCTCACGTGTGCGCGCGTGCGTGTGCATATTCTACGCGCGGCCGAGTGCCAAAAGCCGGGCATTGAGAGCCACTGGCCATTATCCGGCAGCGAGGCTACTCTTCACTTAAGTCCCATTCGTCTTTCTATCGGATCGCCTTTCCCATACACGTTCATATAGATTTATCTTCTTCTCCAAAAAAAAAACCCGACCTGTATCCGATCTGCGAAAGTTTTGTATTGCAAGAACAATGTGTTTCATCAAATAGACAATGGTATCGCATTAAATTCTCAACGAAGTTTTAACACAACTCAAATTGCGAGACTCGTCTTGACGACGATGAGAATATAATTATTTATAAGAATATATTTATAAGAATATAAATATTTTTTTAAAAGTATTATTACGTATTAATTTTGTCTTTAAAGAAATTACACTCAGCAGTAATAAAAAAGCTTTCCTTTCGGAAACGTCGGTTATAATGGCATTCGCGAGTACCGCGTAATGTCAAGCTTCGGATGCAAATATTTGGACGTCATACTCCATTGCTCTTCGATTCGAATGTATCTCTCTATTTCAGTACGTTCGGTGATGTGAGCAACGCTTAAAGTTTTCGCCTCGGGGCAGGGAGGGTGCACGGGGGCGCTCTTCTTGAAAAGCTTGCCTTCGCATTTTTCGCGATCAAACGCCGCTGGAATTCCTGGCTTGGCTGCCTGTCGAGCTTCGATCCGCTTTTTCGCTTGCACCTTGCGCGCAGTGCCAAGAAGTTAGTCGGCCGGAATTCACACTGACTCATTCGATTAGGTCGTTCGTTCGTTCGGCCGGGAGAAGAAGGTTCGTTCGCTCGACCGGAGGGCAGAGCTGGTTTTGCCGCGATTTTCATACCGCCGCCGCCGCCGCCGCGCGTCATTCGTTCGCCGTTCTCTGCGTCTCTCGTTTTTATAGTCGCTGCACTCTCTCGGGGCTGCCAGCTATTCATACGGGAATTTTGGCATAATATTATCGTATCTTGTTAAAAAGACTTGGCGAAATATCGTAGAATTTTACTGCAGAAAGAAAACTGAAACAATATCAAATAATACGTAATTTGCATGATGTATTTTTACTAGCTGGCGGAGTAACTGGTGGAGTAACTTGTGCTTCTTTCGTAATTATAAGTAAATTAATATCTCCCGATTTTAATTGTATAATAACTCTTTTAAATAGACATATTGCTTGCAAAAAACTCCGTATGCAGAGAAATATTTCTTTAGATTCAATCGTGTTTTTTTGTCTATTTGGCTTACATTTATTTCATTGATTACAATTTTAAATGAAACATTATTTTGTTTAATACAAATATTGTACATAGTTTTGTTGCATTAACTGTATTGTTTGGCAGTTTGCACAGAAACGTGATTGTTTGAGACAATTTTCTTCGGTTAAATCTAAATAAATATTTCTCTGTGCACAGAAAAAAAAACGCATCTTGAACGAGAAATTACGAGCTTAGGCGATAAAAAGCTGAAGACGTATATCCGACGTTGTACATTGCCAAGTTTAGAATTAATATATAGATATACGTATCTTATCCAGTCAGTCCTGCTTTAATCGGCTTGTAAGCACGATTTTTCTCCGTAACGTGGCAAGACCGACGACATTTTTGTGCCGCAACGGCAGAAAAACGTCGTTTTTGTCGTATCAAACTAAAATAAATACGTGCGACGTTGTAATTACGTTGTTTTATAGTGCCTGCTCGCGGAAGGGCACTTTTTACGGAAAAGTTGCGCGACGTGATGCAGGTTTTTCCAGACGCAAGTTTCTAAAACTGTATAACCTGCCGTAAGTGTCACCGGCCATCTTGAATTGTATAAGCGGAAAAATAAATGAAAAATTACTTCTCGCGAGCAATTTTTTTTTGCCGATGTAAAATTATCATAGCATAATATAGTACATCTGTTGGGCAAGCAAAAGAACTCCGCGTGACATAAATTCTTCTGACGGAATTCTTCGAAGCAGTTTTAATTCGAGCAATCTTGGATAGATGATTTTCTAATATGCTATATAATTCCTAGCACATTTTCTAAATCATTTAAACCGGCAAGCACGATGTCGTTAAATTCATAGCAAATATTTCATAGCAAATGTGTGCAAACGATACTATAATTATAATAATTGCGCCTCATATTTTCATCACGTCATATCGCGCGATCTTTTTCACAGATTAGTTATGAAAATTGGATAAATATAATCGAAAATATCTCTTCTAATTGTAATAAGAAAAACTTTGCTATCTCTATATCGATTATATAAAACTCTGATTTTAATAATATATTCTTATTTTTGTACCAATGTAGTAAATATAAAACTGTAATTTCAATTATTTCAATAATATAATATTATTTCTTATTATTTTTTTATAAAGCTTTTTCTTAATTAGTTTATATTCTGCCAAGATTTGTACAAACATATTTGCGTTATGTCTCACGCCCAGCTTTATTATCATAAGCCGCCACTTTGTAAATAACACGTTCCAGGAAAAATTGAAACATCGATGCATGATTATTTTGAATGAGATTCGAAGTAGGATCAGAAAACAAATTAAACGTCGAGAGACATGAGTATCTTCAATAAAAGTCGTGATACACACGATTGTATTATCACTCGATAAAGTGGGAGGTTATCGTTAGTGGGTTAGCACGAATATTGAAAGATCAGTCTTTATATCACTACTGCGCCGCTATGATCTATCAAAGGTCGCGCGTAACAGTGTCTTGCTATTTTTGGAATCCTCGATCACGTGAAATCATTGATCGTTGCTCCTTGAGCTCATTTAAGCGTCGACTTCACTCCACTTGCGTAACTTCGATTTATTGAATGCTTATTGAACAATGACAGCATTTTTTTTGTTGATGCCTAACAGAGGCTAATGGCAATCACATTTGCGATATGATTTTTAATTCGCGCAGATTCGAAAGTAATTATTTTTAACTTGTAGAAGCAAATATTTTCATTGATCGCAGAAATATTTGTTGTCGCGTACAAAATCGATATATATTGTAATTTAAAATTCTGGGGAAAAATAACACAAAAATAGATTTAGTATTATCCGAATTTTTCTACACAGAGAGAATTTTATTTTAAAATTCACCCTGAAAATCATGTTAATTGTGGGACAACATAGTATTTCGACTAATTTTATGTGATTTTCAATACTTTTTAAAATATATATTACAACAAATTTAATATAATACACAATAAGAAAACAGAGAAAATCACATAAAATTTGTCGAAATACTATGTTGTCCCACGATTTTCGGGGTAAATTTTAAAAGAAAATTCTCTCCGTGTAATTATCTCTCGCTGTATTATTTTTGCTATTAAGACTTTATGATACCCGTATTGTAGCTGAAAAATATAATTTAATGATAAGAGGAAATAATAACAGCTGTAATACCGTAATACATATATTCGATAAGAGGATTGATCATGTGCAAGAAGTATCGATACCCTGTTAGACTAAATCGTCCCTGATGCATTTCGCGGCGACATAAATCTGTCGCGCTGGTTGAGAGAGCGCGTGTATTTGTGTGTATCTCCGCGTGCAGGCAGCCGTATATACGCGAACACACGAATACATCGTTGCGGACAGGCTGCCAAGTTTGGTGGCGGTTAAACGAACGCAATTTCGTGACGCAGGATGCATGCAAGCGGGACCGGGACAGAGCGCCTTGTCATTATCGTCGATCCGCGCGCTCTCGTGTCGTCCGAATTACGTTCTCGCACCTTTCGCCGTACGATCGTTAAAAAAAAAAAAAAACGGGCCCATGGTCGCGTCGTACAGATCATGCCGGATCATATCCCACGCTCCACGCGCGATAAAAGCGCGCGGCCGACCGCGAAATATCAGCGGAATCTCGTATCGCGATCCGAAACATCTCTCGTCGATGCTTCTCTCACTCGAACGCGCGGATCCGTTTCTGCGTCGCGCGCGAACCGCGCGTATAAATATTTATGCACTCGCCGGGAATACACACAATCGCACATGTTTGCGCATGCAAGCGGACACATGCGAAATCCGATTTTTATAGGCAATCGCAGATAGATATTTCGCCGGAGCTGGTACTGCAGAAAAAAAATTACGGTATACACACAATAACATTTATAAAAGTTACGTGCGCTACGGAACAGAAAAAAAGAGTCATACGCGACGCGTGGTAGAATCGATTTTTAATTTTCGAAATCCATTCGAAGATTCGAATAATTGTCTGTGTATGGACAACCGAAGAGAGAGTTCCCGAGTGTACAGGAACACCATAAATCCGACCGAAACGAGAGTGCCTGATTTTTTACGTTACGGCGAAATCGCGTTTAACGAGCGGCTACCTGTACTGAGTAACGGTAACGAAAATCGCTCGGGAATTTAAAGGCTAAATAGGGCGAAAGAAGCGCACGTTTTCGTCCGTTGTATGGCGAGCGTGCGATCGAGGATAATGCCTGTTCATCTGTATGCGCTCGCTTGACTTCATCTAGCCACCACGATCGAGCTCCGGTTCGATCCTATCGATCGTGACTCGCATCGAAAGAACGGTTTCCTGTATTTGAGCAATCTGATCGGAATCTCGTCGATCGAGAAACGGCAGGTTTTGACCTTTACCGTCCCAATGTTTGTAGCTATAACCATTAGAAACTCGAGATTCTAAGGTATGCAATTTAACTCCATATATATGTAGATTCAAAAAATTATCTAAATCCATAGATATATACATATGTTACCTATATCTATCTTTTTAGATAATTTTTTATATATATATAAAGAGAGAGGAAAGAGATATCTTTGTCGAAGTATTTTTTAACAGATGCTTTCTCTTAAATATATGGAGAAAATTTTTCTTTCCAAAAATTCTCTATCTAAAATTTTATATCAATGTCAGAGTACTATATAGTGATCGTGAGCAAAAATTGTGAAAACATTTCGAGAGAAGGTTTTCGCGATCGGAAAACAAGTTTGATCGGCTTTCATAAATTGCTGATACGAGAAATAGCCTTCGTTGGGAACGCATTCGCAGAATTGGCGCCGTCGAGAATTGACCGCGAATATTGTTGCCTGCGGTTACAATCTGCGAGCGATCGACACTGTTACGTTCGCGCCGGTTGGCTTCGATCCCCGAGATAAATTTAAGCGATTGTAATACATATCTTTACAGAGCGAATGGTTTCGCGTGCGCGCGCGGCGCTCTCGCCGCTACGGTCGTTTGCCAGATTTATCGCGCGGGAAAAGAGATATTGAGTTGTCGCCGATCTGAAAAGCTGAATTTGGCATCCAAATGCAATAAAATAACTAACTGGCTGCACGTACATTTTCTTCGGCGTAATTTTAGGAAAATATGGCACTTCAACGTGACGTGTGCAGTAATATTGGAATCTTACTTCGTGAAGTATTGCAAAATTCCAAAACTGTGCAGAGATCGCTTTTGCGAAATAAAGTGAAAATAAAATTTCACAGTGCCAATATAGCGTAACAATACCGAGCTAGTCGTCGATATTCAACGGCCGCGAGTGTGCCCATTTAGGCTCATTTCTATCAATGTAGATTAATTTACTCTTTATTTTTTTCTAATTCTTAGAGCTGGAGAAAGATTAAGAGTAAGTTAAACCGAGATTAAAGTTGATCTACACTGGCGGAAGTGGACATTAGAGAGTGCGCGAGCGCGTGTGATAGTTCCCACGGTTAACGGCAGTGGCTGGTCAAGCACATATTTTAGAATGCTCGTAAGATGCTCGAACAGCTGCTGTCAAACGAGAACGGGACGGCTTGGCACACAGTGCGCCGACGACGCTCGCAGAGACATATGCTTGAAGACAAAATCTTCCGCGCGTGAACACGCGCTGTCGGGAGCCAATCGTATATTCAGCGCGGTATAATGACTGCGACGTAAATTGGAAAATATGTGTTACGACGTTCTCGATCAACGTTAACGTTCCCGCGCCGTGAAAATGATATAACGCAACGCTGAATCACGATATACGGTATTCATAAAACATACATATATGGTAATCAGCAGAATTGTATATCTGAATTTAACGCTCAAATAGAATCTGCAGATATATTTCGCTTCGCACAATTAGGTTTTCAACATGCGAATTTTTGCTTCTATCGTTTTATTTAGACGAGCGTCCTAATGATATGAATAATAACGTTTTACACATATCAAATTAGCCGATTCTTAATTGCAGCTTTCGATTCAGAAACGTTCAAAAACTTAAGAGCTATAATTGAATCGGAGAAAACAGAGGATCTTAATAACAGTTTTGCAGTGCACCGCAGAAAAATAATAATGCGTTACATAAGCGTGCGTGCCGCAAATAATAACTTCAACTACTCGAGTTCGCCCGGCGCGCATAGTTTTATATAGTACAGCAAACGGTTCTGTAAACTTATAGGAATAAACGAAATTGGAGAAATCAAATAACGCTATTTATATGTATCGTAAAAAAATAATCGAGTCTTACGTAAGCCTATACATATATATATATATATCTGTCTCTTATACACATCTCTGAGCGGGCTGGCAAGG
>NW_012026833.1:1306722-1488940 GCF_000956235.1 Wasmannia auropunctata
ATATATATATATATATATATATATATGTTTACCTCAACAATAATAAATTCTTAACTGCATTGAACGTGGCTTTTCATTTGCGGGACGTAATAAATCGCATAAGAACTTAACGGCTGTAATTGAATTACATTAATAAAAAAGTGCTTAGCATGCCTTTTTGTAGCGTATACAAGTGTGCTTGTTACATAACAATAAGGCACAATTTTCCGATCACGAGCCCGCGTTTTTTTTCTATAAATTGCAATGAAACGTTCGAGATGCCCGGGAGTGCTGTCGTCAAATTGAAAGATCAGAGATGCTGCTATATATTACGGCGTCGTAGCCGTACAAGGATGACCGCGTCCGTACGTTACGTAAGCTGCGCCAAGTCGTTTTTTAGTCGAGGAATATAATGATCCATTCAGTAAACTTTACGGGGGCCTATACAACTGTGAATATCGCGGGGAAATCAAAGAATGTCATTATGCGCGCGCCGCGTGGAAAAAATGTCGATTGCGTTACGCAAGTGTGCGCAACCGCTCGGAACGCGCTGAAAACGCGTAAGCGATTTCCAATAATATTTTCACTTCAGCCGTGACGCGTATTGGCAGCGGACGCGTTTGGCCTCGCATCAGATTCTTGTCGCCTGTTCTGCAGCGCAATCGGATCTGTACCGCCGATGCTTTTACGTTGTTAACATGTCGAGTTGTCCGTTCGGCGCAGTGGTCCTCAATTACCTTTTCGCATCCGCGTTTGAAGGAGGGAACTAATCGCGATGCAAAAGTAATCGATGTAATGAAATTGCGTCACGGTGATTTTCAGTTGAAAAATGTATGGCACAACAGTATAGCCTGTATAGTTTTCCACTTTTATAAAAACGTGGAGAAAAAAAATAAATTTTCTAACAGCGATAATTAAACTTGAATTCTGACAACGATTCGAATTATTCAAAAAATTTATTACATCACTGAATCCTTATTATGTGGAAATTACATAGGCCCAGCTTTATGTAAGATGTACGTGTTTCAGTTATTTCACGCAATTTTCTAGTTAAGTCTAATTTTCTCGCGCTACACGAGAAAGCTTTGATCAGCTCAGTCAAGTGGTAATCCCCGGTGTAGCACTTGGCACGAGCCAATCCGCTATCGAGGTATCGAGCTGGCTAGTCGACCGACCTTACCGCTCGACGGCGGAAAGCTTCTACCCGCTCGTCCCACGAGCCGAGAGAAACGAGTTTACCTGCTTATAGTGCCCACCGAAGTAGGTAATGGCCACCTTCTTGGAAGGATGGATCCCGGATCCCTTCTCCGGTCTTTCTTCGTCCGTTGTATTTCCTCTTCATTCTATCTCGGCTTGCTCCGGGCTTTTCTAACTATGCAACAGCTTTCGAGGATTAAGAAATATGATCGAGCGATTCTCCACGAGGACGGGAATAATATTTCTGCGGTATGTTGAAATGCCGGATTCGTAGCGGCGCGTTCTAGCGAACAGGCTCCTTCGGCCAACCGGAGATATGCTTTGTTAAGCAAATTTCATTACAAACCTTCTCTCGCATTCACGTCTGGAAACGCACAAGAAGGGTCGAGAGTATAAGCCATATTTTTGAATCTTGGACATTTATTATTAAGTGGGAAACGTTTGTAAAGGAAATGTATTACTATTATTTTTTCAAATCTTTTACTTGCGCGGAATTATAAACGTACCTAGCCACATTTATAATTTGCCACGTAGAAATCAGTTTGCGTGTCGTGATTGTATTATAAAATGATAAAGTCGATCGCGTTTATAACATTGCCACAGTTTGTGTATAACTGTCATTAATATTACAGTTAATAATGCCATAAACTGGCGAAAGCAATAAAGGCGAACGAAGCCGAAGCATTACACGCGTAGCTGAGCAATTTTCTCTTTCCCCTGCGATCGACCGATAACAGCGGCGACTAATCACCCAACTTTGCTGCGCCGGCAGTCACTCCGGTGGTTTCCGACGCCGTACAACTATGGACAAACCCGAAAACTTTTAACGACCTCGTACGTCGCTCTTCGATACGGCGTGCGGGAGGAGGGGGGGGGGAGAGGCGTATCGGCACAAGATACATTCCGGAATTCGTGTTACTTAATTTAAAATTGCGTTGAGGACTGAAACAGGAGTGGCGGCGGTCGTCCGTTGCCGGGTAACCTATTTTTTCCCTCTTTTCCCTTTGTTTGCTTTTTTTTTCCTCGAGACGACACGGTACCGGGAGTCGAGACCCCAAGAAAGATTTACACGTGCTAGAGACGAGGGAAGCGAACGAGAACGACTGCCGCCGCGCCGGCATTGTGGCAGCAGCGCGAACGCGAAACTGGCTAATCTGTTTGTTCGGCGAACTACTTCCCGACCTCGGGTCCGGCCTTTCATCTCGTCGCTCCTCGCAATGAGCTCCTCCACGGCTCCGCGCTCTCTCGACGATCTCTAATGAGTTTGCGATTGAAGTTCTTCGAGTACTCCGGGAACTTTCTCTCTCTCTCTCTCTCTCTCTCTCTCTCTCTCTTCCTTCATCACTGGTAATGAGAACTCTTTATCGTCGCGTCAACGTCAACGCGATGCCAATTTCCGGCGAACTTTTTCGCCAAAGAGTATCATACCGTTCGCTCGATCGTTCGTACGAGCGAGTGCTTCGGGCGATTTTTTAGGACTTCCTCTTTGGCGAACAATACAGTTGCCGAGCGATTTATCGGACGTTTTCATTAAGATGAAGAATCTCTGACTTTAACAAAAATGTGACTTTCATAATCTCTTAATTTTCTTGATTTTAAACTGTTAATTTAGTTTTTTTAGACTTTCATAATCTCTTAATTTTCTTGATTTTAAACGTGTTAATTTAGTTTTCTGAATATTATAGAATTTCATTATTGTGAAATCTTGAAAGACTACAAATTGAAAATACTTTCGTCATTGCCGTTGAACGTTTATTTTTAAATCGGCGCGAAATGTAGAGGATTAAGAAGTGACCGAGCGAAATGAGACAGAAGATACAATGTCACGATTATTTGTCGAAATAACGATCGCCATAAATGCCGGCTTTATGAACAGTAAATTGAAAGTTGGCCGCGAAGTAACATTCGGGGTGGCTGGGGGAGGGGGGGGGGAGAGATGTTCCGGCGGAGCGTGGAAACAGCAGCTTTTGCAGAATGCAGAGTCGCGCTCTGCACTCGGTCGCAGTCACGGCCGCATTAACGTGTATACATATGTACATACGTCGTATTGTACGTCGCGTATAGTATGGGGAAGGGGCGGGGGGAAAGGAGGGGTTACAAAATTGCCGCGCATCGAGAGAGAACGAAAGAGAGAGGAGCGAATGGCGAATTCTCTGTGTTGGTGGATGCACCTCGTTCGTATCGCGACTCCTTGTTTCGAGGCGCGCTTTTATGAAAGCATGAAAGCACCCCCGGACGGTGGTTTATGCATCGGTGTCGCGTCTATTGCGTCCTCCCGCAACCACCACGGAAATGCAAAAAATGGAGAGAAGGGAAAATTGAAGCCGTTGGCGCAATAAGATGTCGACGTTTCCCTCTCCTTTTCCCCGCGAGGCTGATCGGTCAATTGTCAATGAGAGTCCGCGATACCTTTTGAAGATCGCTGCAACGGTCGCATTGATCAGGAATAACATATTCTACATAATTTCTGTTGTTATACGCTCTCATGTGTGTTTCAATAGCGACATTTTATGCCGCGTTAAGCCGTAATCGATTCTAAGTATCTAAAAGCATTGCGGTAAAATGATAAATATAAATGGACGTAACTCCATTCCGCGGTGAGTGATTTGCAAAGTTAATCGAAATCCGCGTGACATTCAACAGAGTGTTAAAATTGTCCGTGGTACTCTCTCAGCCTTGAATAACCGCGCGGTCGCACGCGAGAGAGGAACGGCGACGGAGCGCGAGAGGAGGCGGGGGGCAGAAAGAGAGAGATGCAAGCCGGTTTCGAGGATTAGCTTGCAATTTCCACGGAGTTGTCATTAACTCGTTACGAAGCCGTGGAACGTGTTGACAGTTATATTCCGACGGAAATATCCGAACGCCAATAGAGAACGGTGTGCGACGCTCGTTAATATGCCGCGTATGGTTCGTTACGCAGAAAAGCGCTTGCATGCACGACGCTCCGCGTCTTCGCGGAGCTCTCCTCTCTTTTGCGCGCAGCACAGAAGTCGTCGCGCGAATTGACGCGATTGCATACGCGGCCTTCCAGAAAGATCCGCGTGAATATATCCAGATACCGATCGCGCGCGTAAAAAAAGTAGCTATACGGTTTTACACACATCGCTGGGAAGCGATTAAAATCTAACATCGCGTATACACATCCGGCGTATTCCTTTTCCATTAATTCACGCTCAAGCGGTGTAATATCTGTTTTATCTGTTGAGGACTTGTTTCTCTCCCGGTTTCGCGGTTGATGCGGCAGACACGCGGAGCCAAACGTCTTACGAAACGCCGCGGTGTTTTCTCGAGAAGTAACAAATTGTAACGGACTTTAATTGCCCCGCGGGCTCTTCCACGGCTATAAATCCGTCTCTATGCAGCTCCGTTGTCAGCGCGCGTTTGTGCTTGCCGCGAACACAACAGCCGGAGCACGTGAAAAGTAAAATAAGACGGGAGAGGGAGGGAAAATAAGACGGGGCGATGGCGGCGAATACATCTCGCCATTACGGCTCAGGAGCAAGTATGAGCGACGTGGAAATAGCGAGCCTCGGAGCCGTAATAAAGAAGATTGAGCACGCGTGTAAGTAGCAACCGTGCGATTTAAGTGTCGTTCACATCGAATTCACGAGGAGAACTCTCTCCTGTACCGTTTTATTTTCCAGAATGTCGAGGAACGTTGTGGAATAAAAAAAAAGAGTATTTAACAATTAAAAAGGATATTTGTTGTGTGTGTTTAATAAAACATTTATGTAATTTCATGAATTTATATCGTGAAATTTAATTCAACATAATGTCGAGTTGGTGTAATCGAATAATTTGCTTCTAAAGAACTTTAATGAATGTTTAGCGCGTATAAAATATGAAGATACGAATCGGAATGAAATACTTTATTAAATTTCCTGAAGTCTCCAGACCGTCAAATTGCATTTAAAATTTACCTCGCTTTCTTACTTTGTTTTTTTTTTATACGTATTTCTCAATCGCAAATTTGGAGAAATCTGACTTGCGCGATAAACAGCAAAACGGTTAGTCAGCTCCGGGTGCGGCGGTGCGGCTGTACGATAGCGTGAGAGTAGGAATCGCCGGGATGCAACTGCGCGCTTAGTCTCGTGTGAACGATACCTCAATGCCGAAGAATAATGCCCCGGCAATGGCGGCGAAGACAACATTGGCTGAGTTGGCTCCCAGAGAGAGAGAGAGAGAGAGAGAGAGAGAGAGAGAGAGAGAGAGAGAGACGGTGGAACGGTCGCAACAATCGCGCGGCGCACTCGTCTAGAAAGGAAACAGGCTTTCGCCATTCCGCTTTCCATGATCGTTCAATTATTCAACGCCCGTGCTGCCCTCCGCGCGCAGCGCGCAGCGAGCGCTCGCGCGTCCTCGCCATTTCGCACGCGGACAAGTGTAATGGAATATTAACACGACGTAATTAGAATTCAATTCGACATCGCTCGATGCAATCCGGATTTATGCGTTCTGGACGCGGAGAGCAACAGAGTACCGTACGATCCCGTAGAGAGGAGCCATTATACCCCGGGAACGTCATTAATCATCTACGCAAAGCTTAATGTGTAAAATTAATTTCCTGACTGTATTCCGTGCGAAATTATGAAAAAAGAAGAGAAATAGAGGGACTGAGGGGGCGGGGAAAGCAATCACTTTAGGAAACGAATTAATGAGCCGTCCGTTTTATGAACTCACGACAAGATTTGGAAAAAAAAAAATTAATTCAACTCGTCGAAGCCTCTGACACCTCACTCTGTGCGTGAAGGAAATTAACTGAAGTGTAAATATTGAGTTTCTAAATCTATCAGACTTTATCAGAAGATAAGGTGCAAACTCTCGTTTAAAGATCTTACATAATCGAAAATCTGCTAGAAACTCCGACGTGTGTGCCGTAGAATTAAGTGACACGGGATCATAAATTCTCATCGCGATAAATTGCGCGCTTTGAACGATTCTTCTTGTTTTCCACACGCCGATATCAATTTTCGTTTTCTGTGCCTGATGCCTTTGTAACTTATCGTTTAAATCGATCGATCTAAACCGCTGCTCCGCCGGTGCTGTTGTCGAGGCGAGTTAGTGAGTCAGAACGTGCGCTAAGTGCACACGGAATGCGTTTGTGCGCGGAGTATTTTAATAGAAGGGTATTAGCGATAAATTTAGCACAAAACGCAGTTGAGATCTTAATCTTCAGCTCGTTTAAGTAAACTCATTACGCGATCCCTACTTTGGAGGAAGTAGCGGCAGCATCGTTAGCATAAGCGATGACCCCTCCCTCTCTCTCTCTCTCTCTCTCTCTCTCTCTCTCTCTCTCTCTCTCTCTCTCTTTGCTCGACTGCCTGTGCTACATGTTAATAAGAAACTCGCTCTGCAAAACAAAGGGAATAAACTAGCTGCACTCCGAGAAGAAACCTGTCTTTGTTTCCGTATTAACGCGCTCGCCAGCACGTTTGATTAATTCCGCAGATTAGCGTAATTAATGTTCCTTTAAGGTTTCGTCTACCGCGCGAAACGGTATTTTGCTCGCTGAAAAATTGAATTCAAAAATGCAACTAGTTTATCGCCAATTCAAATGAATTTACCTGATTAGCTTTGATAACGAGCTCACTGAACAGGATTTGCTATACTGATTTAAATGTTAATTAAGATCTCTTTTTTAAGGCTGCACGTAATTATAAGGGCAATAAAATTGAAATATTCTCTTCTGCATACATATAATCTCGAGGTAATCAGGTGAGGTGGTTGTACAGAGATATTTTTACATGTTTATTACATAGTAAACCGAAATTTATCAAACGATAGATATATTCCGCTCGGTATATTTCTTGCAAAAAAATTTATTTTATTTTAAATGCACCGTTATATTCTCACGAAACTCTCGATTTTTCTACGAAATCTTTTCATGCATTCATTTTATTTCTTTGCTTAATTACTTTCTTCTTCTGTGTTGAAAGGAAGGATCTTCGCTCTTCGAATAAGGTATTATTTTGCGGAAAACTAATTCCCTTTTTTTATTTCGTTTCCCGAATGCAACTCGTTAGCTCCGCGTTTCGTGCACCTGCAGCCGTCTTGAATCGAAGTATTCGCGGGTTAACTCAACTCCGTTAACAAGGTAAATTCTCCCCCGTTCCGACCTCGGCGGTGGACTTCATTGACGTCATTACGATCGAGGTTCGCCAGAATGCTTGCACCCACAGCACGGAATAGTTCGGGCTTACCAATTGTTCTCCCAGGAATGCCGTCAATCTCCATTCGTGGAATTGTTACGAGAGCGCGGAGGAGAAGGAGGAGAGAGAGCCCCTCTCGCGCGCCGCGATATCCCACGGCGTTATTCTCGAGTCTTAACGACTCGTCTTTATTCCACCCGGTATAAATTGCACCGGATATTATTTTCGTCGCGCGAGACTCTCCCCGAAGTCGCGCGATTAATCATGTAACTTAATGCGGGGACGGTGTAACTTAAGGCCACCGCCGCCGTCGGGGCAAGTTCCCCCTCTGCAGGCCAACAAGCAGCGCCGCGATCGTGCGATTCTGCGACTTCCGCTTCTTCTCGATTAACTCTCTCGAATATATATCGTCCCCTTTTCGCGACGTGACGCAAAAGCTAATCTGAAATTACAAAGTATACAAGCTGTGATATATAAGTCTCGCTTGAGAGAAACTCGGTATGTTAACGAAGTATTATATTACGACTTCTGATCTTCAGTCTACCGAGTTAAAAAGAATTTTGCATAACGTAAAATAACAGTTACGAACGTGAATGTAAAGCGACGTGGACTATAAATTTATTTTAATTTGTGTATACACGTATGTGTGCTACGTGTGTATATATGCACTTAGGTATATTTTTTTATACAAATTTTTTAGAAGTTTACCTCCCGATGAAATTTCCGCGAGAGTTCACTTTAGAGTTCGTTTACACGCGGGGCTATAATCACGCGAGGCATTTACCGTCCGCCGGTCGATATAGGTGCGTTTATCCGTCTATTCAACCTTAAAGGGGAAACAATCAAAATAAGAGTAACAGCGGCCGAGCTGTCATCGTGTGCGATAACTAAAGCCGAGAACGTCTTTGTCGATTTTCTGCGCGCCGATCGACGGGGACTGGGGGGGGGGGGGGACAGGAGGAGGAGACGTTCGCATGAATTAGTACGAAGCAGCGGTCGATTGGGCAACAGTTGATCGATGCACCTAACGATTATCCGGCCTATAACCGCGAAAGAAACGTGGTGAAATGGAGAAACGAATTGCGCAAGCAACTTAATACCTTTATCTATTTACTTCTCTTAGCTCGAGCGGGACTTGTCATTCCTTTTTGTTGTTTTAAAGCGATTTCAAATGGTATATATTGTAAAACCATCGTGTATCTCGCGATTTATACACGGAGAGAATTTTTTTTAAATTTACCCTGCAAATCATGTTAATTGTGGGACAATATAGTATTTAGGCAAATTTTACTGTGCACTACAATAAATTTTACTGTAAAATCTTATTGTTGTGCATAGTAAAATTTATTGTAGTGCACAGTAAAATTTGCCTTAATACTATATTGTCCCACAATTAACATGATTTGTAGGGTAAATTTAAAAAAAAATTCTCTCCGTGCAGCGACGTTAAATTCGAGAAGAATTTCGGGACTCGTAAAGTATAAGCCGGTCCGCGTAAAATTGATCGCCAACCCGTAAATTGACGTATGCGCGCGCGGAGAAGCATTACATTGAATTACATTAAAGAAAGTCTGACAAGTCATTCTCGGTAATTTATGTTAATTCTATTCCTCACTTTAAGAAGCTGTTGCTCGGATCATTTATCTCCCGCCCGTAAATAGGCGGCTGCTGTTTAATCATCCTACTTTTGCGACGAATGCGAATCGATATCGTCACGACGAAGGAGAATCTAGACGGCCTGTACTGTACCATTTATAAAACTTGTCCAGCCGTAAATCACTTCTATCTCAAATTATTATTTTTCTCTTTTTTTTTCGGTACAATATTTTGTCATTCGCTGTCCCTTCCTTTTTCTTTCTTTTTATTTCCCGCGTCGACCATCCACCCGCCGCACGGTTGCACGCGCGCGGTCGTGTGTCACGTATAATGTTCCGAGAGGACTCGGTGTTTTAGAGAACACACGGAATAAATTCTACTGTGCTCTCTATTGGGAGATCCGTCGATATATCTCCCTCTCCTCGTCCAAATCTCCCTCGTTTCTCTTTCTCGCGCGTTGGTCGTTATACTGACGCGGGGCGGTTGGACCGCGGCCAAAATGCCGCCGGTAAAATTAATCGTTGCCTGACACGAATTCCTCTCTAAGTGGGAATACCAATTTGTAGGTGCGAAATAGAGAGAGAGAGAGAGGTAGACCGAGAAAGAGAGAACACACGTCCCTGTAGGCGAGACGAGGAGAGGTTCGCGGCGCGCTGCGCGCCGCGGGGTGAAAGCCGGAAGGCGGAGAGGCGGAGGGGAAGGAGGAAGCGGGTGGGTAGGAGCCGGGTCTCTAAACATGTCGTTATATCGAAGCTAACAACCCGGTTTACGCCGGCTCTCGACTCGTTCTTAGAGTACTCCCGAGAGAGAACGCGCCGGCGAGCAACGCGCCGTGCGCGTTTTCGCTAGTTATTGGCCGCCGGCCAAGTGCCCCTGAAGACTTATCCGCTATCGAGCATTGTTTATGAAAGCAATGTGACTACAAAGCGACGCGCGTAGTCTTTCGAGTGGGATTAGACCGCGCGTGACGCCAAATTAGCGCTGTCAAATTAATTGGAGCCGCCGGATTCTCAAACGGACGACCGCGCCCTCCTGTCTGTCGCGGCTCGTAAGATCCGTGAGACGCTTTTATTTCTAATCCGCGAATTTCGCTGCACGATTCTAAACCTACTCTCTGCAGGATTTTCTCACTCTCTTCGAGAGATTATAGCATATTTTCTCAAATTAAGTAATAAACTTTCTCTTTATCACTTTATGTCCATTAGTTAAATTAATTCAAAATGCGTATATTACTGAAACGTTCTATGTATCTCTTTTAATCTTTAAATAAAGTTCGTTGACTTCTTTTTTGCTAATATACTGTTGCCAGCTATATACTATTCTTTGAATTTATCGAAGAAAATTTTTTATTATGTAGAAAGTAACAATAGAAGTTAAAGTAACGAGAAAAACATTTTAAATTTGTACATTACCTCATTAAAATATTTTTTTCAACAATCTATAGAACGCTATAGAATGTTTTTTTTTAATTATAATATCTAAAAATAAATTTTAGTTTATAAGAACAAATATACATAATTAATTAATATATTGTGCAACAGTCTATGGCAAGATTGTATAACTTATATTGTAGGTTATTATTGTAGTGAAATAACGGTCGCCTCGTCTTCTTTCTAAAACAATAATTGTGCCGCTGGAATGCGTCTCATGTTAGCGGCGAGCGGCATGTCTATCAAGCTAAGAATGTGCCGGCGTATCTCGGCGTTGTTTTACAAAGAAAACAGAACGGATTGTGCTTGCCTTGCTATATTCGAGTTGCTCCATTCTCGTCGCATGTATTGCCACATCTGTAAAATTTCCATCGAGTTAAAATAAAAAAAAGTAGTAGACAGCGACGATAACGATAGCAGATTTTTCTCGAAATGGATAAAAAGACAGAGTAGTCAGAGTCTTGTAAAATTTTAATACTTTAATACTAATGAGCTCAAGATTCTAAAAATAGAACGTAAAGTAATAAAAGTTTAATCAATAGAACTGAAATCATGAATAAACAGGCGGCGAATATTAATCAGACGTCCACGGAGCGACTGCTTCGACAAGATAATCTCTAGCTAATCCGTTAAGCGATAAATTAATCGTTACACGTTTAACGTCGACGTGAAAGGAATCACTTACGTGTTACAGATCGGAAGCACGTCGATCAGCCGAGGCGCGGTTCCGCCGGGAAATCGAAGGGAAGAACCGCACGTTAGGCTGACGCCGACTGGGAGGATCGTTTCGGGGGACATGGCTTAACTCACGACAAGACAGTGGGAGAGACAGGTGGAGGAGCTACCATCCTCGGGTCTCAGGGATTCCAGGGGAGCGTGGATGGTCGCCGAGATTTCCTACGACGTTGGAAGTAATCACGGAGTGGTGTCGGGTGGTGTGTTCGTGATCAAAAGGGGGGGGGCTCAGTGGCTGTGATCGTGGTGTTGTGTCGAGGGAGATCAGTGTGCCGTCGGTGAGGAAGTGGGTGAGAGGTATATCGAGTTGCGCGTATCTCGGCTACGCGGGTAAGAATTAACGACAGGAGCAAGTGTGGTGAAGAGAAATCAAGGTGAATAAGGTGTACACACGATAACACGAGAGGTGGAAGGCGCGAGGAAGAGGAGAGAGAGAAAGAGAGAGAGAGAGAGAGAGAGCGGGAAGAAGGAAGAGAGAGATACGGCCGGATATATCGCGAATTACGTCGAGCGAGAGTAGAAGCGAGAGAGTGGAGTGATGTGTTCGATGGACGAGGCGCGTCTCGCGGGCGGTGGTCGGGGTAATGATAACGCGTGTAGTCGCGCGCGCTACCACTACTACTACTTGGTATCCAAAGTGAGAAACGGCGGGCAGTCGGTGACCAGGCTGGCGGGCGCCGGGGAAACGTTTCCAAGGGCATGGCGACCACGCCACTAGGCGGTCGCCTCCCTAACGTAAACCGTAAAGGACCATCTCCGTGCATCGGTGGTGGTGGTATTAGTAGTAGTAGTAGTAACAGTAGCAGCGGTGGTAACGTCAGCAACGGCAACACCAGTAACGGTAGCAGCAACAACAACAACAACAACAACGGCTTAAGTAACAACAACGCCAGCGGCGGTCAGTCGAGGAGGCAAGAGAGAGCACTAGTCGGCAGGGAACATCGCGATCATCGTCACCATCACCATCACCATCACCATCATCACCATCATCACCATCACCATCAAGGTCGGGACAAGTCGTCATTGTCATCGTCGTCGTCGTCGTCGTCGTCGTCGTCGTCGTCGTCGTCGTCAGGCCAGCAGCGTGAGTCCAATAAAGCAAGCACAGTGGCTGCTAACGCCGGTGAACTGGATCCGGCCGCGACGAATGCGACCAATAACTTTGAGTACGACGACAACGAATGGGACATTGGCATAGGTGACCTGATAATCGATCTTGATGCGGACATTGAGAAGACGAGGGACGAGAAATTGAGCTCGGGGACAGGCATGGCTTCTACGCCTGCCTCGGCAGCATCGGCACCGAATAACGCGAATCATCATCAGTTACAAAACTCAGCGAGTGGTCTCAACTCCTCCAACTCCTCGTCCTCGTCCGTCCCGTCGACTGGCACGAACGCCGGCAGTCAATCGTCGTCGTCCTCGTCATCGTCGTTGTCGTCGTCCTCCTCATCATCCTCATCGTCATCGTCCTCCTCTTCCTGCGGCGTCAACTCATCGTCCGCGCGCTCCAACAGCCCCGGGAGCGGCGGAGGTAGCACGAACGGTACCGGCAGCGCGAACGGCGCAGGTAACGCCAACGGCACCGTGTCTGTGGTCACCGGTCCCGGTAATAAGCAAGCGTCGGGCGTGAACGTGAGCGGCGTAAACGCCGTCCACGGTAACGCCGGTAATCCCGGCAAGATGGCCGTTGAACACTCGGCCACCGTCGACAAGGGCCTCAAGATGAAGATCAAGCGAACGAAGCCCGGCACGAAGACCAGCGAGGCTAAGCACGAGATCGTCAAGTCGAACGAGATCAACGGCACCGTCTCGTCGCAGGATTCGAACAACGGCACCGCCGCGTCCTCAACGTCCTCGTCCTCGTCCGTCGGCTCGACGTCCGCGTCGGCCGCGGTCGCACAGAACTCACAGAACTCGGAATGCGGCGCGGCCGGCGGCGGTCAGTCGTCGTCGTCGAACAAGTCCAAGCCGAGCCACTCGCCGGCGTCGGCCGGCGGCACCGGTGCCGCGCCATCGTCCACCGCCGGCTCGAAGCGCGGCTCGAGCGGCCATCGGCGCGACAAGGCGCGGGACAAGCACGACAAGCCGCAGAGCAATCACACGCCCCAGCAGACCAAGCCGGAGATGAACGGTACCGCGCGACCCACGCCGCAGGGCCAAAACTCGGCCGGCGGCGCGACGCAGTCTCAGTGCCCAACGCCGGCCGCCACGGCGCCGCAACAGACCCAGGGACCACCGCCCAACTCGAGGACAGGTTTCTCCGTGTCACAGGGCCCCGGGCCACCCGCGACCAGCGCGGCGGCACCCTGTCCGCCGCCGAGTCCGGCGAGCGCCACGGCGGCCGGCGCGGCGGCCAAACCGGAACAGACCAAGGTCGCCGCGGTGCCGGGTCCACCGCTCACGACACCCGCCGAGGAAGCAATGGACACTGCCGCTAGTCCTCCGCCCGCGAAAAAGATTAAGACGGAACCAAAGGTAAGTCCCTTCAAATTGCCAATTAAATTTTTTTCGTCGCACTGTTCAGATTACTTGGAATTAGCAGAAAGCGTTATTCTTACGAGATTTGAGAGAATCTTTTTAAATGTCAATGAAGATGATCATTTTTCCGAACTTCGTAAATTTTAGCATTCAGATAAGATTAAACGAATGAATTTAAAGTAAAAGTTGATTAAAGTTTACTCCAGATTTGTCGACTAATAATATCTCGTTATTTGCTTTCACGCTTGAAGAATTTAATTTATGAGAAACTATTTTCTGTGGATTTATAGAAAACTATTAATGGCTAAATATTTTTAACTTTAAATGTCGCAAGAAATAACATCTTCTGTATTGAATCTGGAATATTTAGACTACACGTTAATATCATTATATCATTCATTTCCCGCTTCGCATTCTCACAAAGTATCCGTCATTAGTACTGCGATTCGAAAACAAACGGACATGTGTGCAATTAATTTTTCTTTCTCTTTTAAGAAAGAAAGAGACAAGTTGAATTAAGCTTCACGGATTTCCTTTTCCCGCACAAAATTACGCGGACAAACATATGTTAGCCGGGACAAACCGAAGGAATTTTTTTTCTCTCCCTTGCGCGACGCATTCCGACCGGATATGTAATGTTGATTTCCGGCAGCTCGTTAGTCGCCACGAGCTCGGGCGAGCCCCTCCTATTATACCGATTGGTATCTTCGTCTCGTCGGCGGCGACGCGTAACGCTCGTACGCACCTAACTCGCTCGCGGCGCGGTGCGGCGAGGCGAGGCGAGATGAGAGTCGACACGGAATCAATTACATAAGTTCATATGCATAGAACGCGAACGAACCGCGACCGGTACGACAGTCCGCGTGATGCGTGGCATGCGCCAATACCTGCGTATACCGTTGCGTGCATCGGAAAAAAGTTTGGCTTGAAAAGGGAGATCGTAGGGAGAAGAAAAAAAAATACTCAGAATGCCGCATTAGAGACTCATGACGTGCATCAAGTAAAATAATAGATAATTAACAAGGTAAATTTATTCAGATAAAAGTGAGTAATTTTAAATTCAAATGAAAGACTGACGTTTCCTGTAGCAACAGTATTTTTTTAAAAACATGATGGATGATTTTTATAAAACGTAAGATATATAAAGCGTATTTTTCCGTTTTAGACAACATATCCAGAAGCGAAATAAAATGGTACTTCAGATCGAATTTGTTTGGAAAATTCCTTTTTTTATTTCATCTATTCGCAAATTGAACAGAAACGCGTTAATGAAAAACTTACGAAGACGATATTTTTTTCTATTTTCATTCAAATGGAAACTCCAAAGAATCGATATCGCATTGACGGTATTTGCCTCCGTTTTATTCCCACGTCAGGGTAAACTATCGCCGTGACACTTGAATAAATAAATCCACGACGAGGAACGTTATTGTAAAATACGAGCTTCGATTTCTGTTGCGAACCTTTGTGCGAGCGCACGCGCGCTCGCTCGCTCGCTCGCATATGTATATCTGAAAATAAACGCGAAGCGAAAAATATCGTTTTAGAGATACGGCGGAGCGCCATAAATAAATCTCGTCTCGCGCGCGCGCGCGCGCTCTTCGCTCGTCCCGATCCGCAGCCATCAAAAGTTGTGCATTATTTTCCCTCGAAGAGATCTCAACGTTATCGTATTTTACGGTTGACCGCGCGGACATGGCGAGCGTCGGACGGCTCTTCTTCTTATTGGGTACCTGTATGTGCGCGACAAATTTTTCCCTCAAGCTGGACCTTATCCGGACTCGACCGCCGCGAACGTTCGCCTCTTAATGCCGTGCATTTTTTATATTCAGTCTTTTTGAAATGTCCGCAAATACAGTCGAGTAGTAAAATTTCATCGTTTCGCTCGAATTCAAGCGGAACTTTTGCCGCACACACGGAATTTTAACCGTAATTTTAATCGGCGAGTTATTAAAAGTTTCGACTCTCTCTCCGTCAAAATACGGTATACACGTTCGCAAAAATCGGTTCCATATTCCGCGTGACGAATATTTCACGAATGTATTATTACATTGTGAAATTGCTGTAGCGCGCGCGCGCACGCAGGACATTGTGTACACGCGCGGAGTCGTGAAATCCCGTCCGCGTTTTCCAACGGGCCTCGGCGTATCTCTCTCGCCTTGGCACACATCGGGGGCCCGTCGTTCGTCGTTGTCGTCGTCGCTCTCGTCATCGTCGTACCGCACGTACATGCTCGTTCGCAACCTTGTTCGCGAGCCATGTAACGCCGGACACGTATTCGCGCGTCAATCAACTCGCGTACGTGTCGCGGATGCGCTCGCGGCTCGCCCCGGCACGGCACGGCTCGGCTCGGCTCGGCTCGGCTCCGCTCGAGCTGGCTGGCAGCACAAAACTTGGGAGGGCACGCGCGTAGGCGCCCGCGGCGGGAAAACCCGGCGACACACGTCACAGTGTTAACTGTTAAACGTTCCAGTTGATTGTAATGACGCTCTTTCGTGCGCTTTGAAGAGCGAAAGAGGGATTCTCGCATAAAGTTGCAAAGAAA
Source organism: Wasmannia auropunctata (assembly GCF_000956235.1). Classification (NCBI taxonomy): domain Eukaryota; kingdom Metazoa; phylum Arthropoda; class Insecta; order Hymenoptera; family Formicidae; genus Wasmannia; species Wasmannia auropunctata. The sequence goes on from NW_012026833.1 coordinate 1,322,835, forward strand.
GAGCATGCCGCGCGTGGCAAAATACATATATGTAGGTTGCGTACTCGCTAATAGATTGCAGCTTTGAAGTTTGGCTCGTAAATATCAATTTTACAGGGGCGTGGGTGGAATGGGAAGAAATAATTCTGCGCTAAATTGCGAGAGTAAAAAACGTTCGTTTATTATTTTCGCGGCCGTCTTCGGCGCTCATTTCATAGTTAAATGCTAATAAGTTTTTTTTTATACTCTTGTATTGCTGTGTGACTTTTTTATCTATTTACATATGCAAATCACGTGCACTCTGTAGGCTGTAATTTTAAATGCAAATTTTACGTATCGATTTTACCGGACAAATACCGTATAGATTACGATAAATATACTCTTTGTTGGTATAATAGACACTACGTGATGTTTCAATGTTGTAGATCCCTCGCGCGCTCTGAGGGGTATAAAGTTCAACCAAGATAGAAATTGGCACGAACTATTTCTGCTCTTTGTACGATGATTGCAGCGAGTATTTTCACTTGGCGTCTCTCGTCGCTATTCACGGTTCATGGCAGCCGCTTTGTCGAAGCCGTTTTGAAAGTATCACCGACACGTCGATACACAGCCGATTGACTCGCGTCATCTATTATTCGCCGCCCGATTCGGCGAGTGACATCGATACGACTCTGCTCTCCATTGTAATAGCGGCGTCATTATTTTTGCACGCTACGATTTGCCGACGATATTATTAATGATCACCGCGCTGTCCGAGAGAGAGGTAATATTTAACGAACGTATATTCGCGTGCAAACAAACGATATGTAATCTCTGTCCTCGCGGTCTATTGTTTTCCGACCTCATAGTTTTCATAGGTGTTTCCAGATATCGTTTTAAATTGTATTCAATCCTCAATTCTCACTCTCTCTCTCACCGCTATTTATTTTCAACTTTTGCTACACGGTTATTAGATTTCTATTTATTTTTAATCTTAAAGTTTAATGTCGATTATAATTCTCAATTTCAAATTTCCTCCAAAATCCTTCCTTGTTAATGTTAAATCATCGGCCTATTCTCATCTCGTTCTCGGCGAATTTCATAAGTACCGTGAAAGGGATAAATTTCAGATTATTTGAAATTAAGGATCATTGTGTGATTATGACGATCTCATTTAATCTCGCCCCGATGGATTTTAATAATTCGGACGTGTGGTTAATCGAGCCGGTGATGAACGAGTGGATTAACGCGCGGGGGAAGGAGGATCCGCTTGACGTGCCGTTTGATAAATATTTTTGATCGCGCCCCCGTCGACTCGGAATTGACGCTCATCGATGTCGGAGCGGGTGCGGAGGTTGGGCGAAAGCCGAGGGACATGGCATGGTGGCCTGAGCAAAGTGGCATCGTCGACTGCTCTATGCACCGAGGGGAATAATCCGTTATATCCCTCGTATAGAGAGAGAGTTAGGGGTTCTCAAACTCGTTCCGTGTGTGTATATAAGAGCGTTCTATACTATCTCAATAACGTTTAAACGATTGAGATAAAGCTTTTATTCATTCGTATGTAATAATGTAAACTATATGTTTTATAATGATTTATTATATAGGCTAAAATGATTTTATCTAGTAGCAAATTTGATCTTCTGTATTAATTGAGCTACGATATAATAAAGGGGAAATCCACAAATGCTAAATCGAGCTAATAATATCGAATTATCGTCCTTGAATTTATTACAGTTATTGGGTGTGTTTGCAAGAATTTTATTTTGTTCTTTTAAGTAAAAGTCCTTCATAAATTAAACTGCGTCAATATGTATTATTATAATTAATATTAAAATTTAATCTAGAGTTTTCACAAGTGAAGTAATACAAATGTATCGGAGAAAACATTCAAGGAGGATAATTCGATATTATTAGCATTTGTAGATTTTCCCTTTATTATATATCGTGGTTCACAATTAATATAGAAGAGCAAATTTGCTACTAGATAAAATCATTTTAGCCTATATAAATCCTTATTATAAAACTCGTTAAACCAAAAGTTTAAGTTGTTTACTGCAAAAGCGCAGTTAATTAAAAGTTTCATTACCCTCATGTTCATTCGAGATGCTATTAAAAACCGCATTGTCCGACGTTTCCGCTAGTTACATCATGAGAAGTCAGTATATGTCGATAAAAAGGGTCGGATGATTAATCACAAGTTTTAATTGTCATAAACTTTCGGGTCAATCGAATTATCGGTTTTCGCATCGTGTTTCTTTCTCTCTCTCTCTCTCTCTTTCTCTCTATGTTGCAAATGTTTATCCTGCGCCGCATTATTCATCGCCTGCCCCGTGCTCATAAACCGCTTACAAATATCGGACGTATACGAGAGTTTTCCAATTAAATGAACTGAACTCACAAACGTCAGCTACCCCTGGCCCTCCACCTCCTCGCGCGCCCCCTTCAACTCACGTCGTCAGAAAAGCAACAGCGGAATAAACAGATTACATTCTCCCCGGAACACATTTTTGCCCCGAAATTTACTCCGCGATACACACCCATTTCCCGCACGATGTCACCCACCCACGTTCTAACCCTTCTTCCGCGTTGCCGTCCCCACCCTCGCGAGCGTCGCGACGTCGATGCAGGCTGCACAGTGCCATCTTCGTGTCCGCGCTTTCGCCTTTCCTCCTTTTCCACCGTGCGAATTTCCCCCAAGTCACTCCCGCGTTACCTTTCCCACTCTTTTCAAAGGGGTCCTCTCTTTCTCTTTCTTCCTCTCGCGCGCCAACACACACACACAACACACACACACACACACACGTGCGCGCGTACGACTCTCGCAGGGTTGGCTCACCAGGTTGATTCGTTGGTGAACGGTTGAGCAAGGTTTTGTCTGTGTGACGGTCGACGAGCCCCTAGAAGCTCGTCGGCAGGATCTACATCGGTGTTGGTGCACCAGAGCCGGCTCTGGATCTTTCGCCACCCCCGATAAATGACTGGAATCGCATGACTGAAAGTCCCGGTGCTGGAGTGAGTCGTCGCATATATTAAGCTCGGAAACATATGGAAGCAAAATCCACATTCTCCAAGTTTTTTTAATTACTGCGCACCGCTTTTACTTCCGTGCTTTGTTTTTACGTGTATTGAATTTTTTCCTTTTCGTTATTTTCAGATAAAACCATCTAGAAAAATAACATCTAGTATTTTCAAATTGGAAGAATTTAGAAACTTTAGCTAAATGCTGTATATGCGAGTACAAGCTTTTTTCAATTTTAATATAAACTTTGCGAGATGGAAAATATGAATTTTGTTTGGAATTTTCTTGTTTATTTTTCTTCTCTGTGAAGAATATAGTATTATGAATTTAATATTTCTTTAATGCATAAGTCATAAATAATTCTTTAAATTATAAATAGAATTAATCTAAGAATTTGATTCCCTTCAATTATAATTACATTTTTTCATGAAAAATGAAATAAATATTTATGAAAACAGAAAGAAAAGGGGAATTAAGTTTTGCATGTATTGTTAAGGAATGTGGTTAAAAATTATTTTTAATGAAATAAGAATTCCTACTGACATTTGCGCAAAGAAAGATGAAGAAATACGTCTATCATAAGTATTCGCTTTTCGCACGAGCTTCTATGCGTTATTGGAAAAATGTCTTATGATAGAAATAGCATTCTCAAATAAAAATGTTATTTGTTAGTTGTTAGAAAAATACGAGAAACGTATTTTGTATTTTTTTTTTCGTGTATTTTAGACAGTGTTAGTTTAGACAAAGTTTTCGCCAATTTTTTCACACATGTTATCTTCATATCTTTTCAATGAGCTATTTATTCGCAAATATGTGGATCTAAAGTGGATTCCATGGCTTCTAGACCCAGCCCTGGTCGGTAGCGTCGCTACCACCAGTGGTTTGAGTGAAATTGGGGTGGTCGGGTGAGAAAGAGAGAGCGAGAAAGAGACGGAGTGAGGGCTGGTGGCTGCTCCTACGACTGTGTGCCGGTGGGGAAATGTTGCAGGAGCGGTAAAGGGGGGGTGCAAACGGCCTGGGCACGAGGGGAGAGAAGGGCGATGAGGAGGGGGAGAGGGGGCGGTCGACGGGGGAGGAAGGGCGGGGGTGAAATCAATACTCTGCGGTCTCCGCCCCCGGGAGTACACGGATGAATACACGGACAAACACGAGCGCCGACGAGGGTAGCTCGTCGGATTTCGCCCGTGGTGGTGCACCGTTCCGCGTTCCGTTTTCGCCCTTTTCCCTTGCCCCCCTCCCCCCCCGCGCATCTTCAAGCCCTTCCATCCTCCCACTCTCCTTTGCGTGTCGCCCTCCATCCCCCCTCCTCCCTCCCCTCCCGCCTCCGCCAGCAACCCCCTTTCGCCACCGCATGTCGTCGCTGCTTCCCGCTCGTTATAGTTGACTGTCTTACCGAGTCGAGGACGTCGACATGCGAGATGCCGTCGAAAGTGGGATTGGCAGCCGGCCAATCGCGATCATCGGAGACGCCGTTTGCGGTCGTTTGGGGATAAATAACAGGGATGAATTACGGAATCGCTTCGCTGCGCTTTCATTCCCCCTCCCCCTTTTTTCCTCCCTTTTTGCGCAAAAATGATTCTTCAAAAGTGATCCCCCCGGCGCGCGGATTTTTCTGTTTCCCGTTTCCCGGTGTGCGCGCGCGGTAGTATAACAAAAGCGACTAATGCAATGCGATGAAATAACAGAGAATTGTTAACGGAATGCAATCGGGTTGAGGCTTGAAAAACGTCAATTTCGAGTTTTATACACTTTTTTAGATTGCCGTTTGTAATAAAAGATTCCGTGATGATGGACAATTTCCCTTTTCCGAAGCTTTTTCGCTTTGACTTTTTAAAACACTTGTCAAAGACAAAAAGCTGCTGATGTATTTTTGCGGCGATCGTATATTTTCAGTATTTTCGTGCTCTTTTCGTACGCTTTATTTGAGACTAGCATTACAGGCGCGCGCTGTTTAACTTTTTACTTTACTTAACTTTTTACTATAATTTGCAAGATGCGAGTATCAATTTCATGTCTTTTTTTTTTACGCTTACGTCTCCTCTCCGATGAGACGTCTGCAAAATGATAGAGGACTTTTCTGCTCACAAGTCCGTTCTATTTCCAAGCGTTGCGTTAATAATTCTCGGACGTCTTGTATAAAATGTTCGCTGTCGCCGTTCTTTCGCTAATTGTCCGTCACTTTTGGCGTACATTTTCAACAGGAACTTATACATACCCTGAGGATGCCTGCATGTATCGAGCTAAAGGTGTTCCCGTTGAAAATGCATATGTCCAGCTAAAGGTGTCAGTGGTACCTTTATATCCTTTATATTAGAGGTACTGGCGATGCTCCCAACGTATATACAGGTACCACTAACGCTACGAGACAACCAATCGACATCGCGGGAAAGATACAACACTTCGACAGATGCGAGTACCGATGCCATATCTTTTTTAGAAAGGCTAATGAGCCCGATCTCTCCAATCACAATTAAATCCACGGTTACATTTTCATATTTTACTTTACGCAGCATATCCACGGAAATATTATCTGAAATGTATTTTCAAAGGTTACCCGTCGCGTGTAATAGCGTTTTTTTTTTTTAGGTTTCTCATTTGTATTTTACTTGTGATATAATAAGGCAGAACGTTCATTGTTATTACGTTGAAATTTTCGCTCGCTACGTACGGTATTCCCTTGAGGGGCTTCGAGCATATCCGTGAAATTCGAGAACCACGAACGGGATTTTAAAACACAGCTCTTCTCATTGCGGCGAACATTATCTCCACTTAGTGGATAATATTCCTTTTTTTTTAGCGCTGCTACCATCCGCCGCGCGGAGGTGGCTTTAAAATTTACTTCGCGCACGCCGGAAGGAAAGTCCGTCTGATGCCCGTTTCAGAATTACGACGCGGGTTGTAAAGCACGACGGCGGGAGAGAATGAAAGAGAGAGAGAGAGAGAGAGGGAGCGAGAAAGAGAGAAATGCGCTTTCATTCGAACGACGTTCTAAAAAGATCTCTCATAGTCGCGGCGAGCGCCGTTAGCCCTTTTTCTCGGTCATCGCTCTCGTCCCTTTCACGCGACGTCGCTCGCGCGATAATGCAAGCGAAAAACCAGTGCCCTTTGAATCGCCACATCTTTTTGCCAAAGCTGCGATCACAAAATCACATAGACATTTGTATCCGAAACATGTTATTTACCGATACGCAGTGATACGTAACGCGACGCGCTTACGGGTTTTTGCAAAATGTGTCGTTAACAAAAAAGATGAGTTTCCTCGCGTTATACATTATTTATCTATAAATAAATCGTTTTGAGCTTCAATACAATTTTGGTGTAACGAAGGTCTATTTCTTGATTACGAAAAAGCTCTAGCGTTTGTTCTCCTGCTAACTGCTTTTCAGACTGTGCAATTTAAATAATATAAAAACAGATATATGAAAGGGGAAATATTAGTTTTAAAGTAATTAGTTCTAAAAATGAAACTTCTACGAAGAGAGAGAGAGAGAGAGAGAGAGAGAGAGAAAGTAACAAAATGTACTGATTCATATTTTAATAGTTTTCCAAACGATTTTAATACCTCTGACAATTCTCTTTCTTTTTAATATTTTTCTTTATATGTTTAACAATTGATGTCCCTTACTTTTGTAATCAGAAATCTTTCGTTTCATTTAAATTTGAATCCTTGACAAAATGTTAATTTCGATATTATTTCGCGAGGATGCAATCCGCTATTAAACGACGATCAGGAGAGCAGTTAAAGACGGGTGCGGCGCGCGGTATTATTACCCGATGCCTCTATCTACGGCATCGATGTATCGATTCTCGATTTTCGATATACGATATCCCCCGTTCGCAATCGGTTTTATGGCTGGTCGACGCGATTTCGCCCTCGTCGCACCGCAAAGCCGCAACTTCCATCAGCCAGCCCGACGATATCAACGGGCGGACGCGAGTATTCACGTTCGATATTTCGAATACATCTATCTCGCCTGTAACTCCGCTCCGTTTTCGGATGAATTTGTCGACTCCCTTCGACGGCTTCTTTCGATGATATTGACATGATTTCTCGGGAATGCTGCGAGTGGGTGTGTTCCTCGAAACATCGAGATTGAGAATTTACGGAAAAGATTTTTCGAAAAAGTCACGACTGAGAAGTTGCAAATATTATATTATATTTAACATTAACGTTTGATAACTATTATTACATTGAAATAATTGAAGAGGCTCGGTTTAATATAACAATCTCTTGTTGTAGAGAATGTAGAGTGTCTTTCGGAGATGTGAAGAGGAAAATTTTGTTAGCGCTTGCATATATCTACAAATTTTCGAGATAAGAAAGGCAGGTCTGAATTTAGAAAGAATTTTAAACGCACCAGGTAGACATAATTCGTAGCGGAAGCAGAATGCATTGATAATTAGGACATGGGGCAGGTACTTATTCTTGACTGCGCGGACGTAAGCACGCGAAAGAGAATAAGCTTGACGTGTCGAAAAGAGTCCGTAGGTGCCACACCCTCGGGGCAAGGCGCTCGCGTATGCACACCCGAGCGTAGCGGCTCGCACACAAACGTGTTGAGGGGTTGGTCGGGAGGTCGGTACGATGGAGCAAAAGGAAAGAGCGAAGCGAGAGGGAGAAATGAGGGCGAAAGAGAAAGAGTCTCGGAGTGCCATTCCGCTTACAGAGACACACTCGCTCAGGGACAGTTTCGTATATAGGTATCTGCTCGCCAGAAGAGCAGACTTAAAAATCGTGATCTCTTCACATGCTATATTTAGCTTTTAAATTGTTTTATTTCTTGCTAACAAATCAAGTTGTTTTCATGTACCTATTGTGATCATTTTAAAATATATCTGCGTCCTGAAGTTAAAATGCAATATCATTGCAAGTTTCGCACGTCAATCGATATTAATGTTGAGATATGTATAAGGTATCTTATTCGAGAAATAATAGCTCTTACACGTTGTTTATCTGAAACGTGTAAAATCATTGCGGGCGTCTCTTTGCACGACACATCCTGGAGCAGCTGTCTGCCTGATTACCGTCTGAAGCCGCCGCTGCGTTTCATCCCCTTGCTCGTCGTGAGAGACGTACGCAAACAGTCGCAAAGGGATGAGACGTTGCTGGTTATAAGGGGGTAGAGAGTGCGTATTGAGAGTGCGAGATTTCTAGAGAATGAAATCCGCCATGAGAGAGAATGACTGCGAAGCCCGGAGAGTGCTCATTGTGTGCGTGTGTGTGCGTGTGCCGAGGGTGAAGCGAGGGGCTGAAGTACAAGGGACTCGAGGAAACGCGGCGAGGAGTTTTCGAGGGTGTCAAGGGTGTCCGCAGGGAAATCGGCGATTCCCCGCTCTACCGGAGGAGGGGGGGAGGAGGCAAGCGGAATAATACGCGAATTTCTCGAGATGGAGGGTACATGATGAGCGATCGCGGTAATTAAGCGTCCGTTGTAATTAAAACGCCACTTGCTTTCAGCCCCGCTCTTTTTTCGCCCGCGTCGCCCTCCCTGACGTTGGCAGCTGTCTCTTTTCGATTGCGATTCGACGATCTCGTAGGTAAAACGGCGTTTTATCGATGAGACATTCGATGCGATAATTGAATGTACAATTAATCCTTAATTTGATAATATAGATTGTACAATAGAATATAAGCTACCGTCCTAGGTATACTTACGAAGAAAGCGATCATAAAACAAAGTTACATAAATATACATTGGATGATACTTTTTTAACAATTATATATAGATATTGCAAATAAAATTATCTCTGAAATAGGAAAGATATTCTCTATAAATATCTGAAATTATGTTGTTTTAAATCTTTTAATTTTCCAATTTCTAGTAGTAAAATCTAGGCCTTTAATAAAAATATACACGAGCAGTCAGAGATTGCTTCATGTCGCGTTTACAGATCCTAAAAGGCCAAATTATCAGCCTAAAGAAAATAAATGGGAACGTCCTGTCATTCGGTTTGCTGTATGTAGGGGTTTTATTCCAGCTGGAAGCCCAAAAGTGACACTGATTTAAGAACGCTTTCATTCTCCTTTACATCCCCTAATATACATTTCGGCCGTTCCGGATAGGGATTGCGCTTTCGATCGAATCGGAGTGAATCTCGATCCCTTCCTCGATAACTCCGAGGTGCCTATCTCCTGCGCATCGCATAGGAGACGGTAAAGCCGACAAGGTTCAGTCGAGAACAGTAGATTACCATTACAAGGAAAAGGGGAAGGGGCAACCGAGTAGTTCTCTAACATGTCGAGCGCTCTCTCTCTCTCTCTCTCTCTCTCTCTCAGACCTGTTTGAATATTAATCGACTCGTTTGACTTATTTATCAGCCCCTTCGTGCCACGGGCACGAACGATGCTACCGAATCTACGGCATACACGGAGGGTAGGAGAACTCTTTTCGAGGGACATAAAACGACTGTTCCACGACCGCAAGTGAGACAGCCGAGGGTGATGTGTACTGCCTCGCGCACAGGGTGTTTCGAAAACGACGCTCGTCATGCATTATGAACGAGCGTAGGAATAGGGCGGAGGCTGAGATTAATTTTATCGCAACACTAGCACGCCGGATTCGGCGTGCCTTTTACAGCGTCGACCGAGCAAACGTGACACACATTCTTTTTTAGGTGAACGACAGATTAAAATAAATACTGTAATTTTCGTTACTAACGGGAGGCTAAATCGAGTTTTCAACACTGATGCCAGATTGATAATTTGACGCACACGGAAAGAACAATTTTGCTGAATCTAAATCTGAAAATAATTTTTGTTCAATAATCAAAACAATTTTGTGCGAGAGTCAAAATGATTGCTAGAATATCAAAACGTTTTTTATGGCAATGCTTATCAGTTTTAACATTCGAACAAATTATTTTGATGATTGAATGAAAAATTATTTTCAGATCTGTTTTTAGCAAAATTTTTCGACCTTTCAACAAAATCGTTCTTTCCGTGCATCATTGTTAATTGATAAATCAGCTCAATCAGCTTATGCTTATAAGAACACGAGTTAATTTGCGTTAATTAACTTTCGAACATCTCAATGGGTGTTCTCATATAACGATAACGACGTTTTACACGCGTAAACTAGAAAGCTATTCCACGTGCGATTGTATTCATCTCCGTAGTCTCGGGATCGCTCTCTACGACGTACTCCGCGCTCGCGTTCCCCGCGTCTCTCGCGAGATACTTCTTGAGCATCCCGTGACACATGACGTACGACTACGATCGAGTGCGTGTGCGGTCGCGCCTTGGGCTATACGGCGGTATATATACGGCGAACATGACGAATAATTTATCGACACACGGCCTAACCAACCCTTCTCGCGTGTAATACCGCGTGCGCGCCGAGCGGTCGCCGACTAGGTTTTAGGGTCCCGTCATCGCGGTTAAGCTCGTTACACCCGAGCACGCGAGCAGCTTAGTCATGCGTGTCTCTTACGCAAACACGACCGCGCCCGTACGGCTACGCGAAATTACTCATTTGTCGCCTTAATCGCCGCTTTTGTGTCGCGCGTTTCGCAGCCCGAAACATCGAGGGGAGGGGGGACGATCGTTAAATCGGCCGTGTCCACGCGAGGCCTTCCTTAGCGTTCGATACGCGCAGTCACGCGTACATTTCACAATACATTGGACAATTCCTGTTGATTTCCCGTAATAACGTCGCTGCGCTATTTCTCGGCGAGTTTCACGGGAATTAATAGACACACATTTGTCTGGCAATATATTTAATGAAACAGACATTATATATAACGAATAATAAAATGATTACTAAGCTGCGCAATATAATAATATATATAACGCATATAATAATATATGTATAAAGAGAATGTTATTTATAAAATTATTTTTTATTTTTTATATTTTTTAGTAAATTTAGTAATTGTACTTTCTATAAATAAGGACCGTATTTAAATGAAATATTATTAAAACTTCTCTAATCTGGTTAAAAAATTCTTAGATACGGGCGATAATTTAACTTTTATGGGCTACTTAATGACTTATTCACTGACCTTTTGTGAGAAAATTGATACGAGAAACACTCTATTTCGAGCCATTTTGTCCTAGAATTCTCGTGAAATCGGAAAAATGATGGGCGGAAAGAGCGCCGGAGATGTAATGCGGCGAGGAGGAGCATCGGGAACTCTATTTGAGTTATGGTTCTTCCCACGTCGCACAATCGTCGGGAGGCTCGTATTCACGTTCCTTATGTTCCTCCTCTGCCTCACGTCTCTGTGTATCGTACATATGTATCTACCGCCGCGAGCAACAGCACACGAAGCGGTTATCTGTGTAAACCGGGGAGATATGGGTTGGAAGAGATATCCACACACACATACACACACACTGAGTGCAGACGTGTCGCTTCAATTCTGTAGATTGGCGTGGATGATCTGCTTGGCGAATTTTTAGTCGAAATCATTTTCTCGTCAAAAATTTGAGAAAAAACATCGTTGTACATTTTAAGTTTTATTATTGAGGTTTCAATGATTAGACCCTTAATAACAATTCCATTGCCGCGATATTTAAACAACTCGTCATTCTGCACGCTTTGACTTCCATTATCTGTCATCCGTGGGCAATGCGCGATTCTCGGGACATGCCCGCGTACGCGAGCGAATACGAGGCGCTGCGAGTAACGGAATGGAATGCGAATCGCGCCCGGATTTTCATCGCGACTCTCGTTGGCTTTGAAAAATAGAGCTGGAATGTGGGTAATATAAAACGGAGCATCCTAAGCCTGGCCGGAACGCGCTGTTATTAAGTGCAGCGGTACCAAGTCTAACGTTCGAGAGATTAAATTGTTCGTTCGTGATTAATGGTCTCTCTCTCTTTCTCTCTCTCCCTCTCTCCCTCCCCATTTGCTTTCATTAATTTCGCTTTGTCCGCGTTGGAAAGGTCGACTTCCGCGTCGTGACGTCTGCCTTCTTAATTACGCTAACTAACCAACTTGGTTATTAAAAAAAAAAAGGAAGGATTATTTTTATTATCGTCACACAAATACATTTTCATTAGTTTTAATTTACTGAAAAGACGACAGCTATGGCAAAGGAAGGGAAAACTGTGAGAAAACTGTAAGTAAATTACTTTCCTCGGGTATTTTCTCGATAGATGAAACAGAAATACCCTGCTGCGAATTTATATTTATGATATTTATTATGTTACATTATAAGATTGACATTATAACATTATATGTGTGTGTATAAAAATGTAAATATAAAGTAAAAATATAAATATAAAGTAAAGCCAAGGTTTTTCTCAAGCACGATGCTCTCGTCGTTAATTAATTGAAAATTGTACATGCATCTTTAATGATGAAAGTATCAATCATGTAGGTACGCAATAGCTTTCCGGGATGAAAAAACATGATAGTGAAATATGAAGGGGGGCCAATCACAGTGAAACGCGGCGCGCAGTTCTACATGTAACGCAGACTACGTGGATGTGGGTTAATTGCACCGGGAGACAAACGACTTAATTCCTCCCGATTAATTAAGGCCGTCGCGTAATTTCTCCATCCGGTCCATGAGTCAGTATACAAGGCGTACCCCGGGTCCTACAATTTTTCTGGCGACCGACAGAGGATGCTCTTGGTGGAAGATGTGTCTCGAGAGACACGGAGACTGTATTAGCGCGCTCTGAAATTCCAGGAAAATAACAGGAAGCGTGTAAACATCAGTACGTTGACTTTTGACGCAAAGGAGAAATTCAGTTATGGTTCATTGTCACGGCTAATTGTCTCTTCCTGTTTCTTCTTCCAATTTCTAAATTATTCGCCTAGATTGCTATCTCGAGCACATTCTGAGAACGAGCGAACCGTCTTCATTTATCTCCTCGCATCAGATCGCAAATCTGCGAACTGATAGAACGCCGATATCGAAGATTGTATTGCAGTATCTATCTTTAATACAGAGCCAACCGCGTTGTTTTTATTTTTCTCTCTCTCTCTCCTTTATCTCTCAGACACCGCGTTCTCTCTCTCTCTCTCGCGTGTAAATAGGTACTTTATATTTCATCCTGATATATTCTCAGCGAACGAAACTATAGGAGGGCAGGAGAACATAAAGCCTGGACGAGATGAAGCCCGAGGGGGAAAGAAAGGTGCTGATGTCGAGAGTCACGGTCCATTTGCAATATGTCCGATTATCATTTCTTCCCCTTCGCGTCCTCCTGACTTCCAATCCCCGGCACAAACAGGTATCTCTCATACTTTGTCTTGCAATATTCTTAATAAAACTATAACACAGGACGGAGAATAGAATCGGTAGGGGACCCCGAGACCCGAGGGAAGATATTGATGTCGAGAGTCACGGTCCATTTCCAATATGGCCGATTGCCTTTCTCCCCTTCGTGAGCCTCGAACCAACCCCGCTTACATGGATATTTTATATCACCCTGTCTTGTTATATATATTCTTAATAAAACTGCACCGGGAGGGAGCAGAATGTAGCGCCGAGGGCATGAAACCTGACGGGAAGATATCGATGTTATTATACAAGATACTCGTGTTTCAAGCAACGGTTCCATTTCCGGTATTGTCGCGTTTTCTTCTCTTTATGTAAAGACTGCGCCGTCGCAATCGCGCCTTTATAAAATTCTGCCGTCATACAACGTTGTTCTTTTAATAAAACCGCGACAGAGGGAAAAATAGGTGCGAGAGGAGAAAAAGGATAGATTTAATTAAGTCTTTCTATTTAATTAAGTCTTCTCTGCTTTTGTCTAAATTAGAGCGTTGCGCTTCGTCCGTAGCGTAACTTTCTAATTTTTTTCTAAATATATAATATAAATTTAATTAGCGACACAGCGGGTAGTTCGACCGAGCGAAGTCTTGAGCAATATCTTTCTGACATCAGTAGTTAGTTCTTTCCGATTTTTGAAACAACGCACGCGTGACGTTTAATCGTGCGAGAAGTATTTTAGGAGTAATTAGAAATATATCGAGCGAGCATTATATCACCGTGATTGATGCAAAATCGCTCGGACGAACGACTGGCCACTCGAGCGCGAAATACTCGTCGTCGATCGTCAACAGTTACGAGCCGGTCGGCGGATATAAATATCGATAAAGCATCCATAAGAGGCTCGCGATAACGAGCGATAATGAGTGTTCGCTCTTTCGCGCGCGCGGCGATAACACACGCTGCACGAATTTATTCTCGCTCCCTAACGGGGCCATCGCCACGTCCCTCCGCGATAGGAGCATCGATGCCACTTACGAGTCGATTGGTTAGCATTAACCGTGATTAACCCCCGCGGCTCCAATAGGAACCTCAAAGTGTACGTGTTACACGCACCGCATGGGGCTTCACGCCGGGTTTTTCCTCTTACACGCGACTTTCAGAAGCCGCGCGACCATAAATCATCGTGGTGACCTGAATTCCGAAAAACGTATCTACAAGTCAGCAGGATAAATATGTATCGGTTTTTGCTAATCTAGTTTTGATAACTGGCGCTTCGACACACTTTTCCCGTACGGAGAACGACTCCATTCTCCGGGAAAATGGATGAATTTTCCTTCTCCGGACGTGAAACTGGGATCACGAATTAGAAATAGCGGAGATTCGCTAATCAGAGACGGTTAATTCGATATATCGGGAAGAAAATTATGCGAAATCGTGATAATATTCCGAAAATTCGCGAATAAACGTGGCAAAGAAAACGGTCGTATGGCTTTTGATACAATGAATTACCGGAATAATTCCGGATGGAGGTGGGACGGCTCGTTTCGTTTCCCGGAGTATTTTACGCGCCGCCGCGAGCGTTTCGGAGAAATGGTATTTCGGAACGACGCGATTTCGAGATAACGTATTTTCGGCGGCTGCTCCACTTAGCGTTCGCGCGGATTTCGGGACTCTCGCGCATCCCGCGCGCCGCGCGCTTTGCTCTCGTCGACCGGATGTAACGTGCCCCGGAGTAGACACACACGTACGGCAGCGGCGCCCGGGGAGCTGTCGTCGTGTGCGCGACCCGCTTCGCTTTAACAGCTGCTCGTATTTCACAGCCGCCGCCGCTGACACCTGAAATACCAGAACGTATTTGCCTTCTAATTATTAGTTGTACTCCTGAGTTATGACGACGCTGATAAGCCGCGAGAAGACGTCGCTCAGAGGCGCGTTCGAGCGTGACGTATTTTCTCGACGGCGCAGATTGCCTTGGTGTTCGCTGAATTGTTTCCACCTTCTCATTCTAGCATCTCCAACAACCAGTTATGAAATTTTGATTTTTCTTTTATTACTTAGAATCTTCTTTTTATTTATTTATTGTGCAATGTTTAAGGGATGGATATCTCCCTGAATTGAAAACTCTTAAATATACTTAAAGAACTTTTTCGCGATGATAAGTTGATGAAGAGCAACATGATTGACGTCTATTATAAAGAGGTGTATTTTAGATTAAAAAAACATGTTGCGAACAGATATCTTCGAACTTATATTTATAAGAGATTATGAGGAGATTAGATGTTCGAACGCATTGATATTTTTTCTTATCGGCACTATCTTGCAGCTGTCAATATCTACTTAATATCGAAAGCAAAATATCGATATCAGAGATATCTCGGTGTAAAAGGTAAAGTAAAGATACTGGCACTCTTTCTGTGAAATTCAAGCTCTTTCCTAACACGTTACGTGCCGTATTATTTACATTGATACATTTAAAGAGAGGTAGAAAAGTAAATTCTACCGTTTTCTTTGAAGAATAAAAGTCAATTCGGAATTTTGATAACAAATTGAATTTGATAAACTGTAAATTCACGTGACATTTTTGTTAACAGACGCTCTCGGAGCGGATAAAAAAAACTCAAGTCTCGTCGGAAGTCCTGACGCGTTTCCGATTGAAACTGCAACAGGATTAATCAATATCGGCTCGCGAGATATTCGCATTCCTCGTCGGCTCTTCTCGCCGCTCGCGCGAAAGTCTTCGCGATTCCGCGCGGAGAGCCGCGCGATGGCACGACGCGCGGCGGCGCGGGACACGGCGCGTGTTTATTTGCGCGCGTACGCGCAAATATTATCTAACCGCGGCCGGGGTCGGCTTACGAAACTAAGCCGAGCGCCAACAGAGTCTATAATGCACACGGCTGAGCAGAGCAGAGAGCCGGGGCCAGCTCTCCCTCCCTCCCTCCCCACGGTCTGTGCCGCTGACAGATGGCGCGGGAAAGCCTCCCGCGCGAGAATCAATATTCCTGCGGTATAAATTCCCGGCCCGTATATATACTAACCCGTAACTGCTCGCCCGCCTGTGTGCGGCGAGCAGCGCGCACAAGCCGTCCGCACAATCTCCGCCGCGCGCGTACCTACGTTCGCTTCTGCGGTAAAGGATTAAATCCGCGGCCCCTCCCCCCCCCTCCTCTCTTCGGTCCCTTTTTCCCTCCCCTTCTCGTCCCACGCCATCGACCTCGTAATAGTGATTTTGTAACCGCTCCTTCTCGCCGCGAAAAGTACGCGCGAATTAACCTCCGTGGCCCCGGGGGCTGGAACCCTACATTACGTTACGTTACATTACACTCTGGTACCGCGCTATTACCGTACCGTACGCGAATGTTATACCGCTTGTATTATATGAGAAGCGGATAACTAATATGCAGTCCCGCGGTGTCCGAGCTTTGAGAGCGTGATACCTCTCGGTGGATCTGTGTCTTCGCGGAAATTCGCGCACGCGCATTAATAATTAAAACCGTAATAAACATCAAGAGTTTTCCTCAGTAATTTGAGTTTTTGCTGAAAAAATCGATCGCTGAAAACATTTGTATAAATATTTCTCGTTAAGAAATCACTTTGTTTCGAATTTTCGTTGCGTGTTTTTAAAAGCGTGGCAATATGAGCGAACACATTTCGTTAATTCATCGATAGCTTATCGAATTGGGATTACGAGGTTCAAGCCTAGGTGGCCTGAAAAAAATTTAAATCACGTGAAAACGACGCGATTATTCGCGCTGTTCCGTTTTACAGTAGGGCTTCAAATGCGTTACGACCGAGATACCGGCTTACGATATAGCCGATTAGAAAACCGGATCGCGCACGATTTTGGAATCGTATTTCTGTATTAAATGCAAATAAATAATTCTAAAATGTAAAATAGCGTTAACCGGAGAATGAGCCATGCGGAAGTGGTAATTATTGTTGCGCAATGTTAATCGTCCATTCGTCGATAGCACGAAGCGTTTCGAAATAGTCGCGCTTTGTGCAATGAATGTCCAATAATTAACGTAATATTTTTATTGTTTTTACCATATTGCACGGAAAGCCAAGTTCGCGTCACGTTTGTGTACTGAACCTTAAAGTACTGATTAAGCGGCTCGGAATAGTTTGCGAAAAATCGTTTTACCATTTTCGATCATTTTTAATTAAAAAGAAAAAAAAAATTTTCGTCGACTCATTTTTACGGGAAGTTTTATTTTTGAATATTCAATGCAATTTTGAAAGTTGTTCAGCACCCCGCGAAAAATTCGACAGAGGGAATCGCGCGGGTGATTTTTGGACGTTAAATATTTTCCAACGTTTCCCGTTCTCGAGGTCGACGAGAAAGTAAACGACTGGGAGACTTTTTGAAGGCGTGCCGAAGTGCCAGAACAGTTTCAACGATAATCACCACTCTCTGCCGGCACTTTTCATTGTACCTACCCACCGCGTCGTCTCTTCGCGCCGCTTTGGGAGTTTAAGTACGTTGATGTGGAAGTATCGGAGCTCGCGCTCTTTCTCTCTTTCTCTTTCTCTTGCTTGCTCGCTCCTTCTCTCCTCGCTACCCACTCTCCTCTTCTCGCTCCGAATCGTCGGAAACTTTGTTCGCCTCGTACCCTCGTCACGAAAGTTAACCGTTCAACCCCCGGAGCAACCCCTGCTGCTTCCCCAACTGCCCTCTCCCTCCGGTGTGCTCGTTCCTCACCCCGTATGTATTAGGTTGTTACGGAAGTTCCGGCTGGTTTTTGTGCAGTAACAATCGCATCTGCGGATCCGACGGCTGCTGAACTCGGGGAATAGTCTCGAGATAAATCTGACAATGCGACGAACCGTCATTTCGGGATCCAAAGCTTCAGAATGCTACAATTACGGGGCAGTTTTGATAGATCAATTTTTTTTTATCAAAAGAATTTGTCGAAAGATACATAGATTTTTTTCTCTCTCGTCTATTTTTTCGCTTGTATGGATATTCGGAAAAAAAATATTAAAAAAAGAAAAACCAATAATAGATAATAGATCATCAATAGCATAACAGATCATGTTTGAATAAAAATTTTACGATGCTTGCATATTTTAAAAAGAAAGAAATATTAATATTTTGACTAAAGATTTATGAATGTTTTAACCAATTTCAATTATTATTATTGAGTGATGATTAGCTAATAAACTTTTTTCAATTAATTAATAAATAAAACAAGCAATAAGGCGTGTAAAATTCATAATTAAAGACATAAATATGATGTTTGTATGTACGAGAGTTGTCGAAAGCTAAATTATGATTACCTGTTCCATTATCTGTATTACAAAGAGTTAATAGTAAAATAAATAGACTACATAATATTAGATTACTTTATCGTGGCCATTAATAATTGAACTCGATAGTCGATAATTCGTGTGGTACTATAAATGCGGCGTAGTTCCATCATTCGCTTTGCCTCTTCAATTATGCCTTTATACTCTTTTTCCCAAGCACCCTGAAATTATTCCCAGATCGATCGACGTTATATCACAGCGTTTGTGTCGCTATTAGAATATCTACATCTAGTACGTTGGCCGAAGAAGTAGACCGAATAAATAGCCGATCGCGAACGCAATCGCATTACATACTGAATAACTTTTACCGATATCCCTTTCGCACACGTCGAATTCGCAGCCGCTTCTGAGCAGCTTCGCGGCTGCGAGAGATCTGGCGAGATAATAGAATTTTCCCGAATTTCCCGAAAGAGCGCGGCCGCGGCATCCCGGAATTTCCAATTCCGAGCGACACAGTTATGCTATCGACCCGGCATCGCGCGGCATTGTGCCATTAGAATATCTACATCTAGTTTGTTCGCAAAGTAGTAGAACCCGCCGCGCGATACTATCGCGGCATTATACCGCTATTAATTCTAACAGCATACAGAATGTATGGTAATCGGCTTTGGTATAGACCAAAGAAATATTGATTCCTCGTCACTGTAATAAGAACGTATGTACTACCAGTTTTAAACGATAAATAGTTAAAACAGGGCAAAATATAGCTCTGTGATTAACGTCTGACTAATGCCTCCATTATTTATCGAGTAATGCACCGTACGTTCGATACGTTCTGGAGTTAATTATGACAGATCGTCGCGTACCCTGGAATTTGTGGATTAATTTTAAACATTACGTTCCGTAATAAAATGTCTGTACGCGGATAATGAGTTGCTTTTTCGGAGAGAAGGTTATTTTGAACAAATCGACTTATTCTAACAACAAATCATACATCTTAATTTCACAATATCGCAGAATGTGTACTTACGAGAAACTAAATATTATTTTCCAGATAAAGTTTTCAGTTTTCTCTTCTCTCTCTTTGTTATTTCATACGTCCATTTTTCACTTCTTTATTTCAGTATGTTTTAATAACTATGTAGAAATATATTCTTTCTATTTTCTAAATTACGAGACACGTTTTATTAAAATAAATTTCATTGCAGCTCGATATTTCGATATGTAGTCTCTTATGCGGTTTTCTATCTTGCAATTAGCGAGCTCTGTCTCTCTATATCCGCATCTGGTTTATTCGCGTAGTAAGTGGAACGCGCATGATCGCCTTGGGTGGTTTCAGTATCATTTCTCCAACGTTCATTCACAGGCAGCGGGGTCGTTTATCAGCTGGCTAATTAATCGATACGATAGCCTGAAAAATTTACACTCCGCGTGTTATATTCGCTTTATCGTCCGCATAAACCATTCGCGATGACAGGGACGGGTGTTGTATCTCGATTCTTTATTGGTGATTTTACTCTTTCGTACTTTCTATTAGTTCCTTTATTTATAATTTACAGTCTATGTTGTAACAATATAATATACAACATACGATATGTATTCATTTCGTTCGTAATAGCAAATGTCATTGCAAATGTCAACTTAATCCACCTAAAAATCTCCCGTGAAAAAAATTCGTACGTTAAAATCTCGCAAAAATTTTTGTAATATCTACAATCGAGTTAAAAAATTCGTGGAAACGTCTACGTTGTGATGCATAATGTGCGACATATTATATCTCATTTCGCTTATAATAGCACATGTGATTGCAGATGTCAGCTTGAGCCATCTAAAAAGTTCCCGTTAAAAAAACTTGTACGTTAAAATAACACAAAAATTTTTTAAATATCTGCAATTGAGTTAAAAAATTCATGAAACGTCTAAATCGTTGTGACGTATAATATGCGACATGCTATATCTGCCCATTTCGCTTATAATAGCATATGTGATTGCAGATGTCAACTTGAGCCATCAAAAAATCTCCCGTTAAAAACATTTGTACGATGTACGTTAAAATCTCGCGAAAATTTTTGTGATTTCACAGTCAAATGAAAAAGTTGATATCTTTTTTTTTTTCACGGGGCTTACGATACCTAAAAGCATTAATCGGTCAGCGAAACAATTCGTATTTCGATCGTATCTGCGAAAGAGAGAGAAAGAGAGAGCTGTTAAAACGCCACGACGTTGACATTTTCAGGACATTTATATCGCCGCTTTACGATGCGCGCGCGTATAACTCGCGGCGCGGCCCCGGCGCTCCTTTTATCGCGTTTATTGTTTAGTTTCATTATCGGCCGATACGGACTCGCTTAATTGCGGAAAAATTGCCGCCGCGTATCGCGGCTTTACGAGTACAACCCCGGCCGCCTGCAAAGATCGTCGTTATAAAGTCGCCCAGGCGTTAACGATCAAGCGGCAATTTATTGCTTAACGCCGGCGAGATAACGCAAATAGAGACACGCTCGAGCGTGACGAGTGAGCTAACCGGATAATTAGAGTATCGATACTCGGGAATTCAGGCTGCGAGTCGGACGAGTCGTCGGCCGACTTTTACAAGCGCTCGCCTTGGCTTTTCCAGACGAACGGCGATACTAAACGGTCGGTTAATGGCCACGGCTACTCCAATTTACAGTCGGCTATCGACACTGTAATATTCTAATAATTTAATTTATTACTCGCAAAACAACGCAGGATCTCGATATTACTTAGATTAGAATGTTTGGAAACGCGTTAGATATATGATTAATAGGAACGCCTTTCTGCCTGTAGTTTCTAATAGTTTATACGAATATAATTTATCTTTACGTATAGTTCACATAAAATGGACTTGATTCTTTTATTACCGCACGATGACGTTGTTGAATTTCTAAAACATTTTTACTTTTACTGTCCGCGTTTATACGGAATACTTTTTTTGCGAATACGATATTTGGGTTAACATTATAAAATAACTTTTCGGTAGAAATTGCGCGCTGCAATGTATCGAGAAGCTTTTTCATCGCTATCGCACGTATCTATACGAGGCTAATTAGTCAACTTTTTCCAACGGCAAAAGTTACGTCGCACACCTGCAGTGATTTAATGAGTTTGGACATTCGGTCCGTGCCTTCGAAATTCATTTTACGAGCGCCACTGCATCTTGCGGCCGGAGCCGCTTGCTTTTTATTAATCTTCCACATTTCTTAGTTGTATATTTTACATTACGGCGACTGCGCACTCCATAATCTTATTAATATAAAATTCAATCCGTTTGTATCTCCGTTTGTGCAGTTTAATATTGCATGGATGAATAATCTTCAAAAGAAATAATTTTTTTCTATTTTTTTATTTCTTTATATATCTAAAAACTTGGAAAAAACATAAATGGATTATGTGTATCTCATATAACATGTGATAAAATGAGGAAAGTTTCAAAGTTTGACAAATATTAAAATTTACATCGTTAAAATAACCTATAACGTGAAATATCATTCTTCATCACTAAAAATTCTTTTGCTGTCTCATTTCCCTGCGGCGAGTTAGAGAATTTCTCTCAGTTTCTCTCGTTTTTCTTCGCCACGAAAAATTTCTCTTAATTTCTAAGTTTTCTTCTGAAACATTTTTATAAGGGTACGATGAATATATTCCACATTCTCAGATACTTCAAGGCAAACTATGATAGACGAGAGCAACTGAAAGAGTCACGAGATCCACTAGAGATTCCCGGGACTTAATGATTTTATGCGGAAGAACGCGGGAGTTAGCGTAATTTAAAACGGAAGTTGGGGCAACTTCGCGAGAGGGATGTATAACTAAGATTTGAGTCTCGGGTTACTGATAGTGTTATTGAGAAAAGTTCGATAATTTTCTTTCCAAACAAAGTCTATCCTTTCTGGCAATATTTTAGGCAACTTTCTCGATTCTATCTATCTCCTCATCGTGCAACTTTCGCACGAATTCTCGCTAAATCGCCCTTCGATACTACAGACATTATTCATCGCGAGGACGATATCAATCCAAATTTGAAATTATTACGACTTCTTCTTCGTTCGGTAATAAGATTTTACGGGAAAATATTCTCGTCAATTTCTACAAACTACTTGTCTGAGGAGAGAAACGCCCGACCAAGTCTCAGACTGGATTAAAATAATTCTCGATTTAATTTGCATTTTCTTTCTGTGTCTCCATTGTTCGCGCTGCTCTTTATGTTCCCTCATATTTTACGCCGGAAAAGATGGTAACTCTACAGATTTCCCTGGCATTTTCACGGATTTCACGTCACTTTTTCAAGACTGTTCCTTGAAAAGGCCGTCTTTTAAGTCGTTAAATACACAGCGTAAGAAAAGTGAGATATATCTTGTAAAAGCGAATTGCGGCACGTAATCTCATCTTTGGACAGAAAATCCCCTCGGGCGGCGTGTAGGTATAAAGGGCCATACAACCGCACAGCCATGCTTACCGGATCACGAACGAGAGCAACACACAACACTCGGTTCTGTTTCCAGAATACCTCGTGGATAGACAGGTACGCGTGTAGAATCGTGTGTCAGACGGCGTTGTAATTGGCTTAATATCTTATCGGATAACAAGCGTGCGCGCACGCTCTCGTTCGGTAAACCGGACGCGCGCGGGGTGTGGGGCGAAACTTGTCGATCGCCGTTTAATCTTCGCCTTTGCGCCGCCCGATGGAAAGTGATATTACGCCTGCGATAAAAGGGCGACACGACGTGAGAATGCCTCGGGAGTAATTAGGATAGACACATTGAAAATACCTTACCGTTTAATCTCAGCTGCTAGTACATTTTACCATTATTTGCTATCGATTTTTTTTTAACTTTAAATTGTTCCAATCTTTTATAAAGTTTTCCAAAGTTCTAACGTTATGAAGCTTTACAGTCTCAGGATTAAATCAAGATTTTTAAAGTCAAGGTACTTAAAATCAGTTAAGAAATAAAATCCTCTTTGAATCGGTTAAAAAATAAAATCCTCCGTTTTTCTTTGTACCTTTACAGTATACAAATGGCCGATGTCGAATTTCTGATTTATGATCAAACTTCGTTTTTTTTTAAAGAAAATTTTTGAATACGCCCGATCAGTTATCGATCGGTAGAAATCGATTGCGAGAGGCGAATCTTGCGCACATACAAGTGATGGCTTTCAGCGCGATTTCTCGTGAGACCTTGGAGCCTCGAACGAAGTATAAAAAGTCTCCGACATGCACGGCACCTCTCTCACCTCGTCTTCTTTGAAGGTATAAGAAGACGCGGATATCCCGAGGAGTCTCAATTACCCCCCGCGCGCGCCGTAACACGCTCGAGCGGAGGCGCGCAGCCTTGAGACGGTAACTTTCCTCATTCGTCGAACCTTTATGCCCCGCTAATAACGCACGCCTCTTTATCACCGTCCGAATCTTGGCGGTAATTACGATCGTTAATGTCGCGTCTCGTTAGAGACGCCGTTCCCGCCGCGGCATCTCCTCCCCCTCCTCTCCCCGTCACGGAACGCCACGGCGATTTCCCGCATCCGACCTCGCATCGCCTCGTGAAAGATAAGGAGATGCATCTTCCGCGCTTATTAAGAAAGATGGTAATTATACGGCGCGCGAATCATTTTATTTTAAAAATGTCACACAAGCGATTTAATTTGAATGTAATTTTTCCTCTTATACAGCGGTGACATAATTGGGCGACAATATTTTGACAGCTCCGCTCCAATTTATCCGACGCGAGATGAATAACAAGACTGTCCTTCTGTCGTTCGGTAATAGCATTATCGAAATTTCGTTTTCCGAAAGATGTAAGGGACTTATAATGGAATGTTTCTCTTCTGTAATTATTCATTATTCAATTAGTGTAACAAGCTTTTGCAGATCACCCGCGGAGATTATCTCGGATGGAGAAGGTTTATGCAAACATGACTTTTCTTTGGCTTTGTTATGTATCACTTAGGACAAACAGGTTTCGCGACACGAGAGAGAGAGAGGGGGGGGATCTCGGATATGTAACAAGTAGATGGTCGCGGTTGAGTTTCCCCCGTTGTATATCTCAATTCAAATCCCACTATTACGATCTCTTATCTCGCATCGCCGATCCTTCGATTCATACGGGCTGGACTGCGCGAAGCTTCGCAGCGGAGGATGCGCATTCGCGATCGTTGGAGACTCGCGAGAGACGCAGCGGCGTGTCGTAACCCGGGGTGATAGGGGGAGGAGGGTGGAGGGAGGGGGGAAGAAACAACATGGGAACGCGCGACCATTCGCGATGTTTAACATGCACGAGACATAATTTCCGAGCTCTGGAACACGCGAGCGCGCACGTCGGGGTCGCCGGCAAGGGAGCGAGTCGGTCAGACTCGGAAAACGTGTTATTCAAATGAGGGACTCGCAATAAAAACGGCAGGTCGTAATGAAATGACACATTGAATGAATAAACTGAGTTTAAAGCTTGTCCTCTTTTCCCTCGGGTTACTGCTAATATTTCCCTGCTTTGACATTACCGGGCTGGAATATTAAGTTCCCCCTGCGCTATCCTCCTTCCCGTCATTTATGAAAGGTTTTTCTGTCGGTCGAAATAACTTTTTCGTTATATTATCGTACTCGGTTGAGATCTTTTCTTTTCTTTTCTTTTTACGCTTGTCCTAAATTGTGCCAGGTCCCGTTTTAAAATACAAGCACAAATAGTTTTCAAATAATTAACAGAGTCAAAGAACGTGGATGATACGGAAGTGCCTTCGCCGAAGAGCGTCTCGTTTGCGCCGAGCTCTCTGCGCGGAGACACGAACACGTTCGCGGATGTCTCTTTCGTCGGGATTAAAATGGGCACGATAATAAATCCCGTGTGTGGCGAGATGGCTTATCTTGTCAGGCGAAGTCGGCGAGACTTCCTTCGCGGCGGTGCATGAGCGTTGTTGGTCGCCTCTTCGCAGCGTAGGACAAATGCGATCGTTGTCGCACCGCGGCGCGGCGCGGCGGCGGCGGGACGCGCGTGGCGTCAAATTAGTTTCGCCGCGCGCGCGGGGCGGAGTTAATATCGATCCCGTCGCCGGTAAGTCGTTCATATTGTCGGGGCTTTCGCGCTACCCGGCTCCGGTAGTGCAGGAGTTATTGCGACTTAGCGGAAGCGCGGAGTTATAATCCTCCGCCCTTCGCGCCCCAAGAAACCCCGATAATCCTCCATCCGGGGATTACCGCCTCCGAAGCACTTACGGCGATTAGTTACAGGCGGAATGCGACGGTCCCTGCGGAAAGTGGGATCCGCATCCGGTGTGCATAACAAAGTGCGGTAATGGTGCCTAATAGAGTCCCTATCAACGAAACGAGACAGGAAAAAAAAAGGCTCATGTCTCTCCCGACACTTTCTCCAATTTCAATTTTTTTTTCTTTTTTTCGAGGCACGGAAACGCAAGATTGAAGTAGAATGTATATTTTTTTGTCGTTTAGCTGTATGAAAAGATTGAATAATTTTTCTCAAGCTACTCTGCGATGATTCACGAATTGTCTCGAGGATTAGTAAAACAAGAATAACGTGGCTTCTTTTGTTTTCCTATTTACTTGCTCTTTCCTTCATTTCCTTTCCTTGGCTCTCTCTTCACTCAATTAGGATTCGACGAGTTTTTTTTTTTACTCTTTCACGTACAATAATCATATTTTAATAGTCGTATTTTATTTTTATCTCGCTTTTAACGGAGGGATTCTTGATTCTTGCAATCGCAGCATTCGTCGGAAAAGCGGCAACGAGCAAAGCCGAGGGACAACTTAGATTACGCGCTTCAAGCTGTCCCTACCCATGCATTTATCATTACAGCCATTTTGCACAATCCACAGTGAAACTGCCGAGCTCGTGGGAAGCATTGTTATTGTAAATTAACCCCTGAACTGAAAACATATTTCTTAGGAAAGGAACACGGAACTTAATTATAATTCATTACATTTCATTATGCAAAGAGACTGCGCGACCTCTTAAAGGAAAGAGGGAGGGGGGGAGAGAGAGAGAGAGAGAGAGAGAGAGAGAGAGAGAGAGAGAGAGAGAGGAAAGGAGAGACGTTACGGATATAGATGACGGAGCTCAATAGGGAAATAGTTATTTTAACACTCGGCATTTTCCGCAAGCCGCGGCCGCTTACGGGCTCTACTTATAATTCACGGCGTTTCTCGCGGAAATGGCAGTCCATTCCTTTCTTTTCACGTTGTGTTTGTACAGTCCAATGCTAATTCGTACAAGGCAGAAATACACGTCGCCGGAAAATGATGCCGCGGCAAAGGACGTGTGTGTACTACGAGCGGCATTTTGTCGGGGAAAATATCACTCGTGTCCGGAAAGCATGAACGCGCGACCTCAAAGAAACTCGCATTTGCGCGTCGAGCGGACTTCAAAAGACGGACACGGTGTTTGTGCGCGCGAGTGTTATGTCCTCCTCTCGGCATAAGATAATGTCTCTACAAACCGACGTATCAAGAACACCGACGGCTTAGCTCGATAAGAGTCCACCGTCGTTGATTGTCGAGCTGTCAGAGTTATTCGCGGATAAAATACATTAGCAGTTGAACAGTTGTCGAAGTAAGCCGCGGCAAGTGGGCCTCGCGCTCGCGGCTGCATTAATCTCTGTAGTCCGCAATACGTCGCAATTACAATCTTTTTTTACTGCACGATAATTACGCGAAGGAATTAAACAGCGGAGGAATTAACTTTGGCAATTTACTTAATTAGAACGTAGTGTTTCTCGGAGAGAGAGAGAATTAAATTATTACCTCTTATCGCAGTCTTTAATTAAAGGTGACGAACTTTAATGCACATTATATCATTATATGTATATATATCGTTGTAATAGGATTTATAACATACTACGTGCCAATAAAATTATTTCACGGTATGTTCATTCTCGAACAGTATAATCATATTAAATTTACTTTCCAAAGTATGGGTGTAAATTATGTAAATTTTGATTAGTTTAGTAACTTAGACTTACACGTTCGCGCGCACGTCGCGCACCGACCAATTTACGTCGAGCAAAAATTGTCACCGCCGCCGAGATAGGCGGCCTCCGTACACACCGTTCAGCGTTGCAGGTATAATTTTATGATTAAATATTAAGTCACTGTCTTCTCGATCACCTACGCGGAAACGGACGACGCTCGAACGCGGGCCCCTCGCGCAGCTGCGGCGAACAACCCACGACATACGTGTGGGCTTAATCGCGTGTCATTTCGCATCGATCGGCCGGACGGACGGACTTATTATCGATGTAACCCGCTTTACATCACGAGCGATAGTGCGCCCCTATAACAATCTGCCCGTCACTTATTGTTAGAATACCCTGTTGAGGATGCGTACGCGCGCGCTCTCGCAGCCGCGTCTCGCGTGTCTGAGATGCTGCTTTTCAGTTTGCGTTTCCGCGCGATATTACGAGGCGGCTTCGACGCGTCGAGACTGCGACGACGTTGAGAAATTGATCGCGCGCTCTCCCAAGACACGTTAAATTTTATGCCGGACGATGAAAATTATAGTTTATTCTCCATCCCTCCCCCCCCTCTGATGATTTTTCCCTTCCCCCGCGTAATCTGAAATCTGTTGAGCTTATATCGAGCTGCATGTCCGCTATAAATAGCCGAATGCAAGCACCGCGAGTGCGGCCGAAGTAACAATGTGCGTGCATCATGGCACATCGAGGATCAGTGCCGCCGAGAATCCGCGCTGGCCGCCACTCGACGTGTTAATTACACGCCACGATTTCGCGCCAATTGCCCGAAGTCATGATCGCTTCACGTCCCCGCGCGTTGACACGTTAGTTAGCTGTCTTGAACTCGCCATATACTAGATATATGCAGTTACCGTCAAGCCGCGCAGCGCGATGCCAACTTGGCAATTACGAGCACGTAAACCCTGCTGAGGATCGGTCGCTCGCACCGATCGACCTTAAGACCGATCCACACGATTCGCGTTTAATGGACGATCGTTTGATAGACACCCAAGAATTATACTTGAGTCTTGAATTACTGCTTCTCATGATTGACAGAATGTAAATGTAAGATCGCTGAAAAAATTCGACCTCGATGATTCGTACGGAAGGTCTTGCTTTTTTATACATTCAACTGATGAATTATTGATGAAATAAAACTTCTTATTAATTTCGCAAAGGAATTAAACCGCAAAAATTAACGACAATTTATTAAATTAGAATGAATTAATTTATTTAATTAAAATGTAATATTCCCATGTTGGTAGAGAATTATTATTTCTCTATCAATAGTCCTATCTTTAATTAACTTTAATATGCATTATTTTTACCGCCATAATAGGATTTCTTTTATAAATTTATAATACTTATCAATTAATTTACATTAAAAAAATTATTTTATATTATTTTATATTATGTTCGTCTGAAGTATAATCATATTAAGCTTACTTTCTAAAGATGAGTATAATTTCGATTAGTAATTTAAAGTTGAACGTTCGTCGTGTGTCGATCGATTTACATTGAACAAAAATTATATAGGTATAGGTATTTAAAAAAATTCTCATATGAAAATTTTGTTATATTTAATATTCTACCTAGAATCGTGTAATATTAAGCACAAAAAAGCACTGAAGCTTTATATATATCCCAATGTCTATCACTTAATTCTTCACAATTCTTTTTAAATCTTCAATTCGTAATTCTTCACAATTGTCGCATGTTAGTTTATAAATAGGATTACAAACTTAAGAACTCTTTGAAAAATCTTCTTGAGCTTTAAAAATCCTTCTTTGTATCGATTTTTGTAGAAATTATACTTTACGAGAGAAAGAATATCGATTTTTGAAATTCGCTTGGCTTCACATTTTTGACAGATATTAACGTAGAATTAAGAGAGAGAAAGAGAGATAGATAGAGAGAGAGATATCTTTTAACATGTAAGACACGTCGTCGCGCGAGCGAACCACATTGCCGAGCTACGCCAATGGCGGTTCTCTCGGCTACGGAGAATGCGCGGCACTAGTGCACCTGCATTTTATTACTTCCATTAAAGTCGATCGCTGTAATGCGCTCCCGGGTAACAAAGACGAGTTTTTCTCGTAATTGCCCGGCAGTTAACGAATCCCGCCGCGGCGCGCGTCTTACCGTTTTCGATTCCACCGCGCCGTTGGCCCCTTCCTCGAGGGACATCGAGCGAGATCGCGAGGAGCGGTATATAATACACGTTGGCTATACGTTCACCGTAATTATCCAGCATTTTATCTATCGACGCGCCGTACGTGGAAACAGGTGCCGACTTAATGTAATTAGCGAAGATTTCTGTCTCACCGTCGCTGTCGCTCCGCACTTTATTGCTTCCTCCATGCGCCGCTCGTTCGTTCGTTCCCGCCTTCTCCCCTCGGGCTTAAACCCGTCGTGTTCTACACGTTACACGGTATCTCCGCGACTATCATCGCCGTCCTTCCCGGCCGCGGAAACCGACTCTCACAATCAGAGACGAAAGCAAGAAAAGGGGCAATACAACGGCTTTTCGAGGTCCGCGCTGAGAATCTTAATAGGTATAAAAATTTAATGCAAACGTTCTAGGGCGAGAATTTGCAAAGTCATTAAAGTGCGAAGCGATGCCGTTGGGGTATTCTTTTACCGTCCCCCGCGACAATACAGCGTAGCATCTCGATTACACGCTAACGGTCACGCTATACACAGCAGCGTGCCGCCGCCAGGAGGATCCGCAAGTTACACGCTTTACCAGCGACCGACGGTCGCCGTTACAAGGCGATTAGTCCGGGGCAGCTCATTTTTCTCTCTCTCTCTTTCTCTCTCTCCACTCTCGCTCCGTTCTGCTTTAACACGTCGACAAGTCACGATCGGATCGGGCCTTTTCTTCTTCTCGTCGGGAACGAGCCAGCTGCCATTAGACGGCGGCTCCTCGCAGCTGCCGGCGTCACTTGGTTATAAATTTTACAGTCAACCACTTCGTTCGATCGCGCCAGCGCGCCCGACGATTATTTCGGCTTCCTTTTTTTTTCGCTCGTTTTTATCTTAAATATCTATCCCGCGCGCCGGAATGGTAACGAAGAGGGAACGTTTTTTTTTTTTTAACGACAGATCCGCGGGATCCCGGAATAGCGATTTAAATTCTTCACGGGCGATTCGGGGACCCGTGCCGCGCTGCGCGAGCGACCAAATGGCAACTTGAACTCCCCCGCCGTATATTTCTGAAGGTCAAAATGAGCCCGCATGCAGCATATAAATTTCTTATCATATCTGTAATTTCGCAGATGTTGACTCGTATATTCTCGTCATACATTTCGCCGGCAAATGTGATCGTATAACTTCGAGTCTTGTTTACTTAACGTGAAAATCGCGGTCAACAATAACAAGGTGAGAACGTGACCTGATAATGTGGCGTATAACTTAACGTGTTTTATTTCGAAATAAATTTTAATTTTCTTCATTTTATCTGACAAGTTTTTTTTTTAATTATCGGGTTATTGAAGAATTGACGTTTGAAAATTTTAATGCTAGTAATTTCAGCAGTCAAGACATTCTCATTCTCATTCTCTTCGAAGGTACCTCAGCCTATCCTTATCCGGATTTACTAGTCGACGTATAACAATTTAGTTGTCATTTTACGTTACGTGCGGATGTAAGGATTTTTAGGTTGGCGGAAAAGTGGATGATGCGTTAGAGGATTTAAGACCTTCATCACCGCTGATAACCGGTTTCCACCGGGAGAATTGCTTCTGTAACTTCAGTTTCCGACTCCGAGTCTCGTTGGGATCAAACAGCTCGTTGCGACCCTGAGGGTCCTCGCCTTGTTCCCCGAGATTCCTGCACGCTACGTGTGTGTGATTCGAGGGAAACTAAAAGACAGATATTACGAAGTAACTCGGTAACTTTAGCTGGCGCACCGTTTCTTATTAAGTGAGCTTTGACGTGTGCTCCTATATTACATATTTCTCGCGTTTCGAGAAATGTTACTCTGTAATACTTTACTTCTGCGCCGGAACTTTCTCTCTTGGGTTTTCTGGCACCCGTTTGGTATCTTTGTATAGGATTCTTAGGTATTTCGCTCCTCTCCCGAAATACCGAAGCCCATTTGGTATAAGCTCCCTCGGGCGCTGAATACCTGCATTTTTAGATCTTTGTATTCTCGAAGCCCGAATTCTCCTCGCTTTAAGTAAATTGTGGAATTAGCATAAAGCATGATATTTAAATCCCTGAATTCTGTAATTTCACGTCTACCAAATCCCCCAAAGGACTTTGGATTTTGTTCTTAGATTTTCAGGGATTTCTTGTTACTTAGTTTCTTTTTTTTTTCGGAAGGACGATGGACGAGAGCAAAAGGATGTCGATTTTCAGAAGTATTCTTCTATTCATGAAACGTTAAGTGTAACAAAAGTTGGCAAGGATAAATGTATATTTAATAATTCGTTGTGCCATCTTCAAAGTTCTTTTTAAACTCGCAAGACAAATGTGAAGTAACCGCGACAGATGTTAGTCATAAAGAAATGCTGCAGATTTTTCGTATTTCGCCAGCGACCAGTGTTTATACGCGCGGTAATCCTTTATCAGCGCGCGGGCGAGATCGAACGGAGGTGTTATGAAAACTCGTATGAAATTCGAGCCACGCGACACACACACACACACACACATACACACGAGAGAAAGGAGAGAAAGAGAGAGGTGCTCGTACACATGCACGCGCAGTTGACAAAGAACATCCCCGAAATACAAGGCGGGCATTATATCGCAGCTTAATCCGTCCCGATGCAACGCCCGCGTTCGCGTCGTGCATGCGTGTGCATCCGTGCGCGTGCACGCGTGTGCGCGACGTACATATAACGCGCGGGGTTTACGCGCGCGCGTAGATTAACGCGCGCCGTGCACGGCGTTACTTGTTAACTTGTTACGTGCTCGTCCGTCGTGCATTGCCGTGCATCGCCACGCTATATGAACGAGAGGGCGGGAGGGTAGAAGCGCCGAGAGGAGGACGAGGCGGCAGCAGGGGGCCACGCTCCGCTCCGTGTTGATGCACACTCGTGCGACTCGCACCTATGAATATATTCATGAGCGGTGAACATGGCGCCCGGAGCTCCCACCTTCCACCCTGCATGCCCTCGCTCTCCCTTCGTCAGCCTCCATCTGTTTCTTCCTCCTCCTTTTCCCCCTGCGGTTCTTCTCGCTCACCCGCTATAATACCGGCGCGGCCGTAATCGAATCGACCCATCGTTTGATCGGCAATTATATTAATAACCCGCGTGCGACCGACGACGGGACATGAACGGGGAAGGGGGGGACGCTTCTCTCGCCACCGCCGATTTTCTCGCCGTTCGTACATCCGGATCTACTCGCGCCTGGTGCCCGGCATCGCCGTTGTCGTTTAAGGATCATTACTTCGCTCTTGTTGCCATCGCCGGAGGAAGCCTGGGAGCCATATTGCAGTCGGAAACCCTCCTTAACTCTTTCTCTCTCTCTCTTTCTTTCTCTTGTTTCTCTTTGTCCGACTCCGCTTGCTCTTGCTCTCTCCGCCGTGCTTTCATTCGCGTCCGGCTTCTTCCTCGATCTTCCGTCCTCCTCGCCTTCCCGCTGTCCCTCCTCTCTCCTCCCCCGTGCGGTTTTCTATCTACCGGGTGGCACACAACGTGTCGCGCACGTGCCACCGAGTTTTGTGCCAATTCGATGGAAATCGCTTGCGTGTCGGAAATCGCTTCCAGCGAGCGGATTTTACGACGCCGAACGTCGCGACAGACAGCGACGACGTGCTCTCGTCGTTACGTTCGATATTCCTATACATTTCTATACATTACATTGAACACGCCTTTCCCTACATCTTTCTGTAGAACGATAAAACTGCTTCCACAAAACGTTCTTGGCATGAAATTCCATTCCATTATTGGAAAGCTCGTATTAAATTATATTTCGTTAAGCCCTGAAATTAAATTTGGAAATTAAAGGTTTACAACGTGAGAAAATTCACGAGTAAAAATAAATGATTATCACAGAATGCTTTTAGCGTGAGTTAATTTCATCAGTATTGAAAAACTTGTTACATATTGAATTATATTTTGCTAAACAAAGTTTTAAAGTTGAACTTTGAAACGAAAGACTTTCTATGTGAAGAAAATACGCGAAAATTTGTCTTTTAAATTGTTTTAATTAAATTTTAATTAAATTTGTCTTTGTGTAGTGCATTCTAAAAATATTAAAGTATAAAATATAAAAGTAACGAAAAAATTCGCGATAAGATGCGTTTCTGAAATGTACGCGAATTGAATCACGATTGAACGATCTGAAACGTACGAAGTCATGCGTGATGCACGATACACGATCATGTGTGTGTATGAAAGTGTATAGATGTGTAGAGTATTATAATGTAGCGTCAATGTTCGTGAAAATCTCTGAAAGAGATCGTCGTCTCCGCCGTGAACGATCCGGGTATTTCTTTACGCCCCGTATTTCCGTTTCTCGTTTGCTCCACGTGTCTCCACGCACAGCGACACTTCTCTCTCTGTGTAAGTAAATTTACGCGCTTCTTTCTTTATCCCCCTCCCCCCTTCCTCCCGCCTTCTATTTCGTGTCTTTTCCTGGCCTCTTCTAGCCCACGCTCTTTGTTTCTCACCGTGTGCTCCATCACGGCCTCTCTCTCTCTCTCCTTCCTCTTCCCTCTCTCCCTCTTGCGTTCTCTTTACGCGCTCTTTCCCGTTTGTCTCAGAAAACACGTGATACAGCGTTTCCGTCTTCCTTCTCCGTAGTTTTCCCCGTTCCCCTTTTCTCTCCCCCTCGTTACAAAAATTCGTGAGACTGATTCCCCGAGTGTTCTCACAAATGGCGTTCATCCCTTCAGCTAAAGGAGGACGCGCACAAAGAGGCCTCCGTCGTCTCGTTATTTTAATTTTAGCATTTACGATTTCTTTTATTTCCGCGGCATTCTTGATTGACTTGATTCTACCTTTTCTGAATATCTCTTTAACCAATCATGCTTCGTTGTCTTCTCGTTACGTACTTCTATGCTCGCCCTACATTTTTTTTTCTTTTCGGTGTAATGGACCTCTTTGTATCTTTCTCCTTTCCATTTTCTTTCACAAATACTGCTGCGATTTTTTTCTCAACTACACGTGATTTATTTCCAATTGTACACCGCTTATTGTACTCCGCTCCACCACGCCGCGCCACGTTCACGCTCATTTCCTCGTGTTACACAGTCGTATCATGTGCCGTTTCACCGTATGCCTAAAGAGAGGCCTGGTCCCAAGGCGAGATAAAATTCCCTCCCTTTTTCCCACCTCCTCACCCATGAGGGACAGAAGGTCTGGATTGACTCGTGGCTTCCCCTTCACGTTCGTCTCGGGGACCCTCGTAAAGCTGTCTCCCTCGCGGGCTTATAGGGGACAGGGCAGGTCTCGCGGCGAGATTTCTCTCCTGCGTAGCCCCTCTCCTCGGAACTACCTATCGGAATGCTGCTGGCTGTTCCCGTGACACCATATATACACACTCGACGAGCTGTACAGGCGACGCGTCTTCTACGCGGCTTGTTTTCGCCCGACGATCTCGGGGATGAACGGGCCGATAACTCTATTATATTTCTCCGACGAAGGAATATCTCGTGAAATAGAAGGGAACCGGACGCGCGCGCGATGCCGAATCACGTGCGCTAAATCAACAAACGCCGATATAGCCGAG
The DNA here is from genome assembly GCF_000956235.1 of Wasmannia auropunctata. NCBI lineage: Eukaryota > Metazoa > Arthropoda > Insecta > Hymenoptera > Formicidae > Wasmannia > Wasmannia auropunctata. The sequence continues at coordinate 1,357,891 of NW_012026833.1, forward strand.
CTCAATATGGAACAGTCCATTGGGGATTTGTCTCTCGAAAAGTGTTGGATATCTGACAGTGGAGAGACTAATACGATAAAAAACGGATCGCATAAAAGAAGTACTCTGGTAGATAAGATCGAGGGGCATATGCACAGGGTGTTTTTTAAATAACTATTCAATAACTTAAGAGTCCATTTTTGAGATTATTCCATGATGAAAAATTTATATGAATTTATGATCTCGTTTCAGAAATACATATAGTCTTATAAAAATTCTACATCGTTTTTTCTAAAAACTTCAAATTTAAACTAAACTTTTAAATTAGAAAAGGCTTTAAAAATTAATTTTTTATCCAAATTTTGCATATTAAAAGTATTGAATCTGATACAAGTATATATCTTTAAGTTAAATTAACCATACTATGTTAATTTATCTTACACAGAAAAAGCGAATTTGCTGCATACAGATCTAAAAATAATTTTATTGGACCATTAAAGTAATTTTATTGGAAATTCAAATTGGTTGCTAGAATATCAAAACGTTTTACAGTAATGCTCATTATTTTGAAATTTCTGAAACAACGTTATTTTGATGATTCAAGTAACAATATTGTTTTTAGATCTGTATCCAGCAAAACTTTTAAGAGCTTCCAGCAAAATCGTTCTTTTCGTGTAACACTTACATCACTGCTTTTTCTTCTATTTAAAAATAGAACACACCCCATTAAAAAAGTATCACTTTATAGGCATGTTTTTTTATAAGTTTGTAAGGCGCTATATTGCAAAGCTGCAGGAAAAATCAAAAGATTACGATATCTTTGAACATCACTGTCATTTACAGTCGAATCCCCGCGCTTGTAACGGTCGTAAAAACATTAGAGACAGCAATCTCGTCGCGATACGCGTAATACTCGCTAAATGACCTATCCGCTTTGTCGATATACCCGCCGATTGATAGGCTATTTTTAAAGAACGTAAAGTCGCTTTTAGATAGGTATCGTATTTATATACATCGGCGACAGACGTCGCCGGACAGGCATCGCCGTCGGCGTCATCATCGTCGCCGTCGTCGTCATCGTCGGCGTCGATCGATAACGGGCGACGATCGTGCGTCGCTCGTAAATAAAACGTAAGGAGAATGTAAAACGCGGGGCCGATATTACCACGCGTTCTGTGTGTCGCGCTTATATATACGAACTTGTATTCCCCGTGTATAATACACCGGGTATACTCTCACCATATCTCTCTTTCTTTCTCTCTGTCTCTCTCTCTCTCGCGAAGCCGCCCCCTTCCGTCACCGCCTCCGCGTTTCTCCCCCTCGGTGTGCCCGTCCCCGTCGGTTACTTATATCCGCCGGTCTCTGCCGGTCTCTTCTTCTCTGCCCTTCGCCACGGTTTCTTCCATCGACGCTGCAGGCTCGAAACGGCAGTAAACCCGGTCCTCTATAGCCGATCATAAAATAGTTACAACTCGCCCTCGCGCGCCGCCTCTCTTGCCCTCTGTCGTATACACACGCGCACAATGCGCGGCGCGAGCGATACACTAGGAATGCATACGCACGCGTATGCGTAGTACGTAAATACAGCCACCCATCCACCCACACACGCATGTAGCCGTTCACACTGGCGCGAGCAACCACGCGCGCGCGTGTGAGCGTAGAGCCCCTCCCACACGCGCGCTAAAATATGCATGCGTATGCACACAAGTGCAACCGGTGTTTCAAGCACGAGGCGAACGCACGTGCGTGCAGCGTCTCTCGCTTTATCATTTCGCAACACCGCCGGCGATCCGCCGATTGTTCCTCCGCAAATTGCATTTCTAGGCGAGAGCGTCCGCGGGAGAAGAGCCCCTCTCGCGTGCGCGCGCGGTTATCGTCGACGATAACGATCGCTGACGACCGACAAAGACTGTGCGGGGGAACCCACGTGTGTCGCTTTAACCCTTTCCCGCCTCTAGACTCCACTCCCTTCCTCGATTTTACGATCGCGCCAAGTCCGTTACGAAACGCGACATTAACTGCAGGTGAGATTTAACTCAGATCCGAGATAAGTGGTATCTCAATTTCGAACGCGCGGATAGACGTTAATGTATGAGCAAGTTGAACGGGCGTGTCAGCTCGTGTCTTCATTTCGAAATAAATAAATTTATAATGAGTCGATTAAGTGCCGCGCCAGAAGTGTAAAGTATACAGAAGTAGAAGTATTTATTTTTTTTTTATCGGCGGTGTATATAATAGATATACACGCGTGTGTATTTGTGTATATAGACGTTAATGTATGAGCAATTTGAACGAGCGTGTCAGCGTGCATCTTCATTTCGAAATAAATAAATTATAATGAATCGATTAACGTGTCGCAAGTTATAAAGCGCATTTTTATCGGCGATATATAATAGACGTGCACACACATATATATATATATATATATTTATATATATATATATGTATATATATATACATATTCGCGTACGGACGTACACATACTCGTGTAACACTTTACCGTGTACGTTATATATCTTTAGCAGTCGACGTACACTTCAGAAGTTCCAACATCAATTTTCTTGATTGCTATACTCGATACCAGACTTTTGTCTAGTATAGTAGCTACTACACGAGCTGTGCATCGTGAATGATTGATCACCCCGAAGGAATTTAATGAAGAAACCGTTTTATCGGGGGGGGGGGGAATGTACAATAATAGCGAAGTATCGTAGGGAAAATATTGCGGTGGCGTGGTGTTTCTAAATGTTCCGCTGACGGACGTTAAAGGACGCTACGCGTAAGCCCCGTAAACGATTTCCAATTAAAAAATAGGTATAGTTCTTTATTCGATGTTTATATTTAATATTTCGTCGCGATAACTCGCACTCCGCGCGCGCTCTTTCTCCACCTCTATATCCGCCAATTTCACCGAAATGACTGCGATAATGGGTAACGTGTTTCCCCCCCCCCTCCCCCTCCGCGCGCGCGATATTATTTTCGCCGTTGCAATTTATTATACTATTCATCTAGCCGTCAATTTTGCCGGCGATAATGATGCCGGCGAGTATAAAGCAACGCGGGGCCGCGTGTCGCGCGTCGGTCGATGCCGTTGTAACGTCGACGTGCTCGAAAGTGCCCGCGCCAGAAATTCCCGACCGCGCGCTTTTTCTTTTCTCGAGGAAAATGCGCGCGGGCGGCAGTTCCATTTTCGCTCTCGAAACGTTAAAAGGAACTCATTCGATGTGCGCGACGTCGATCTACGATCGCGCGCGAGACGAGGGCCTCTTGAAAGAAATGCGTATCCAGCTGTCCCTTTGACACCTCAGTTTTACCCCCCTCCCCCCGCTTTTCCGCACGACCGTGTCATACGGCGATCCTCACGAGTCTCGCGACAACGCTTTCTCTTTGAAAACGTTCAAGCGCAGTATAGGACTATTCGTTGCATCCCTCGGTGCTGGGGCAAAAACGCGGAATAATTAACGACCAGCCAGGAATCTTATTAAATCAGGAGGAACAGGAGATTAAAACTGCAATTGCTGAAATGAGCTGGCATCGTATTCACGCCCGGAATGCAATTCAACGAAGCTATGCAAAGTTTTCTAGCAAACAAAGCGTGCTAACGTTTACGTCAGGAGTAACGTCGAGTGACAAAATGCGATTATCTATCTTTTTAATGTTCTTACCCGAAAAGAACGATTTTGCTGGAAGATCTAAAAATTTTCCTGCATATCAGATGTTGAAAATAACTTTCTTAGATCACAATAATTTTTTTGTTGAAAAATTAAACCGGTTGCTAGAATATCTAAATTAACAGTTTTACAGAAATGCTCGTCATTTTTGTTTTCAACAAAATTATTTTGATGTGGTCTGAAAATTATTTTCAGATCTGTATCCTGCAAAACTTTAAGAACTTTCAGCACAATCGTTTTTTCCACGTAATGATATAGGCATGATGAAACTGTGATTGCGTTATTCATTGTTCTTTTATTTTATTTGTTAAACGTCTCCGTGACATTTTCCTAAAACAGTATCGACATCTCGGGGTATTATTGAAGCTCCGTCAGGGTTTTTTTTCTTCCATACCCTGATATCCGTCGAGTAACGACGCGATGTCGTTCTTCTTTATTGTCATAGACAGGTTGCGCAAAAGCTCGTTGGCGAAGCTTCGATGTATTTCCTTCCTCTCGCAAGCTGTCGCATCTCACGTTTCACGGCTGTCCTTCCGCATCACCGACTCGTCGCCGTCGTCGTCATCGTCGTTACCGTCATCACCACCATCGTCGTGCGTATCGTCGTCGTTGTCGTAGTAACACGGCAAAATAGTTTCGCGCCAGAACAATGCCACGATTACGTCGGTCCGTGTGCATTGTACATTATGAGAGAGGTAACGCGCGCGCTTGCTTCTGTAATTATGGAAACCAAGCATAAACTCCGCGATTTGCATTTCAAACTACTATTGTAATCTCGGGCCCCGACAGGCGGCCGCGTGCTCGTTCCTCCGTGCTCTCTTACCATACCTTATACCCATCTATCGCCCCCCTCGCCCTTACCCTTTTCGCCGTAGAATATTCCGAAATTGCCTCTTACTTTCGTGGATCCCCGCCGACCAATTTGAAGTCGGTTCGTTCTTAACGAAAATATACGAAGGCACGAATAGCCTTAAACTGCAGTTTAACTGAAATTAAAGGATTTTTTTGGGAGAATTATTTCAATTTCAGAAGGATACAATCTTATATTATTTCTCATTTTACTTTGGCGAGTCTCGCGAGGGTGTACGGCATTAAAAATCGTAAATCAGCTCCATTCTGCCGTTAAGAGCACGTCGAAATTATCAAAGAGATGAAGAGAGATGCAAAATCCGCGGAATCACGAATATTCCGTATACACATGCATGCGGATTCATCCGCGCACGCTGTCACTCTTCGTCCCGATTATCCACGTTAATGCGTTTCGACGCATTCAGCCAACCCGCCTGTAAACGCGTTTCCGGCACAAATTTTATTCCCCCGCACACAGGCGAAACGTCGGCGAAGCGATAACGCCGATAAATTCGTCTGGATTAATACAGAGCACATGTATTGGAAGCTATCTAAAAGGCCGATTCCACGCGCGCGGCGCGGTCGATATAACTTTCGATGGCGTGCAAAAAATCAAATAAAAACGGGCCGAAAATATAATATAAGCAATTCCGTTCTTTTTGGCCGACGGGTTCAAGTAAAATCGAATCCCCTGTACTCTCGATTTTACGCCTACGAGGAATTTTGTTATTGAGAGACGCGCTATCCCCGCGGGATATAACGGGGCCGCTTATCGAGCGGACATATGGCTTTGTGCGCCGTTTGAAAATCCGTTCCGCGAAAAGCAGATATTAATATTGAACGACGACGCGGGGATATGTATCGTTCGACATCGGGCGACATTTAAATCCCGCAGGGTGAATAAATGAAAAATTCGCGGCAAGCGCACCGCCGCGTCGCGGCGCCGATATTTTCCCGGGAACATGGCGAAAAAGTTACGCGCCCGCGTTACCCAAAATTGCGCCGCTAATTAGCGCGTTAATTATGCGCGGCATCACTAATTGCTCTCAAAGCCCCAGTCGCTCCGCGCGCGCGCGCGCGCGGCGGCGGATTTTGTTTTCCGAAATGGAAATTTGTTTGCATCGAGCCGCGAAAATTACCGCGACCGGCGGAGCGCATTCATTCAGCAGACATCTCGCTAATTGCTTTTAAACCCGCAACAAACCGGCTCACGGCTGCATTTCCCTATTATGCCATATTTATGTGCTTAAGTGCGTGCTATACGTATACGTACATATATGAAAATGTATCGCGTATCGTATAATAACAAAATGGCAGCCGTAAATAAAATAGTAGTAAATACGATACTCGGATATTGATAGTAATGCCAATGATAAAAATGGAAACAATGAGAAATGTCATTAATCTGCACGAATCCCGCTGTACCGCGCATACCGCGATAACGAGATCGTATTTACCTTACATTGTATCGACACGCATTTTTAATGCCGCATAAAAATATAGGAGGGGAAACATTTTTAACGCGATTAAAAATATTTGCAATAAAACGATCGCGCGAGGGTGAGGACGAGAGGAAATTTTATCACGCGGCCGAGATCCTGTAAAATACGGTCTGTCCCGCGGGCGTAAATCAGAATCGATATCGCACGGGCTCCGCCTGGTGCTGTATATATCCCGAGCCGGGAATGACGTGTTCGTCAATTTCCAGCGACGCGACACGGTAGGTGTGCGGAAACGTTATGCGAAAATCAACCCTCGGCGCTCTCTCGCGCGGGTCGCGTTTCTATTTGCAAGCCCGGTGTAAACGTGCCGATGGCGGAACCGCATTTCCCGACCGTGCATGCGTTTCCCGTTTACGGCGTACATACTATCGGGCCGATATTTCCATAAACATAGCGAGCGAGCAGGGGCGACACACGGCGCGATCGAGAGAGTGATCGACGTTAATTGGGTCTCCTCCAATTGCTTTTATATCCTCGGCTGCATTTTCGTCGCGCCTCGAGGCCGCCGCGCCGCGGCGGCCCGGGATGCATTTTCCGCGTGCGCGCGCGGGCGAGTCCAGCGCGACCGGGATTACATCGATTTCCGAAATGAACGAGCGAAACGATACTTTTTCGCGTCGTCGCCGCGCACAGGCGGCGCCGGTATTTCGGCTCGACAGCCCGACGCGATATTTTTGAAAAGCCCGGAGATATCATGTACGATGACTCGTTAACACCTCGTCGAAATCGTCGCGCAACGTCATGTCGGCGAAACGGTCGTGCACACTGTGTATTACAAGCCGGCCAGAGTACAGCGTACCTAAATGTATGGACTGAAAAATGTATATTTTCACGACAGCGGGACAACCACACACACATACACACACACACACACGCGCGCGCGCGCGCGCACGTCGGGATTTTATCTCGCGTTGCACAACAATGAAGAGTGGATGAATTGAAATTAAACGTATGAGAGTACACGGTATACGCGGTATACACAGTCGCGGAAATATTCGAGCGAAACAGACGTTTTTCTCTCTCTCTCTCTCTCTCTCTCGAAACGGACGTTTATTAAACATTAGTTTCGTGCACTCGCCACGGTGGAGAGCCGCTCGCGGGATCCAGCGGATCGTTAGTTAGCATCCTCATCGCTCAGTCATGCTATCGCTCTTGATCCATTCTCGTGTGGACTTAGGAGACCGTGTCGTAGTTAGAATGCGAGTCCCCGGGCGTTACGGGAACCGCTTCGTAGTTGGAATGACAAGTCCCTGGACATACGAGACTATCTCAATCTAATTACGAACAATATACATTGTCTCCTGCGCTTGCATCAGAGGGTGCCCGATGCATACAGCGGTGGTCTTTGATGCCAATGATATTCCAGAATAAACGCGAATAAATAAATCCAGAAGAAACTAGCCCTTTAATCGCGGTGGAAAATCACTGCTAAAATAATTATTACTCTTACGTATGTTAAAAATCATTGTTAAAATAGTTATCACTCGTATTATTAAAGTAGTATAAGCTCACGATGTAATCTTCATATTGTAGATTATTTCACGCGGGTGGAATTGATGGAATACGCGATACCTTATCGATCCTGCATATCGCACGTAGTGACAAGTGACACATCACGGCTCACCGTACGTCGAACTTTGTGTTGCAGGACATGTCCGACGTGTGCGTTGGGACCAGCGTGGGGACCATTACGGAGCCGGAGTGTTTGGGGCCCTGCGAGCCCGGCACCTCCGTCACCCTCGAGGGCATCGTTTGGCACGAGACCGAAGGAGGTAAGAACCTCGTTACAGCTTAATTCGCCCATTTGCCTTCGCAAGCTCCGCGCCACCTTGGACCTCCGAACTTCTTGTTATCCCCTTAGCTGCCTCTTAGTTACAGAGGATTAGGCAGCGAAATTAATCCTAGAAACGATAGCGTTTGATTTAGCGAACGCGAGGCATTGATTTTTAATGTTCTCTTAATTGACAATTATCGGTCGATGAAACGACATGCTTTTTCCCTTCGTCGGGAAAACGTATTTTTACACAAATTGATTTTATATTAATTTTCACGAGATATTGTTGGTTTTCTTTTTAATGTATTTAATTGTCACATCGCGCAGCTAATGGATCCCCAATTAAAGATAAATGAAATAATATTAATTTTAAATGATAATTTCACATGTAATTTCGAATAATATGTTTTTCATGCAAGAGTCAGTTCGCGAATACAGAAAATTTAATTACAATTAATTCTATTTGATATCTGAAAAGAGTATAACAGAGAGGATATTTCCATTTAGCTGCGATTATTTAATGATATTCTTTAATAAATTATCTATCGATCGATCTACCTTATTTTTGTCCAATGAAAATGGAGGATCCTTTTTTTCCTTCTCTCGGCAAAAACACGGTATTTTTATACAAATTGCGACCTGTGCAATTAATGCCGTGCAATTAATCTAATTTTTCTTTTAATATAATCGGAGGAATATTACACGCGCCCGACCGCTTTTCTCAAACTTCTCTTCTCGGATGCTAAATTAACAATCTATCCATTTTTAATCGATTCGTTAAGTATATACGACGGATTTAACTGTCAACGCTAAACGTCGCGGACGTCGGTAAAATACGAAGAATTTGCATTTCGGCCATTAATGATTCATGCACATTCCCAGGTACTTGCTTGCCAAATTTGCCTCCATCAAATTTACCCTGCTATTGCCCCCGAGGCACTGCGGATAAAGTCATACACGGTGCTTATTGATTTATCGAATTTCTGCAATTCGCTGAATAACAGTAATAACGCTAATGGTACCGCTGCATACACAGAGAATCTGCGTTATTATTATGGAAATCACCGTCGTCGTGAAGGGGGAATTAAGTTATACGAGCGCATCTTCTAGCGCGTTCAACGTGAAATCACCGCGTCCATCCGCCCACCTGCTTTTCCCGGGGATATTAAATAATATCGAGCATCGTTAGAGTTGCTTTACAAAATGATGTTCACCGTTAGCGGCGCGTTTAAACGCGGGGCGGGGTGGGGGGGGGGGAGGAAGCAGCGGCAGGAAACAAGAGCCCCGCGCGTTCGCATTTCGCGGGCATTTTCCTCGCGCTGTAATAACGAGCGATAATTACGCGAGAAAGGATTACAGGCGCCACTTTTCCGCTGTGCAGGAATAGAAAAACATTTATTTCCCCATGCATTCTCGACTGTATACAACATAACAATTTAAATGTATAACGTTTACTACCAGAAATTACTCGCACCGTTACATTTCCTCGTCACATAAATTGTTTTTCCATTAGCCGTTATTTTGTCGGCGATGTATAATGCCCGATAAATGTAATTGAACGTAATGTCTCGAGCGTCAGACACACCGCTTCGGAAATTTTCCGGTCTTTTTTAATTTTCATATAACGTTTCGAGCGGATCGACGTCGACTTGGATATATTCATGCGACACACCGACAGGACAAATGGCTGAATGAAGGGTCCGATAACGGAGGGACATGCATAATGTATCCCCTGATGAATTTGAGACGAGTCGACATTATCGTGAAGATTTTAAATGAAAGGCTATATATAATTACCGGCGGAACAGTCTTACGCGGGTTGGGGAACGGTCGGGGAAGATAAAACGAAACCTCGTGCCCGTAGATTAATTTCGAGCGGGCTCTCATCGAAATTTGATTTGCTTTCACGAATTTCGTTGTGATACTGATCTTCGGATTTAATGAACTCGATTATCGCAGGAGTTAACAAATAATGATTGACGGAATCGACGAATGACGGATCTAGTTGTTACAGAGTCGTTACGTTTATTCGCCCCGTAGCCTCGCGCGAATAAATAATAATCACATCTGTCGTTGTGGTTATCGGCGGAATAAAAGTCGTATCGTCCCGTGTCGACTGAAAATAACTAGCGCCGATGATCAATCAATCGTTTGCCCCGGGTAAACATTCGGAGAGAGCACCGATGTAATAGGAATAGCACTCGATCGATCTTGTTGCTGCTCGAACGATTCGGGGTTATAAATATCCGTCCGATATTCCGCCGGCCGGAAAAGTCGGGTAAATAAAAGCGTGTTGCAATCCCCGACATCATTATTTCGTTTGCCGAGTCGCGATCGTAATGTTAATGTATACGAAATTTTGACACTTCGTATTTCATTCGTATATATTTTTCAATTTAATATTTGTTTCTCGAGAAATTTCCAAATATTTTTCTGTCTTCCGAATATTTTACTTTGTTAAAAAAAAAAAGTTTTTATTATAAAATGTAATCGCACGCGGGAAAGAATAAATGCTTTTTGCGCGCGCGCTTCTCCGCGGACTATCTAATTTATCGCAACGTTACGCCGAAATATTGCACTGTCACGCCGGTGTATTTCCACGAGTAATGAGTGTGATTAGAACAAACGCGGATAAACTACGTAATTGGATCGCTTGCAAGCTTATTAAGACCATTTCGACAGTTAAAGTAGCGGTAACTCGATAACGATCACGTTTGCGAAGTAATGCAAATTAATTTATCCGCGGGTTTAAGCTTTCATCGCTTGTTAGCATACGTTCCGTAAGCTTAACATTCGCCGTTGTTTTACGGCTCGCGTACGTGTACCTATGCTCGCTATAAGCGAGCTACGCTTGACTCGCTAATTCCACATCGGCTGCGAAACGCACTGGCTGGGACTTTGCGTGCGACGCGCGGAATAATGTAATAACGTGGAGTGTTGATAGAGAAAATATATTTAAATATTTAAGAATACACGCGGTGTGTTAACGTATATGTATGTTGCGAGAAGCTCTAATGGACATACATATTTCTGCGCGTCACTTATTTCATGCCTTAATGAAAAAAATACGGAACGCCTTGAATAAATTATACGCGACTCGTACTAGTTAGCGCCGATGTATATCAGAGAAAGAGAGAGGGGGTATAAAAAATGCAACTACGTGAAAATCAACAACGTATATATATAAACTTATTCGGTGAACTTTTATCGAATTTATGTAATGAATATTGAAATTTGATTCGACTGATGATTAAGATACTTAAAAATTTACCGTGTCATTTCGAAACGTCAACTAATTTGATTCGCTGCAATTTATTAAAAACACATTACGCTCTTAACGAGAAGCAATCTTTCCGTCGTTCATGTAAAAGTTTATTAAAATTTACAATGTGCACATCAACGATTTTTCGCTCGACGAGCGTATTTCGATCGACTTTTTTTTTTACTTTCCACAGCGGCTGCTAGCCTGAAAGTTTATTAATGCTTTTTCCCTCTTATCACTCCCTGTATAATAATGAGCCGCGATATAATAATACGATACAATAATGCGCCGCGACTCGCACGCGAGATAAAAACTGATGTACGTAAAATGAAATTAATACAAAAGTGCCGGGAGACGCTCTCCGGCGGAATAAATTAATTCTACCGAGCGGACGAGCATAATTAATATCAATTTCGCTAATAGATCGTCTCCCCAATTCCCTGGGGAAGCCTCCCTGAGTTCCTATTCGTCGCCATGCCTCAACGACGATTTCTTTGTAATACGATTAAAGCGATCTGCGGAAATTATAAAGAAAGCCGCACGCTATATACGAATACACACGCGAGCGCTTCGCCCGCGCCTCCATTTACATTCGCGACAAAACGTGACGGCTGCGCGTAATACATGTTTCATGAATACAAATAAATTCTACAATATCGAGACATTCGAGACGCCATACCCCAAAATTATGGCTCATTCTTTAGCTCGAAATACTTGCGAAATCCATTCCCTTCGTCGTACAAAGCTTCTTTTTTCCGTATCTAATATCAAAAAGTTATATGAAATAATGTATAAAATGTAACGCACGCCCCCCCCCCCCCCACACACACACACACACCGTAAAATTATAAAAGTATAATTATGCCGACGGAATGAAATCGATAAAAGTCTGTTCTTCGCATGCGATACGCAAGATCCTGCCAACCGTTTCGGACAGGCCTACAATTAGTTTTACCCGAATCCTCGAATTCTCGAACCACACTCGAGCGTGCAACGCGGGCACATGCAACCGCATATACGCCTGTGCATGCCGTGCGGTAAGCTCTGCGTGCACACAAAAGCGCGTGTTTCGCACACACGGACGAGGATTACACACGCATACACACGTGCACACACGCGCGTACAATACGTACGTACACACTCGATACAACACGGGTAAGGTAGCTTGTCAGACAGGTATTATATGTAATGCCGCGGTCGTGGTTGTCGTCGGGTTAAACTACATCGTGACTCTCCCCGGTTGCTCTTCCCTCTTCCACTCTTTGTCCTCTCTCTCTCTCTCTCTCTCTCTCTTTCTCCATCTTTTTCCTTCCGTCCTTTTCTCATATATTCCTCTCGTGTTTTTCCCCTCTTCTTTCATTCGCGGCACCAAAGGTCCACTTTATGATCGTTCCCTCGAAGGCGGTCGAATCGAGTAGCTGTTTTTCACCGCGCTGGATCCCCTCGCGAAGTAAGGATAAATGAACGGCCATTATGTGAAAGGAGCCAAACGCTTCCACGTCAAAACTGAGAAATGGACTTTCAAAGTTTTCTAAAGAGAAAAATGTGCTCCCTTCGCCGTGACGGTAATTCGTAGGATTCTAATGTAAAGTTTAATCTACTTAATAAACGACTGCTTGAACCCGCTTGAAAATGTAAGTGCCTTGAGCTCGAAGTAGATAAAACTGACGTTTGGTACCTTTCATGTAAAAAGCCCGCGTAAAATACAGCCAGCGTGCATTTATGCGTACACGGGAAGAACAATTTTGCTGAATCCAAATCTGAAAATAATTTTTGTTCAATAATCAAAATAACTTTGTACGAAAGTCAAAATAATTGCTAGAATATCAAAACGTTTTTTATATCAATGCTTATCAGTTTTAACTTTCGAACAAATTATTTTGATGATTGAATGAAAAATTATTTTCAGATCTGTTTTTAGCAGAATTTTTAGACCTTTCAACAAAATCGTTCTTTCCGTGTACGCTTTCAACGAATGGCAATTTTTGTTATACTTGTAAATTCACGCAAGAGAAAACAAACAGCTAAACGTGTATGGATACACGTACGAACACATCCGGTAAAATTACTTTTAATTAGAAATTAATTCCAGCGGCGATTACATCGAGAGATATACGGGGAGGAAATGCTCGTAGAGCTGCTTGCTACGCATTAGATAACATCAACGTGAGTTATATTTTCTGCGAGTGATACTCTCGATTCGCGTTGACGCATCATTACGTCTCTGCGAGCATCTGGTAGGATGACCTGGCCTTCTCTCTTTCCTCGCTTTGTTCGCCATCGAAAGAACAAACGACGTAGCGGCGCGTAGCTAGACGCGAAAGGGAGTTCCTAAATGGCCGTCCATAATGGCAGATTAGGAAGTCCATAAATTCGTCGAATTCCCAATTGAATGGCCGACCAATCTGTCCGAGCCTGCAACCATCCATCCAAGTTTTATTACTTTCGTCGTTCGCTGCTGATATCCTGCTGCTACATCCTTTCACCTCCCGTCCTCCGCCCTCCGCTCTCCTCCTCCCGCATCCCCATAACTCTTCCATCGCCCTTCACCCCTTTTTCTTTCTCTCTCTCTCTCTCTTTCTGTCCTTCGACTCGCGCAGTCTTCTTCCACTTCTTTTCATCTCCTTGTTATTCCTCTTCTCTTTACTCTTTGGCCGGTTCCATCTTTGACTCCCGGCGAGACACGAGAAAAAGATGAGTGAGTGAGTGAAAGAGAGAGAGAGAGAGAGAGAGAGAGAGGAGGAGGAGGAAGAAAAAGAGAGAGAGCTCTGCCAGCGTGTTATATCGGCGAGAGAAATAAAACAGCAACGGAATCTCGAGCATGTCTGTTCTGGTTTCGCGGCTGCTGCCTCTTCGCGCCGCTTTACTTTATAGCAAATTTATTCGCTCTGCCCTTCCACTTCCGTTCCTTCGAGACTTCTCTCCTCCGATCCGCGAGCGTGATTATGTTTAGAAATGTAATCTTCATGTAACGAGAAAATCTTAATGCACGAGTGGCTCCCAGAAATCTCGGGGACTCTGAGAGAAATGTTTACAGTTTTATAGAAGAGCCTGCATTTCTACAATTAAACGGAATAAACAGAATTTCATCGTCCACCTTCTTCCTTGAGAAGCTTAATTCGCCAGAAGCTTTTTATCACCGCGGTCTTTAATTAAAAGAGCTAGGGATAAGTATGACATTTCCGTCGAGGAGGAATCGATTTTATACATTCATTAAAGCAGTCTACAGCAGCGGCACTCGGTGGTTTCGCGACAGTCGTGCAATTTGCATTTCGACGATATGTCAAATGCAAATTGAATTTGTCGATTCCGTATCCTTCCTTCGTATACGACCCCATATCTCGTGCTCGCGTTTATCGCGCCTAACGAGACGACACGTCGTCGATCCGCTCATAATAGGCACATTAAGATCCCTCCCTGAGAAATTTTCCCGGGAAGCGGGCGATTAAGAAGGCTGGCGCGATTTCTTTCGCGTGTACGCGAGCCACGCGCGCTCGGCAATTACGTAAGGCATTCGACACGCGTGGATAAGTCAAATGAAGTCAAACGAGTTATATTTGCAAACCGCGCGCACGCAGCGACGAAGACGAGAAGGAGGACGACGACGAGGATGACGACGACGACGACGACGACAACAGCTCGCGCCGCGTCGCCCGCCCTCCTCGATCGGTCCCGATTTGCGTCTCCAGCTTTATAAACGCGGCGCATTAATAATTCCACGAAGCTAACAGGTTAATCTCCAGCAATAAATGTCATACGCGCAAATGTGTAATTATGCGTACGTGCGCGTGTAACTAATGACCGGCGATCGGCCGACAGAAGTACTAAACCGCCGATAACTCGTATCGCAATAACATGCGTTTCCACTGCGTGCGGCGCTCGTTCGCATTGTGAACACGATCGCCCTCTAATTGAAAAAAAAACTTATCCAATTTTTATTTTTATTTAATATTTTTAATACTTTTTTATTATTTTAATTTAATATTTTTGTTTTAATTTCAATTTTTATTTTAATTTTGATCTTTTACGCTAAACTTTTTTTTTACTTTTTGAGTGTTTTAATTAATAAGCTAAAAAGAGAGGATAAAAATTAAAGAATTACTTCTATTCTATTTAGCACGAAAATATAATTTTCATAATTTAATTTTTAGAGCTGATTATTCTGCAGGTATTTTGGCTCTTCAACGTTAAATATAGCCGGGCAAAAAAGTTATTTTGTCGAAATATTTATATCCGTGTTTAAGGATCTTGATCCGTGCGATATCTCACGAGCACGTTCCGGACATCTTGTACAGAAAAGCATTACGCGAGATTGTGAGAGGGCTACACGAACGAGCCACTAATACAATTACAGGTTACCACCGTGAGCGAGGTGTGTATCGTAAAGGCGTCTATCTCCCATCGGACCTGGTTTTGTCGATGTCAGGGTAGTTTAGTTGGATCACAGAGACGTTGATGAAAGGATGCTTGTCGGTGACGCGACGGGGCAGGGGACGGGAAAAGGAAGGAGACGAGAGGAGTGAGAAGCGAGGGCGGAGGAAGAAAGAGGGAAGTCTCTCTCCCGTGGAGGGAAGCTAGAGTTATACAGCTTGTTATCGATCTTCGGAACATCTCTCGCTTCACCTCGACGGAATCCTGCTCTTGCTCCTTCTTAGGTCTTCTCCGCCTCCTCCTTCTCCTCCTCTTACAATCTGCCCTTCCTATCTCGTCTACTGGGTGTCGCTTCTTCCCGGCTTGCAGGGCTATTTGGAGTATCTGCTCGTTTGGATGATAAATATTACCGCACAAACATACACTTCCGAACTTTAGTTCTTTGATAAATAGGGACTCAACGCTTAATTCATCAAAATCCTTTAATATGTTAAGTAAATTTGCATTCAAGAAACTTAATACAGTTAGGTAATTATAAAATAAAATTAATATATGTTCCGTATATTTTTATATTTATATTTCATGTTTATTGGATTATACGGCGCAATTGAAATCAATATCCATATTGTTGCACAAAGTATTTTGTATAATAAGTCGAGAAGGTTGAAAGACACTTGGGGGAGAAAAGAATACGCGACTTCTCTGGAACGCGTATCTTCTTCCATCTGTGGGGATCTTGAATACATCTCGTTTCTGAAAAGACCTCCGCCGTCGCGACCGCGAGCTCCCTGAAGCCGAAAGAAAATCCACTTATTTCCAGACTGATCTCGGTCGATGTTGTCTCCGGGCGCCACAGGCGACCGCCATTCGGCGAGGACAAATAACGCTGCCCCGTGATTTCACGTTTCGCCTGGCAGCTGCACCGCTTCGTTCCGCTTCGCTCTGCCTTGCGGACTTTATCGAGCGCGCGATATCGCCGGTATATCATCTGACCGCATCGCAACTATTAATCCCCTCCACACACATACGCGGTCACATATATTTTTAATATTATTTTCAAAATATTTAAAATGCAATTTATACATGTTCCGTATATTATTTGAAAATGTCCAGTATTAAATTTAAACTTTATTTCACGGATTAAAACGTCTGTCTGGTCGAACGATTGTCACGCTAGAAAAAAATTATCGTGTTTGTAATCCGACGGTTACGAAGCGGCAAGCAAGTGCCGTAAACAATATGTCAAAAAACCGCTGGTATTTCTTTTATCTTTTCGTTTGTCAAACAGCGCTTGTCGACGATTTTTCTCCCACTGAAATGCTAATCCGTCAAAATCGGGCTTGACGTGAAATGTGCACGCTCTCTCGAAGTTTAATGCTTCCCTCGGCACGTCGATGAACGAGACACCTGCCTCGCTCACGAGTCTCGGTAGAGACTTCCGTGACGAGTTTTCGGTATACGAGGAGAAATCCGCGCGCCGTACCGAAAGCAATCTCTCGTTTTAGAGCAACGACCGCGATTGTCGTCGCTCTCCGGAGGGCGGCTAACATCGGACGTGATTTCACGTGACAGCTGTTATAACGATGTTGAAGCCAGGAGAGCTCTCGAGGCATCGAGATATCGTCGCGAGAAGAGATTAACTCGTCGCTTTACGGCGCGGATGCGAGAGAGAGAGAGAGAGAGCGAGAGCGAGAGAATGAGAGAGAGGGGGGGGGGAAGAGAAAAAGAGAGAGAGAGAGACACTTTTCTTTTTCTCGTCCTCGTGCGGTTCCCCGGGTTTCCTTCGACCGCGACCGCAAATCTCCCGCTTCGGAAAAGAGCTCCTTTATCGTCCGCCGGCTTTCAGGAAGAGGAAACCCCAAGTCGGCGCGTCGGACGCCCGCGCCGTCTCTTCGCCGCAAGCGAGCGGACAAATAATGCCTGAATGTGACTTCGCGCGAGCAGCTGCGTCGACCGCAATCTCTGTGGAGCGAGCCGCGCGATTATTCGTTTACTGTGTCGCGGGAAATTCTATTAACTCTAGGAGAGAAGCCGACCGCGAGGCCGAACGTGAAACTTGAAGTTGAACTCGTTTAATAGCTATTATCATGTATAAGACAGCATCATGAGAGCACGTCGGTCAGACGAAGATAACACGGACAGACATCAGAGATGCGGTCGATTTTTATTTTTATTCGTATCCCGATTATCTTTTCTATTTTGCTTTTTTTTTCTCACTAATCTTTTCGACGTAATAGGTTTGCTCTATAGATTTATTCAAAGTAAACAGTGTATCGATGTGAGATCGTGAGTGCTTTTTCAAATTATAAGAATAATTTGATCATTTGCCACACACTCGATCACCGTCAAAGTTCACGTATATAGGTATCACGTGAAAGCAGAAAAATAAAAGAAAGTAGCATTAGTTCGGGAGAGGAGGGGGGAGGGGAGGAGGGGGGGACGGATGGGATGAAAAGGCGCGTGACGGGGGGGAGATGTGCGGATTTATCATCATCCCCTCGGTGCTCGCCCATACGTTTATCTTCCGCGGCAAATGGGAATGACGTCGAATGCGCGGAGGGGACGACTCAATCAACCAAAATGCCCCGAGGTTTCTGCCTCGCGCGGCGAAAGGGACGGGGAGGAGAAACAGGAGCGAAATGAGGGGCACGCCACCGCCGCCGCCGTCGCCGCCGGGGTGGAGAAAGGAACAACGAGACGTCCTCTCCTTGTCTCGCCCCCGAGACGACCGGGGAAAAAGAGCGAGAGACGTGTGTCTGACAGATGGAGAAGAAACACGGTGTCATGTGTGGCTTTTAGGAACTTCGGTCGCCTTCCGCCCGTTTTTATTGTTCTTTTTATGCGCGCCTCTATTTTTTCCTCCGCGTATACGCCGCGCCGCTCGCTTCTTTATTTTCGGGTTCTCGATTCACAATCTGAGTCGGCGAAGAGAGAGAGGGGAAAGAGAGAGAGAGAGAGAGAGAGAGTTCGCAGATGCAAACGACGAGGCTCGTTTCGGCGATCCTCCACGAACGTTTTCATTCCGGGCGGAGGTGTCTATTTTTAAACGGTATCCCATCGGGAGAGGATCGCCTCCCGAAGAAAGAGTTAATCCGAGCGATGAAAATAAAGAATCCCTTCTTCGTATGGACTCGGTTTCATCTCCGGCTGGTATTACGCACTTAAATTATCTTTTCTCTCGAATTTAACGGCGTGTCTCATCGTTTCAAAAGAACGACCTCTCTCGGATTTCTTTCTTTCCTTTTTTTATTTTTATTTTTCAGCCTTACAATTAATACTTTCACGAAGCGCCGGACGGTGTTCCAAGAACAAGGTTAATGCAAGACTATCCCTTTCCCATGCTCGCAGATCACGTCGTCTGTTCCTCCGAAGCTTTGACATTTGAATCTGGTGCGGCGCTCCCCCGCGGTGTCGATTCGATTTACGCCGATTCGACTCTCCCTATTACGCGAACGCGAAAGTAATTTAGCCGCGCCTGCACTTTGTGTGGAACACGGGAGTCCCGCGTGGCGGACGCGGGAACACCTGCAGCATCATCGTCGAGATCACCTGCGAAACGCCGCGTTTTCTTGCACGTGCACGGGCGAGATATTTTCAATTAGCGGCGCTGATCGCGCAAGAACGAAGAGAGCCGCGAGGGGGTAGGGGGGTATAGGGAAGGCAGCGGCGGGTGAGACAGACGCGAGTTAGCTCGTCACAGGTTGCCACGAAACTTATTACGCGATGAAACTGCTCGGAGGGGCCCCCGGGGGTTAAAACCGCCGTATTTTAGGACCGGTTTTTCCTTCGCCGCAGCTTTACGCGCGTTGTTCCGTCAGCGAAGCGATATACAATCGTGCTTCTTCGTCCAACGCGCGAGATCCTCTTTCTTCTTCATCCATTTCTTTCGCTTCGAGCGTTGCACAAAGTTGCGACATGCATAAGTCTTTTTTATTAGAAATTACTGTAGATAAATGAGAAGAATGCACCCTTCAGATTTATTATTTCTATATCAATACCTATAAAATATTACGTTTTAAAACGAATATAAATTAATTAAATTTTAATATCAATTCGTATTATTTGGAATCACGGAGATGAAAAAAATTTAATTACAATGTTTGTACACTGTATATTTTATATATTTATATTTGAAATTTAAAGAATTATGTACCATATCAAGTTTAATAGCTGGATAATAGATATATATGCTAAATAAATATAGATATAGTTATTTTTTTATAGCAGAAATTCACATTAGCAGATTTTAAAATTACAAACGAAATATAATTTGCGCTATAATTTGTTTTAGCGTAGTTTTGAAATTATTGATATTAAAGACAATTATGAAACTCGAAGAGTCCCTTCTATCGGTTATTACGATGCTAACATTTTCCTTCTATTGCAGGTGTACTAGTAGTGAATGTTACGTGGCGGGGTAAGACGTACGTCGGGACGTTGCTGGACTGTACGCGCCACGACTGGGCGCCACCACGTTTCTGCGACTCGCCGACCAGCGATCTGGACGCCCGCACGCCTAAGGGTCGCGGTAAGCGCGGCCGCGCCGCGGCCAACTCCACGCCCGGCAACGACCTGAGCAACTTCACGGAGACGAGGAGTTCCGTGCACAGTAAGCTGCGCAACGGCGGCAAGGGTCGTCGGGGCGCGCAAGGTTCACCGGCGGCCAGTCCGAGCCCGGCGGCGTTTGTGCCGCCGCGGCCGGATCCGGCGGCGAAGCGGAAGTCACGCGGACCCGAGGAGGATCAGCAGGACAAGAACAAACGGCGGGCGCCGCCGCCGACGCCGCCCAGTGGTTCGCCACCCGCTAGTCCAGTATTGCTCGAGTGTCCCGAGCCGAACTGTAGTAAAAAGTACAAACACATCAACGGACTCAAGTATCATCAGAGCCACGCGCACGGTTCTGCCGACGATGATGACACCAAGGAGGGTATCACCAGCATGTCGGAGAACGACGAGAGCAATATCGAGGCGCCGAGTCCCGCCACGCCGGTGAAATCGCCGGCGGATAAGCCCGAGGGCACGCCGGTGAGAGCGGCGAGTCCACCGGCGGCGGGACTGCCACCGGAAACGCCACCGCCGCCCCCGCGGGTCCCGTCGCCCAGCATAGAACCGCCCACGCCTGTGCTTGCGGACAAGAGTATCGTCAAACCGGGCGTGCTCAGGTTCGGTCAGGACGATCTTCCGGCGCCTACTTCCACGGCGCCATCGAGGCAGCAGCAGCAGCAGCAGCAGCAGCAATCTGTGCAGCAGCAGCAGCAGCAATCTGTGCAACAGCAGCAGCAGCAGCAGCAGCAGCAACAGACTCAGTCGTCTTTAGGCTCATCGAACCCACCCCAGAGTCCCAGTCCTCATCCCAGTCAGTCGCCCAGGCCCGTGCCTTCGCCGCATCCGAGCACGAATATTCCCCAGCCCCTCAACATACCGCAGCCACCGCAGCCGTCTCAGATGCAGCAGTCGCATCAGTCGCAGAATCCTCTTCTGCAACAACCACAGCAGTCGTTGCAGCAAGTCGGCCAACCGCCGCCGCAGCAGCTACAGCCTGGCGTTGGCAGTCAGCAGCAGCAGCAGCAGCAGCAGCAGCAGCAACTGCAGTCGGTTCAGCAACAGCTACCGCCGGCGCATCAGTTGCAATCGGTGCCGCATCCCCTGTCGGCTCAGCTGGGTCAGCCCGCGCAGGCACACGTGGTGCAGTCGTCCGGGTTACAGCAACAGGCCAGTCTGCAAAGCATAGCCAGTCAGCATGCGGGTTTGCAGAATCTTACGAGCCAGGTGTCGCAGCAGACGGGTCTACCGCCGCCGCCGGGACATCCAGGCCAGGGTGTACAATCGCACTTGCAACAGTACCCGACCGCGGTGTCGCTGCACGCCGCTGCGGCGAAGATGCCGCAGTTCAAGGTGAAACCTACGGCCGCGCTGATGCCGGAGCAAGACAAGAGCAAAACGAGCGCGGACGCGCGCGCACCCAAGCCGCAGGGCTACAAGAAGAAGTCGCGAAAATCGCCCGGCGGCAGCCCGCATCCGTCGCCCCTCGAGGCGCCGATCGTCGATTCGGCGCGCGATGACGTACAAAGCCCGGCCTACTCGGACATATCGGACGACGCGGCACCGGTGCTCGAGGCCGAGCCGGTGGACAAGTCCAAGCAAAGTCAGGAGAAGGACAACAAGGCCACGGCGCCGGCGCATCTGACCCCGCATTTCAGTATGTACCAGTACTACAGTCAGCCGCCTTACCTGGTGTCCAACGTTACGGACAGTAAGCCGGTGGTAGATCAGAAGCCGAGCGATCTTACGCCCAAGCCGGAGATGAAACCGCTCAACATACCGCAGATGCCTTCGATGGCGAGCTTGCAGAGCGTCGTGTCGGAAAAAGAGAAGAAGGAGCTGAGCCAACCTGTACCGCAGCCGCAGCAGCAGCCGCACTACTATGGCGGTTACGGTGGTTATATGCCGCCGAGCTATGCGGCCTACCAGCCACCGCAGCCAGTCTCGCAGCAGCAGCAACAGAGTCAGCAGTCGCAGGATCAGGAGTCGCACGAACAGAAGGTTAAGATCAAGCAGGAGCCACAGCCGCAGCCGAGTCTGAAGGACAAGCAGCATGAAAATCATCAGATACTCAAGGAGAGCATCGAGATGAAGAGTCAGATGAGTCCGTACCACGTGTACCACAGCTCGCAGAGTCAACGAGCGGCACCGCCGCCGCCACCTCCGGGACCTGTTCAAGACGACAGGAGGTATTATTTGTATCCTAGTGAACAAAGGAGAAAAGAGGAATCGAGCAAACAGAGTCAACAGGCAAAGGCGCCACCGCCCAGTCCGAAGCACCAGCCGAAGCAGGAGAAACCGCAGGATCTCGGAAAGAGCGAGGACTCGAAGAGCAAGCAGGAGGGCGTGAAGCCGACGATGGAGACTCAGGGACCGCCGCCACCGCCTACCTCGCAGTACGCTTACATTCATCCCAGTTACATGCAGCCGCAGCACTACGGAGCGCTGCCATTCGATCCGGGCCATCCGGTCTACCGCGGCCTCAGTCCTATGCTGGTGCCCGGTCCGTATTCGAGTAACCCCTATCTCCACCAGCTGCCTAGGTATCACGCGCCGGAGGACCTCAGTCGGCCGCCCGGCGGCAAAGCGCTGGACCTGCTTCAACACCACGCCAATCAGTATTACTCGGCGCACAAGATACACGAGCTTCAGGAGCGCGCGCTCAAGTCGCCGACGCCCAAGACGTCCGCGGCGTCCGCCAGCCCGTCTTCGGCAGGCCCAACCCCCGCCCGGCCCCCTAGCGGCCCGCCTACGTCGGTTGCGGGCCCGGGCCCACCGCCGGGTCAGGGTCAGCAGCCGTCCGGCAAGCAACAGGGTCAACCGGGTAGTCAGCAGCAGCAGCAAGGTGCGGTGGATGCCAGCGGTGGCAGCCTTGGCAAGGACAACAGATCGCCGCCTCCGCAGCGACACGTGCACACACATCATCACACTCACGTGGGCCTGGGGTATCCCCTATTGACGGGACAGTACCCCGCCCCCTACGGAGGTAAGCCTCTCGTCAGACCCTGACAGTAAGGCGACCCGCGGGACCCAGTGAAGCGAGAACCAGAGAGAACGAGAGAGAGGCATGAGCGTAATGGCGTGAAAACGAACGCTTACATGCGTTAGGACCCCGTTTTCGTTTGCGTCGTTGGCGTGCCGCGTTTCTCTGGTGAACTCTTAAGGACGAACGAGTCGACGAAGCGAGTCGAAAGCGTGTTGAGAGGTGCCGAGCGTTTGCGACAGACCGCGCTTTGCGAACGATAAAGGTGAACTCTCAGGATCCATGCGTTTTAGACTTGAAGGTGCGTTGCGTTTTGGAATAGCGCAGCAGATCGCCGAGAACGTAGACTCGGTATTCGTAGGCTTTTTATTAAATCTCGAATTCTTCGAAATGACATCGTGAACGAAATTAACAGCCGGCCTCTAAAAAGCATTTTAAGTGTACCGATGCGATGCGACTTGTAAGTGCGTTTTAAATACGTGCGTTCGCACACACTGACATGTTCTCGGTTCGAGGTCGAATTTGGACAGTACAAAAAAAAAAAGAATACGACTTCGACGACGAAATAAGAAACGGCGAACGGCCAATTTTAGTTTCGGAACGAATCCGGACGAATGTCGTCCGACAAAAACGGGTAAAACTCGGCCAGGTATTATTTAGAGCCTGAGTGTCTATAAACCGTACACCATATTGGTGCATAAAAATTGAAAGGAAAGAAAAAGGAAAGAAAAAAAAATACATGTGGCTCTTGAATGTGCAACAAGGAGACTCGCGCGGCAGGAGCACTCTCCGTTCGAGAGTCGGTCCGCGCGCAGAGTCCTCCGCCGAGGTACTATTTTATTACCAGACCAATAAGAGACGCGCTTCTTCTTTTGTACAAAAAACAAAAATATTAAAATGCGTGAATATCGATTGAACCTCTTCTATACGTGGGCTCCGCGTCGAGGACCCGACACGACAATTGTAATTAATTTATCTTCGATTGTACATTCTGCGAGCGCGAGGGAGAAACGACGCGGTTCGCTCGCGCTATAGCGTTGCATTTTTTGAACGTATATATATATATTGGTCGTCGGGGATTCGTGCACGTTCTCTCCACTGCGGGGATTTAAAGTATCGATTTAACTCAGCGAAACGTCATTTTTCAGTTTTAAATACTTCAAATTCAGAGCCTTAATAATGTAAGCTTGATTTAAGCGCAAGAGAAAATTCGGTATTTCGTTTGAATGACGTCTATCATTTCATTCATAAATATTTTTCGATCTTCAAATTTGAAAAGATACCCTCGAGATATTTTCTATTCAGCATCGCGCCAATGTCTGCAGTTGGGAGAAAGCGCACGATACCTGAAGCATTCTGTATATCTTATACATATATACATATACGTAACGAGTCTCGTAGCGACGAATTGAATATTTTGGAGATAATTGAAGTATAACTGCGGCCGTGTGTAGATTAGCCATGTAAGCTGTGTACCGCAAGTAGGGCGCAATTAGGGATTAGACGTATAGTTCAGACTGTGATAATTATTTATCGTGCTTCTTTCCGGAACGGGAGAAAAGAAAAAGTTAACAGCAGATTTTACGGGCGAGATCATCCGGGCTGCGGATGACGGGCAACTCGCGTGTAATAGTAAAACGATGACGATAACGACCTCATCGAGCTTGATAAATGGATATCGATGCCACCGCTGATGTCGATATCGATTGCGGCATTCGCGAGAAAAATGCAGTCTCTAATTGCACAAATTAAAAGGTCTAGATGCCAAAGGGAGGATAATCACAGGAACTTTAATGATAGAGAGAGCTCATGCGATGCTTAAATATTCAACGACAACTTTATTCGCAGCCTTAAAATAGAATTTAATAGTTTCGTGTCCTAAAGTCGCGAATATCGAATACATATGTAACTTTATTGATAATGACTACGGAAATATAGTATTATTTTAACGCGTTCTCGAAATTTTGGCATTTAGACTCTTTTTAATTTGCAACGTTCTATCCTCTCGTGAAACGCAATACGTATTCGCGTTTGCAACCACGTATGTATCCTTCGTTAGACCTCGGTAGTCTTCCACGAAAGCTTCTTTTGCAGCAAGATAGTCGTCAGGACTTTATAGTTTCGATTTTTGCGTTTAGTCGCGAGTAGCGTACGGTTTCTGTTACGAGAACGTCGTTTGCGATTTGTAAAAATATCGTTCTTTTATTATCCACTATCCATTAGAAGCAAATGCGGCTTTTACAGATTTCATCTTTGATATTGATAACTTTCAATGTTAACGATATTACGGATATGTCTTTACAGCTATGTGCTTCTGAAAGACGATATTTTTCCTCATTTTTCTTTTCCTGCCAATCTTTTTCTATCCTTTTTATACCTCGAGGATCGAAGTACAAAGACGTGTTCACATAGAAAATAACAGAAATGCAATACAATGTTCTCGATATCTTTTTCGAAAAAAAAAAAAAAAAAAAAAAAACGGACCGTGTAGTCGTGCTTGTCGAAAGAAATAGAACGAGTGGATTTGAATTCCGTCTAGAATTCTCCGTTCGGAAATTCTGCCAGTTTTAGAATTCGACTTTAATCTTTTTATCACGTTCAGTTTTGCATTCGTCAGGCTTCGGTTTCATTGTTATTTCTGCTATTACGACGCCTCGGCGCGTTTAACGACGTTCTCGTACGGGGAAAACGTTCGTCGATCAGCGAATTTAATCGACCAAGTGTACGCTTACGGAGCCAACACTGCCAGACTTTCGCGTGAACGAGGGAAGTCCGCAATCACGCGACTTAGGAAATGCATTGTATAGGTGCGGGATCATTGAGACAAAAGCAAGAGCGAGGGGAGATAGAAAAAAAAAACGATCGCTTAGGTACATGCCACTTTGTATGCTTTCCCACCGCTCTTCACACACATACACGAACACACATACACACAACAGAAAAACACACACATACACACACACACATTCGTCGTCATTTTCCTTCGAGTAGTGATGGAAGTAGCTCGGTGTTTAGATATCTCGAAATATACGGGTTTCTCCTCGAGCGCGGTGGAGCTCGAGGACACGATGCGTTTCCTGGAGGATTGCACTCGTTAACGATCGTCTCGAAGATCCTGTCTCGAACGCCATTACTTGTCAACGTGCGATTTTCATAATAGATACACTTTCTGGTGCGTCTTACCGTCACTCGTCAGATAAGAAACTTTATGAATCAATTGCCAGGATCCAGGGGCATTAATAATGACGTCGAGGAGTTTACAAAGAACATACAGTGTGAAGATTGGATCGTGTAATATATAATTAAGTAATGCAGAGTGAATCTTTTCTTAGTTCGCACAGGGAGAAAGTTTTATCTGAAAATGATACTTTCTAATCACACGTAATACCTGTTAATTTATTTCTTACATTGTCTCTATTATTTTGTGATTATTTTAATTAGCGAATTAATTTTAATGTAGTGAATTCATACACCTCAGGTTGTCTCATATTATAATGTCATTATAGACGATCGGTAATCAATGCTCCTCAATTATTCATGGACCCGCAATATCTACTCGATATAGTCGCTTCCTCGTTTTTTCATTTAGAAGTAATGGAATTGTTAAATATGGAGTGTTTCTGCTCCCACGATTTCCAAACCTTCGACCTCTTTTCGCAATTCGCACCAAATGCGACGCGATCTTGTGTATTGCGTAATACAAACCTATCTCGCACGGGGCGATGAGAGGAGCTGTTTTCTCAGCTGGTGGCGAATCTTGGTCCTCTCCCTTCTTGGTCCTCTCGAGATAGCGCTTCGAATTTAGATCACGGTTTCGGGTGCCGCGGGTCGCCATCCGCCTCGAACAGCAAAGCAACAGCAACAGCTCGAAAAGAAAAGAAAAAACCGCGCGCGTTTAGTAGGTGCTCCAGAGTTAATCGTGACGTAAACATTAATGGCCTGCTGTCTCTCTGTGTGTGTTGCAGCGGCAGTGCTGGCGAGTCAGCAGGCCGCCGCGGTAGCCGCCTCGGTGATCTCGCCATTCCCGCCCAAGTGACCCGCGGCCCCCGCCCTCGTCCTGCCCGGCGGAACCGCCGGGGCCAGCTCCGCCGCACAGGCCCATCACACGCATCCGGCGGCGGCGAGCGGCGCGCCCGGTGCGGGACACCCGCACGGCACCGCCGCCGGCGGCGGCAGACAGCCGTAGGAGGCATGGACACGAGCGAGCGAGCGGTGTAGCCGATACTGAGCAGGGTGTGCCGCGTGTGTATTTTCCATTTGCTGGCATTGTACGGCTGGATTAGGACCAAGATGTAACCGGTAAAGAGAGAGAGAGAGAGTCTAACCACGGCCAGATTAGGACCAAGATAAAGTCCGGTAGAGCAGAGCCGGAATGTTCTTTACCTGCTCTGTGCCGCCCGTTCTCTCGATGTCGCTCGAAGTTGGGATGCTCGGAAAAGCTAGTCGAGACCTATTAGGACCACGAAGCGATGACCAAGATGACGGGTGCTGTCTCTTGTTTCTCTTCTCAACAATGATTCGAGTACTAGAAACTGAAGACTAGATGGGACCGAAGTTCTGGCTGAAATATTAGGACGCTGATGTGGTAGCCAGTAAAGGAGGAATGGTGGTGGTTTTCACATCGTGTATTATTCACTTGCTCGAGCTAATGCTAACTCAAGCTTTAGGGCAGGGGTGTTCTATGTGGTTATTAATGTCCTTGCGAACTGGTCTGAACTAGGAATTTTAGACACGCGAGAAAACCGTAAATCATGACTACTGACGATCTATTAGGAGATTTGAGTAAAATCAGGGAAACTGGGTGGATCGCGAGGATCCACGACTTTCCAAATCAGGTGCAAAACGTGGAAAGTACTATTATGTATATTGAACTTTAGAGTGTGAGGAAGATAAGAGACTGATCTCGATCCGACGCACAAATACGTTGTCCATTCTCGGACAGAACTGCTGATGATTAATCTGTTGAACTTGATCGCGGTAGGCTCAACGAGACGATCGTGAGTGGAGCAATCCTCTCGGATGTATCGAACTATCGGACCGATGCTCGCGCGACGAGAGGACGAATTTCCTCCTTACGCACTCCCCGAGTATCGCGACGCCCCCCCCCCCCCCTACGTTATATCCGTTGCGGATCCACGATCCTCGCGCAGACGAAACCAGCTTGCTGGATATCCTTCTTCGTGTACATAGTGTATATCTAAGGAAACACGCGCCGCATAATGTACAGACGCCTTCGGCTAGGGTAAGAGTAAGCGACTGGGAGCTCGATCTCGGCCCGTAAATTGAGACCTCTCTGACAGATTTCGAGGGGTACGATCTATCTCGCGAGATGAGGGTCCTCGAGCGGGATCGAGCCGCGAGAGAGTTCGCCCCGTTTCGGTGTGGATTGGATTCGCTCGGCGTTATCCGCAAGAAAATCGTTGATTCCTCGCTGACCCTGAGTAACGCTCGGTTTCTCTTTTCTTTCTAGCATCTAGATCTAAACAGACCTTGTTCAGGTAGAGAGCCTTGGAGTGGAAACGGAGAATTACAGATCCGGGAAATATTGACTAAGAGGTAGCGACACTCGGGACCCGAAGTCAGGACAAGGCCGAGGAAGGATCCGGTCCATCCACCGGGACGAGGCGTGGGAGATTTACGCGACGACGATCGCGAGGTAGCAGGCGTCTCGTTAGACTGAAGCACGCGAGGACGGGCGGGCGCACCGTCGACGTTCTCGCGTCCATAGGGTCGCGCTGGCTGAAAAAAAAAAATTTGCGGCGAGCGTGGATTTAATGCGTGCCCGGTGCGAGCGCGGCTCCGCCTCCGACTCTCAGACTCGAGCGTGCGTGTGTCGAGGCGAGGTGGAATTTTTATCGAGCGTAGAGAAGCTTAAGAGCGTGCGAGCGAGCGAGCGAGCGAGCGAGCGCGTGACTCGTAGACGTGTGCGTGTGCGTGCGTATATGTAAGAGAGAAAGGGAGAGAGAGATAAAAAAAAAATATATATATATAACGATTATAGGGTACACGAGAGATGTAAGAGAGTAGCGAATCACGTGCGTCGACTGCCTTGTACAAGCATAATGCATGCGTGTGGGATGTGCGTGCGTATAGATTCCGTATCGATGTATTTTATTGTAAAGAAACTAAGGACAAAGAATTTAGGCGTGCGCAGACTTCGATTTTTGTAGAGAAAATTGTATAACTTGCTGATAACTTATCTCTTAGGGAAATGAAGAATTCATGATTGTGTGTTGACCGATCGCTAGAAATGCCGATGACGCGACTAGAGAGGGAGAAACTCGTCCTTAAGGCATGAACGATTTATAAAGACGAGTCGCGTGGACGACAAAAAGAAGGAACATGAGAGAAAAAAAAAACGAGGCGACACGTAATGCGTTGATTCTAAATAATTAAGTGGCGTTAAGTGACTGTAAATTCGATGCTAGAACGCTATTTGTTTACTAAGGTAATGGTAGCCAGTGATGCGCGAGAGCTAGGGGGAGAAAAAACGAGGCGCAAGGGGCTGCAGGAGGGGTGCAGGGACGAGGTGCAGAGGTAGAGAGAGAGAGAGAGAGAGAGAATGAGGAGTAAACAAGGAGGAGCGAGACGTATAATTACGTATGCATACGCAACTATATATATATGTATCTATAAACTACATAATGTTTGTTCAGTAACTACTATCGTCATCCATTTTATATATATTATGCGATTATTGATTATTAATTATATTATTTTATTACTATCGTCAGTGTGACGTAAAGTAGGGAGAGATAAATGGGGAGAGAGAAAAAAAAAGAGAAGAGACAACGGCGGTGCGAGAAATTTTATCGGGCAGCGTTTCGCAAATGCCAAATCAAAAAAGGTACGGCCGATGATGCGTTTCATATAGCGGGAGAGGAAGAAAAATATTTAATAAAAACGAAGGAACGGAGAGGGGTAAATCGCAATGCATTCATTTTGCCGAACGTAAGCGAAACCGCGATAGAGAGGCGCACGCGCGCGCACTTACGAGAGCGTGAGAGGGTGTGTGCGTGTGTGCATGCTTAGTGTGTTTGTGTGTTGTGCGCGTGTATTGTGTGCGTACATGCGAGTGAATGAGAGGAATAAAAAGTAATACGCCTCAGTTTTAGTGGGGCGCCCAGCGGACGAAGGGATGGGCTTTAAAAGAAATAAATGCTGGTGCTGCTCTGTGATTTTTGTAAAAAAAAAAGCAAATAATAAAAAAGAGAGAGAGGAGATCCCAGAAACAGAGAGAGGCCGAGAGAGTATACACGAAACGATCGAGGGACTCGATATTCTGCGGGATCTCTCCATGAGCATAAAAGAAATAAAATAAAATAAAATAAAAATGCAAAAAAAGAAAGCAACACGCAGAGAGATAGCTTGAGTACCTGGATCCTGTCCTGATCCGCGCCTGCCTCCGCGAGCGGAGGTGCAAAGAAAAGAAAAGAGAGAATGAGAGAGAGAGAAAGAGAGGAAGAGAGAAAGATAAATGAGAAATCGAGAGAATGTGAGAGAGTGAAAGAGGAAGAGAGTGCGCCGCGTCGTTTCACTCAGTTGTACAGGCTGTAAAATGTATTCGCTTTCAGTAAGCAAGGGAAAAAAAAAAAGAATTTTAAATATAGATCGTTAATCGCTAATTAGGGGATATATGTAGAGGGAGAAAGATTATAAGGGTGA
Organism: Wasmannia auropunctata; assembly: GCF_000956235.1. NCBI lineage: Eukaryota > Metazoa > Arthropoda > Insecta > Hymenoptera > Formicidae > Wasmannia > Wasmannia auropunctata. The sequence continues at coordinate 1,388,489 of NW_012026833.1, forward strand.
GAAAGATGGATGAGAGTCGTCGTCGTCTCTCGTAAGCTCAAAGAGCTTTATTGCACCTACATGCGAATCGCACATTAATACCGGAAGACGGGTTACAGCTTTGTGGATCATGTGGATGATCTTCACCCCTTCTCTCGCTCTCCTCCCGTCGGCCCCCTCGCTCGCTCCGCCATGGGAATGAGTAAACCCCCCCCCCTCCCCCCTGGGGACGCGCCGCAGCTCGCCCAAGTGTAATAGGGAGCGTATGTAATTAGCAATTGGAGACAACCTCCGTGTCCGAGAATAACGACACTGTAGCGAGTACTACGCATATTTGCCAGGACGTTGCATAATCGATCACGAGAGAAAGAGGAGAAAGAACAAGAGAGAGAGATAGAATGTGTGTGTGAAAGAGAGAGAGAAAGAGAGAAGCAGCGAAAGTGGAAAAAGTATAAGAGACGAAGGGATAGAGAAAGACCGTGTGAAACAAAAGGGATGAATAGATGCTTGTGTGCGTGTATGTACGTATAAGAGAGGTATGCGAGTGTGGATGGAAGCGAATGGGTAAAACGATGCTAAGAGAACTGAGACATATAACATAATAAACAAGGACCCTTATTCTCGTCTCCTTTTTTTAGAATGATAAAAATAGTGAGTCGTTACGCTTTATATATTATACATCTCGAGTATATGAATATACGAGTAAACATAACGTACAGAGAAGCAGGTGCAGAAGAAGAAAAAAAAACATGCAGGCATCTTGTCGTTAAATTGTAAGATATTGTGTTCAAACTCCAGAATGTACTCTGATCCCCCTTCCTCAGACTACTATATATTAAATATATTGTGCACTATGCTCCAACTTGTCCATACAAATAAATATATTCAAAAATCTCAAAACAGCTCTGCCTTTATTTTTCGTTTCGCTGTCTTTATTTTTCAGACTGGGAGAGGCGAAGTTAAGAGATCGCTTTGTCACTTTCAGGATTCAAATGATTGCATTGCCGATTAGAATTAATTACTTATGAAAATATTAAATTAATGGATTGAAATAAAAAGTATATATTTCATAAAGTATCAGTCGCTTTCACGTGAACATCACGTCACGAAAGCATCTAGCTAATTCTAATTATCTGACTAGATTTCATTACTTTTAACGTTAAGCAAGAATTAAAAATTGGCAATTAAAATAATTAAATTAATTATCTACAGAGTGTGATAAAATTTTTACTCTTTAAAGTGCTTGATAATAACGTATATTAATAAAATAATAGAGAAAAAAAGAGAAGTGTAATTAAATTAAAAAATAGAGAAAAGAAAAAGAAGATAAATAATTTTTATTTTTTTATTTATTAATCTATTTTTATATTGCTGATTATATTCCTCTAAATAAGACTACGACTTTTTAATTTAAATTTAAATTTTGCTGACGTCATGAACATTGTAATTGTTTATAGTGAACAGATAACTTACTGATTGATGATATTTTGTAAAACTAAAAAAAATTAAAATATATTTGTAAAATATCTGAAGAAAATACAATATAATTAAGTATTATTTCTTATTCGAACATATTTTTTAGCTCAGAAATTTTTAAGTATTAAAATCTACATTAAAAAAAATATCAATATAATATTGTGGATAATTATCGACATCACTATTTAGTTAACTATATCAAAAAAACATTTGTAAATAAAAATTCGCAAAAAATACATAAATAAATTTTAAATACAAAATTAAATTAATTCGGAATTTTAAGATTTCGTACTGTAGTTCAGTAGTTTCGTGATTGGTTATGTCCGTCCAGCCGCGGCAGCCGTCAGCTGGGCGGTTGAGGTTATAGATAGTTCTATGTTGTTGTTTATGGAAATCATTGATAACTTTATATGTACACACATTAGATATCTGAGACATTTATATTTTGCTTAATTTTTTTACCATTTTGACGTAATCTTGTCTATTCAGTGATAAAGTGAACTGCACTGCCTGCCTTGCTTTTTAACCTCGTCTTTTTGGAGTCTGATGAATAAAGGTTATTATATAGAGATTCAAGTATAATAATAATTTATGCATAGAAATTAAATCCAGCAATTTAATCGGATACCACAATTCAATGTTTTGTTCTGTTTGTGCAAATAAACATCTGGCACAGTGTTCGGAAAATAAGGTTATGTCTGATCATTTTCAAAACATGTGGAAGAGGCAAATGCAAGAATAAGAAATATATATTTTGCATCTTGAGATCATATGTTCGAACAAATATACACGTTCCCATCTTTACAGAAAATACAATTTTCAAAAAGTAATTTAATCTCTAAGATAATACATGAATGTCAACATGGACGAGATCGATTATAAATTGAGATCACAAAATCCTACTTTGATATCACATGTAAGTGTGACAGTAATAATTAATCGCATATTTGTGTCTGTTCTCTGACTGTATGATTACTCAATTATCTTTCTGTAAGGCAATATCCAAGCTGATTGAGGCAATAAAAATGAAGTTGGAAACAGAAGAAAAGGATATTTCAAAAGTAAAAAATTTTTCCTTTCTTGATAATTATGATTTTAATATTTTCTTAGCATTTGTTTTCTTTCTAAATATGTATATATATATATATTTTTTTTGTAGATATCAGAATTTAAATTACTCTCAACTAAATGCAACAGTGATGATTCTATAGTTAGCACGTCTGCATTCCAAGCGTTGGCTGTGCTCGGCGAAACTGGCTTGTGGGACGTCAAGTCTGCATTAGCAACATTCATGGCATGCCTATCTTCTTCAAAGTATGTACGTACGTGTTAAACGAACTGTCAATGTTGAACGTGTAATCGATGTTATTTATTTATTTGTTTATTTATTTTGATATTTATTTCACATTTTGTATTATCACAAATTTTAGGAATTACGAGATAGTCACTGTGGTAGTAAGTCGACTTTTGATATTAGATTGGAAATCGCATGATAAATCCAATGAATACACTCTCGAGACTCCTACTCAGCATCCATTTATCGCGATCCTGGCTCAGGAAAAGCTCAGCTGGAGATGCGTGCTGAATCAAATGAAGTTCATCATGCATCATCACGACAAACAGTACACTTTTATCATTAGAATAATTATTAGTATTATATATATATATAGGAATATATTATATTATTATTTTTGCGTTTGCCTTTATAAATTGAATTCTTCAGTCTTACATAGTCGCGCTGTTAAATTTTTCTATTTATCTGAATTGCAGCGTCATGGAGCAGAGCGCAGAGCTGTTACGGCCTGTATTCGTGCACATATTGTGCAATCCTTCCATGGATTTGTGCGAGAGCTGTAAACAAGAGGCATGGCAACTTGTGATCAAATCAAGCAACACTACAGATTTGCGAACGGAAATTTTACTCTGGCTATGCACCAATCGAGCAGACATTTGCGTCGACGCGAATTGCCGAGTTCTCGAGCTTGCGGATATGGCGCTGCTGAAAAGAGACAGAGAATTTTGTACGGCGTTAATGCCTCTAATCGCCTCTCTGACGATACAGCTTTTGGAATGCGGTCACGAGCCAGTACAAAATTTTTGCACGATATTGGATCTCTTTGAATGCTGCTACAATTACATAGGAGATATTATGATAGTTTTGATGGCAGAAATAATTTTGATATGTCCTGCAGTTTATTTACTTAACGCCCTGGAAATATGTAAGTAAAACATAAAACATACATAAATTCTGAGATTATAAAATCACACTTTTTGAAGACAGCGATATTATTAAAAAAAAAAAAAAAAAATTGCGAGATTAATCTTGATCGATTTGATGTAACAGGTACAGTTGTCGTAGATAAAATGCCATGCCACCTTACATTATTAAATACGTTAGCCGCATCCCTGTTGAAGTGGTTGGCTTATCCGTCGTTGTTGTGCTCTGACGCGTTAGTGACAGCAAAAGAGTTGTTAATCAAGATAATGTCGCGAAAGGAAACGGACACTGGTGACGGTACTCTTTCGAACAAGACGCTGCTCATATTCAGCTACAGCAACAGATACATCCAGTTTTACATGGAGCTCATCCGCAGTCTGTACTCTCTGAAGGACGACACGCTGTCGTGGCTGGAGAGCCTGTCGCTCGCACCGATCGATCTGAGATACATGTGCAAGCTGGTCCTGTGCGGGATCTTCCTGCGTAGCGACGAATCCCCCGTCGTGCAGAAAGTCTGCCATATTCTCGTGCAAACAGCGCGGGAGATCAACTCCTTCGCGTCGCACATGCTCTCCCTGTTGCTGCACAAGTTAACCAAGACCCACGACAGCTCCACGTTGAAATACCTGTTGCTGACCGTCCCGGAGTTCGCCATGACCAAGGACAATCTGCCGATCGTCATCCGCACGCTGGAAACGCTGCTGAACAGCGGCAGGCCGCTGAAATACCTGGCGATCCAGCTCTACATAAAGGCGCTGGAGAAGGAGCCGCGCTGCTACCGCTTCGTATCCACCGCCCTGATGGACACCATGGAGAAGGATCGCAGCTGGCGCTCGGACGTGACGTGTGCTCGGGCGATAAGGTACATTTGCGAGAATCGGCCCGAGCACGGTGAGGAACTGGTGCCGTTGCTGTCGCAAATCCTGAATCGGTGCGTCGACCAGAGCGGCGGAGCGGCCAGCGCGCTCGCGCTCGACAGCATCTCGGCCCTGTGCAAGTCCACGGTGATAGGTACTTGGCATCTTGTATCTTTAAACACTGAATTCTTTTTTTTTTAATCAATTTTATTTGTTACTCTTTTGTGTTTTGCATAAGTCTTTGTAAAAGTTCTCATTTTCCATGATTAATACGGGGGCCGTGATTTTACTTGGCAGGCATTTATTCAACATGGCAAGTGTTGGCGCCAAAGATGCGCAAGGAGAAGCGCACGGTGGTCCTGGAGAGCCTGTGTGATCTCTTCGCCAACATTCCATCGTACCTGTTTCGCACGAGCGAGGACTACGACAGATTCATGAACGATGTCGTGACGCATCTGTGGGGCTACACGGTGTGCGACGACACGAGGGTCGCGAAAGCGGCGTTCAAGGCGCTGAGGTCTTACCCTGTGGAACTAATTCCTCTGACTGCTCTGCCACGAGAGTTCCGATCGGACGTCGTGGTGCAGCACGCGTCCGGAAAGACGGGCAATGAAGGTAACAAGCTCGACAGTTCGCTGCAGCACATACCGGGCACTTGTTGGATCCAGATGCTGAGGAACGTGAACAGGAGCGTCCTGCCGGCGGCTGGGGATCTTCTGATCTCCTACATCAGGGACGAATTGAACGCCTTCAGGTCGCGGATATACAGTTGGCCGCAAGGAGAGCCGCAGAACTTTAAGTATCTGCCGGAGAGAAGCGTGATAAGGGCCGTCGGCGAGTACTTAAGACGAGGCGACAAGACGGACCCGAGCAATCGGATAGTCACGGTGGAGTGCCTGCGTATATTCGCTCATAAGCACAAGAAGCCACTGCCGAACGTGAAGTGGGACTTCTTGAAGGACACCATGAAGATATCGAGGGAGGCTAAGGAATACGGTGTATCCATCGCGAGTCGTCAATGTGAGATCTCGCAGTCGGCGAAATCACTGACGGAACGTTTCCTATCCATGTACACGTCCACGTCGGAAGTCGGTCGACTGTTGCTGGACGAGAAGCACCTGGTGCTCTACTCGAATCTGGAGGAACTGTGCCAGGCCGTTCAGCCGAATAACTTGAAGAAATTTCTCGAAATTACTCTCAATTACGCCGTCGACAGAATCCTGCTGAACAACGAAAAGTCCGCTTATCTGTTCAATCATATTATGTCCTCTTACGTCGGCGCTTTAAAAAACAACTCGATACAAATGGGGAATCGCACGTTGCTGGCCACCATGCTGGACGAGGTGTCGGGAAAGGTCGACTTGACGTCCAAACATTTCGAGAAATACTTTGAGGCTGTGGTGGAATTGTTGCCCAAGGACGTCGAGAGAATGACGTCGCCCGACACTTGGTGGGTGGTAACGCCGGAGAAACTGAAAACCGCCATCATTGTCAGAGTCCAGTCAGCCTTCACGGGATACATCGGCACGCCGTTCACTTGGCTGCATGAACTTATCAACGCGACCGAGTTTGATCTTGAGTAGGTATTAATAACGACTATAACAGATCTAGTGCTTTTGGCCACAAGTTTTGTCTAATAAGTTTTTCTCTCTCTTTATAGGATGCAAAAGTATTTGTTGGAAAGTGTACAAAAAATGCAGGCTGACTTGAGATTGGAAAAATCCTGCAATCTCGAAATACAAAAAGACTGGATTTTAGATTTTATGAGGCACATCGACGGGCTTATGGTGGAACCGGACAAGAAAAACAACGTAACTTTTTACTGTGATATTTTATTCATCCTGATCATCTGTTTGTCCGGCATGGAGTGCCTCCTGCCGAAAAAAGAGTTGCTAATCACTTCGCAAGACATTAGGATAAGATTGTTTCCACAGGCGATCGCGATGCTTATCGATCGACAGATTTGGAAATCTATAACGCGCCAGGTATGTGTGTGTAAACTTGTCTTTCGTCAGCTATATAGATATTACAGATTGCAGAGATTTGTAATCTCTTGATTTGTAGCAATTAAAAAAAAGAAGACATTACATTCATACATAAATTACGTATTACAGTTTTGCGGTGGAACTTTTCGTCGCGAAATGTGTCTATTGTACATAAATATACATTGAGTCGTATTAATAATTTTTTTTCTTTTTAGATTATGAATTGGCTGAATCACATGAGGAGTAGTTCTGTACCTGATGTATATATACTTGCGTTTCAAAGCGCATTAATCTTATTAAGGCATGAAGAAGACTACAACTCAGAATGGAAAAATTATCTGTCAGTAAAAACTCGTATTTAACTAAAAAGAAATATATATACATATATATATGTATATATATATATATATATGTTTACATAAGAAATATTTTTGTATAAAAAAAGGGAAGTTTTCTCGCGTTGAACTGATTCACTTACTTGTATTACTCAGCCTTGAATTTCATTAACGATATTAAAATCTTACAATTGTAATGAACAACTGTTAATACACCTGATTTTAATGTCCTACTTTAATGTCTATACCTTAAATACTAATAAAATAACGATTATTATACAAGCTTCGATAGGTATGTACACTTAGGTCCTTATCGCGTGATTAACACTCAAAATTCGTTAAAATGTCAAAAATTTCTATGTTAAAACAGTGACGTGTAGAAAAAGATATGCTAATCCGTTATCGTTAATTAAAAGATAAACATTTAAAAAAGAGGAAAGAGAACAACTTTCTTCTATCATCTTTTAATTACTGTAAACATTGTTCTGAATGTATCGTTAGAGATATGTAGATCTATATGCGACCGCGAGCATGTGTAAATTTCACTATTAAATTATCTGCGGAGTCAATCGGGAAGAGATAATGTACGATTATTTACTTAGCGCTATTATCACCTGAAGAAATTACACGTGACGAGAATGGACGCTTTAAAAAGATCTCTGGTCTACCACGCTAATTTTTTTCTAATTCGGCGATTTCTAAACACCATTACTTCTTATGTACATCAGTATTTGTTAAAATATTTTACAAGCGGTGCAAAGATCGCGCGAAAATTCTATTTCATAAGGCTGACTTTGTATAAATGTAACTTCATACGAATATCAAACAAATCACAGAAAGAAACGGTATGCCTGCTCGTTGTATACAAAATTACATGTTCGTTCGATACGCAACTTGAATGGAGAATGGCGAGCTTAGGTGCATTCATTGATAAAAAGTAAAAAAAATGCATATTAATAATTCCTAACTAAATTGGACGTACCGTGTTGCGCATAATTTAAATATAAATTACCTTAGCGTCGTGTAGCTATCTACAATTTCCTCGTCACATATGTTGTATGTGACGGCACTCATAATGCTACACGGACGTCTCGCTGTTGTCTAACGTCATCACCGTTAGAGTATTGGGTCTCGTACCAGTCAGGATTTGCTCCTCGGGCGGACGCATCCTGGGCTCGAGGATATTCCTCTTCGTCTCCACGTTCTTCTTGATCGGCGTGCGACTGGGGCTGGACTTCCTGCTGCTCGGATATGACTTCAATAAACGTGCCCTGTAAACAATTGGTAAATTATACCTGTGTCTTTGCATCTCTAAGGCTGTGTTCCATTTAACGCTCGCAACGCTCGCGTGCATTACTTGTTTAACATTTGACAATTGGAATCACTGTTTAACAAGGATGAAATGATTCCAGAGAGCATTGCGAGCGTTAAATGGAAACGCAATCCTAAATATTCTTTTCTTCAGCAACACTTGAGGCGTATTTGAAGCGTTCAAATACCTAAGATATCGAAGTAATTACTTTGCTATCTAAGATTTATTCTTGGGAGCCTGATTTTTTTTCGTTTAAATATCATCACTCCTATCGTTGCATCTTCTTACATGGAAGACCAAGTGGACACTTTGAATCAACACTTACGCATCCATCAACTTCAGGAACAGGCGAGTGTAAACTTGGTACTCCTCGTCACCGAACTCGGTAGGGTCGTGCCTCGCGTGTTCGTACAAATCGCAGAATTGATGAATTAAACGCTGGCCGCTGCCGTTCAACGGCGTAGCGAGTGTGGTGAGCAGGTACGCCCTCAGATTCTCCGAAGGGTGTCTCTTCAGACAATTGTCGTACCTCGTGATCTCCGTCTCTGCGAACGAGATCACAATGTGAGACAGGGGCTAACGATGACTTACCTAAAGATTTTCATCACAACGCTGACTTACCTAAGGTCTTAACGTCGTCAACCGCTTTCAGTCTGTAATAGTGCGGTGGAGCTTGTCCCCCCGGAGTCAAAATGTACCTAGGATCGCCGATCAGTTGCGGCTCGTACTGGATCCTCGGTATCACCTCTATTCTCCTCTCTATTTCCTTCTTCAGGGACTGAAACAGCAGGTTTTAGCGCGTTGCGAGCAACAACCCAGGTGATGGGCTAACCTCAAAATTGCACGTCGAAACGTAAAAAGGCACCTTTTTCGCGTCGTGTCCTATGGGAATGTGAGGCCCTCGACGGGACCTCAGAGCGAACCTCATGATCTGCCGCTTCGCGAAGATAAATAGTAATAATATCGTCAAAACGCCCGCTGCTATAAATATCACTATGGTCACACCGGACAACTCCTGTGTCATTCTCGCGCGATAATCGGAGGTGGTTCGTCCCGTCCGTCTCCGCGAACAATTGTCGACGGCCACTAGTCCCTACGTGAGATTCGTACACCGCTCCGGGACAGCAATGTGAACTGTCATTCGAACTTTCGAATGGAAATACCTCCAGTCAGCTGATCGGCGCACGGAGTCCTTATCTCGCGCGCATCGCCGTTCATCAAGTTAATTATTAGCAGAGAGGATCCTCTCTGTTATTAGTTATTAATATCTGCCTTAGTCTCGGTAGGAAATTTTAGTTTATTCCTTAATAGATAACGAAATCTGATGCGAAAAGAAATACCGAGCTGATAGCATAATTGAAAAAAATCAAGAAAAACATGGCAAGGAATTACAATTGACAGAGTTAGAAAAACGTATACTTAAAACAAAATAAAAAATAGAATATAAGCATAGAAAAGCCAACGCATAGAAGGATCTGCGTGAAATAAAAAAAAAAATCTTCGAGAGAAAATTTTCAAAAATTATACTTAAATAAATTTTAATCAATATATTAAGGCTATATGATAAATTATGTAATTATAATTGAATTATAACATTAATTATCAAATATAAATCTACAAATAAACTTGAAAATCAATGTAAGAAAGAATTAAATTCTAATTTAGTCCGATTTTAATCCCTAAATATATTTAGAAATTCGGAGTAAACTAGACAATTGTACATTTTTTTACAAGTGTGATTTAGCGATTACATCTTCTTTAAAATATTTTCCATTGGTTTTTTGAATAACGTTTCATTGACGGCGGCGATTTCAGTCATTACACTTTTCTGCTCTTCAGACAGTGCTGTAATAACTTTTAAAAATGACAGCACAAGCTTTCCGAAGTTCTTGTCTTTGGAATAACAAAGTGCCTTCTCCGAGAATAATTTGGTAATTTTATCGATCATATTGTGGTCCAGTCTCACAGATAAAAAGTTTTGCAATACAGATATATGCCATAATTTCAATTCCTTGACATATTCAAGAAACTCTCTGCAAAAATACAAGAAAGTTATTAAATCTGCTTTGAATTCAATCTTCAGAACTGAATAAAATTATATCACGTGACTGTGTAAAACATACCCTAAAAGAATTATTTTCCTGTCCTGATCAAACGTATTGACAATGGTGGTCATCAACGTTACATCTTTCAACTCGGTACTGAGAATAGGAACAAATATGAGTTGCTGAACCTCATCGGGAAATATTTTGATGCATTCAACAATAGCAGATGACAATAAACGAGACGGCTCCTCGAGTTCAAGTATCTATAAACGCAATGCGAACATTAGTGTAGAGTAATTGATGCAAACAGTAATTAATGAGGAAAAAATATCTAGTAGATATTTTTATATCCTAGTAGATATTTAGATATCAGTAATGTGCTATTGGTACCTTTGGTAGCAACAGATGCGTGCAGAATACATTGAGATATCTCATTCTTTGCTCGACGGTCATATCGTTCAACGACTGACACAGATTATAGATACCCTTGTGACTTAATTTTCTCGCCATTTCGTTCACCAGTGGGACAAGATCTTCGTCGGGTAGGTTGTCTAACTGGGTGAGATCTAGCCTGCCGTTATTTCGTTCTAAATTCTCGCAGGCACACTCCAAAATATCACACCTTTGCGGCACTGCGGCAGTAGATCTCCTTGGTTCTACAATTGTTTCAACTTGTGTAAAGTAAAATTGAGTAGACGGTGGCAGCGCTGATTGATCATCCCTCATTTGAGTATTTTGAGTTTCGCTATTGTTCATCGGCACATCATCATCGTCGTTGCTCTCTTCGGTCTCTGAATGCGTTTCTTCTTCATTCTAAATTGAACAATGCATTTGCAATATTTATGTTAAATTATCTGTATATGTGTGTATTATTTTATATATATATATATATATATATATATATATATAATAATACACATAAACATAATCATAAATAAACAGAAAACATCAAAAACATAAAATAATTATTGTGTAAACAAAAAACTACATTGTATAAACCACATTGTGTAAACCACTAATTAGGCAACTTTGTTATATATATATATATATATATATATATATATATCAAAGAGAATACAAGTTATTATAAAAATTAAATGACTATGCAAGCTTCACTTAGAGACTGTAATTCATAACATGCATGTACCAACTCGTGCAATTCTAACCTGTCCCGCTATAACTTTCCACAATGGATTAGCCTGAGCGATGTTATCCTTCATCGCTTCCCTGATAGATTCAAGTCTCGTCATGGTTTCTTCCGATAATGTGTATTTTTGAAAAAAGACCTCCGAATCCGTATTTTCCCGCATCATCTCGCTCGCGTTGCGTCTCGCGCATGTCGTTCGCGTGTTTCCACTGACATCATTCGGTTCAGTGACGTATCTGTCGTCCCCTCCGTAGATCGAATGTTTTGTAGACATACCTACCGAGAAATTCTTTTTACCGGGAAATTATTTCTGGGCAGGAATTCAGAGCATATGTTCCGAAAATAAGAATTATAAAACAGAATGCATACCTATGCAATACAGATATCAGGAATAGATAAAATAATTTATAATTATTAATATATTTATTTTTTATTATAAATATAATTATAATATGTATAATATAAATTATAATTATATAAATAATTATATTATTTAAAACAATAATTACTTTCAAATCTGTGGAAAACGTCTATTATAATATATAATATTTGTCGATGGAATGCAGAAATGCAACACAGAATTTGCCAACAGAATATTAATATAGTGCATTATGTAGAAATCGAGTAATATTTGTCGTTTAGCAAGTATTTAAGTGATGTATTCCAATTAATGAATTTTTTACAGCTTTATGTCGACTTTGCGACCAAGCTTTGATTAACTTAAGTCAACAGAAAGAATGATCTACGATAAATCTTCTTATTATATCATTTGTTGTCCTGATTTAATCTTCTTTTCACAACTTCGTCAAACAAACAATTAATAATATATTCCATCTAAAATAGTACAAAACAGTACAGTTAATAGAATTAACAACAGTACAGTACGCTAACAGATTGCTCGAACATTGTTTGATAAGTTCATAAAAAAAATTAAAAAAAAACACAAGGCGAGTGCACTTCCCCCAGAGTCCCTGGTCGGTCACGCGTCACGCGGCTCGTCCGCCGTCAGCCGTGCGACGTGCGAGTCTGGCGAGTCAGTCAGTAATCAGTCGTTGACGATCAACGCGCGAGTTGAGACGTCCGTCGTGAGTATTCGTGCATTTGAAATACACACACGATCGGCAGATACACAGCGACAGCAGCAGCAGATATTCGCCAAGCGATTCCATGATCACGCCCGCGAGAAACGTCGATTTGCCAGAACGCTCAATCTTTCTCGGCAGCAAGGTGAGCCACACGATCATCGTAGATCTGCGATTTCCGATTGTGCGCATTTCTCTGAATAACGTGGAACTTCGAGCGTGACCTGAAGGACTCATCCTCGAGACCTCGGGGACCGTTCGTTCCTTAAACCTGAAAAAGGCATTTGGCATTTATCTCTTGTGCTTTCTTCACGAGGAGCTACCTGCATCTGAGAGGTCCGTGATAAGCGATGATAATGCGTATGCTTGTATATAAAATGAAAACAAGCAGCCAAATGTATATATACACGGAGAGAATTTTTTTTTAAATTTACCCTGCAAATCATGTTAATTATGGGACAATATAGTATTTAGGCAAATTTTACTGTGCACTACAATAAGATTTCGCAGTAAAATTTATTGTAGTGCACAGTAAAATTTACCTAAAATACTATATTGTCTCACAATTAACATGATTTTCAGGGTAAATTTTGAAAGAAAATTCTCTCCGTGTATAAGTATTTTTTCAAGCACTTTTACACTTACGCTTCTTTCCTTTGCTTTCTTACCAGAAGCGTGGTGATCCCTCATCGTATTTTTGTAGCGCTATTTACAAATTTGTACGGAACCTACAGTTTTAACACCGGTTCCGAACTGCCTGAGGGATTTTCATGGCAAGATATATACTCTTGATGGTTTTGCCTTCCGCGAGATAACGATCGAATAAAAATCCGATGGTAAGAAAGCGAAGGACTCGAAAGAAGCGAAAAGGTAGAAAATCTAAACGCATAATACATATGCATTTGGCAATGTTGTTTTCATTTTGTATATACTTATACACGCATACGCATTATTGCGGACATTTGCGATATACAGACTATTTCTAGTCGGATTTGAATCCGGGTCTGCGGAACACAGAAAGCAAAAGCAGACGCACAACTTTTGCGCTACGTGTGTATATAGGTGAATTATTGAAATTACTGTAAATGTTGATGAAATGGCTGACGCTGCTGGACAACAGACTGTGTAACCATAAGCCGTTGATATGATTATCGCCTCTTCGACAGCTTCACAGAATTTTCCCGCAGCAAGGAATTTCCTTTGTTTCCGATACGCGGTAAACGCTCTCTCCCGCGTGCCGTGTGTCACGTGCGCGCTGTGAACGGCGATTTGAATCCTGAATATGGAAATTATTCACATGCATATTACGGTTAATTTGCGTCCGTCGCTGCATCGTCGTTTTTGCAATGCAAAAACGATAGCGGAGCGTGATAAACGATAAGGTTCCACGTTCGGCACGCAAATCAATTGTGATATGCCGCCCATCGGATATGACATCCGCGCCGTTTTTATCGAGTTCAATAATGAGAGATAAATTGCTCCGTGTAATTCCGGATAGTTTCGCTTCATTGCTTGTTTGAAAAAAAAAGCGGATGACAAGCGGATGTATAATATATGAATAAATCATTGCTCGTGCGTGAAACAGTGCATTATCGTAAACATGATTTTATTCATACCTGAGAATATCGTGAAGAAGATCGTATATTGGCCTTCTATCTTCTATCAGGCATATTTCAACACGTAATATAATTGGAATAAATTTGAGGTCTGCTTCCTCTTCCTCGTCGCGGTTTCTCGTAGACATCACTTTTTTATTCTAGGTGTATCATGTATTTAGCGTTATACAGGGTGTCCCGAAATTCGCGAATCATAATATCATAGCAAGAAAGTCTTCAAAAAATTAAGTAAAAAAGTTATTTGTAATTTTTTATTTTAAGTAATAGTTTTTGAGATATGAGGATTTAAATTTAGCCAATTATAGATTAGTACTCGCGTGAAGTGCGCGACCGCTAACACTATCGACGCGCTCACGGACATGTTTCCGTTTAATCGTAATCTATAATTGGCTAAATTTAAACTCTTATATATCAAAAATTACTACTCAAATTAAAAATTTACAAATAACTTTTTTACTTAATTTTTCGAAGACTTTCTTGCTACGATATTTTGATTTGTGAATTTTGAGATACCTTGTATATGATCCTTCCATTGATTTATGCGCGTGTCTCATATTGTACGCGTATTAAATTATCAGATTATCGTATTAGCCTCAGGCTGAGTTCCGATCCACGTTAATTGCATTTAGATTAGGATTATTCACACATTAATTTATTCTAAAATAAGTTAACAATATTAATAATAATATAGATAGAAAAAAGTAGTACAAAAAAATAGTATGTTAATATCAATTGTAAAACCTACCTTTTTTTAGAAAACCTGAAAAACCGCTAGCCGAATGTAATGTGGAATTATGACGTAAAAGGAATTGTGACGTTAGCGCGTCAGACTTCAATCTTGAATCTTTAATCTTGAAAACAATTTTTGTTTCCGTCCGTTCGTTTCGCTCTCTGGTCTTCTTTTTACTCTGTGTAGTACACTTGCAATCAAAACAGCCAATATCGTTCTGCGGTTGACACTAAAATAGAGCATGTGTAATCCGTTCAGATGTGTAATATATTTGTTTCTTTTATTTCCAAGCATACAGATAGAAAATAATATTTCTTTAGATTTAACAAATTTCGAAGAAAATTATTTCAAGCAATCACGTTTTTTTCTGTTTGGCTTACATTTACTTCATTGAAACAATATAATTCTAAATGAAACATTACTTTGTTTAATACAAATTTTGTAATTTTATTGAATTAACTATATTGTTTGGTAAAAAAAACGCGATTGATTGAAACAATTTTCTTCAAAATTTATTAAATCTAAAGAAATATTTCTCTCTGTGCAGCGAAGAAATTGACAAAAATAAAGAAAAAGAATCCGAATGATCGTATTGATAGGTATAATATTACATTTATTCAATCTCATTTTAAAATTTTTATTCTTTCTTCTCTGACACTTATATAGCTAAGCGTAAGAAATGATAACTAATCAGTAGTTAATCGCTTAACCAGATAAATGTCGATATATTTAAACTTTGAGTCGAGTCCCGTCCCATCTCATTTGGTTTCAACCAAGAATTCCGTGCATCCACTTTTTTGCATCCAATTAACATTGGAATGCACTTTCTTTCACACGTGACTCGGAATTGAAAAACTTCTATCGAGGCCACGTTTCTATATTTGGAGTTGCCACGTGATGAATCTAATCTTTCTAATAAACGAGATTCCGATTTTCGAAAAAATTGTAGGCTTGCCTTGTTAACAGATTTACAAGAGACATTTATTTTTTCATGACAAAGTTAACGCTAACGAGAGAAATTAGAATGATAGGTGAAATTAAACCGGCTCTATAATAACACGCATTGTTTAGCCAACTTCAAAACGATGATTTTCATTAATGGCTTGTACTAACAGACGCTTCTAAGAACCGATTAGGCAAAGCCTAATCTCTTCATAAATTATCTCGTTAAATTGAGCGATTATAGTGACGCGCGCGAGACACTTCGTTTTCCAAACATCTATTTTACAGAAGCGTTTTACAGTTTGTAAATATACTGCAGTTTGTATATCCAGGCGACAGTGTATCATAATACCGATATCTCTGATGTAACGATTTTAGCATTGCATTAATATTTAATTTTTGTGTTCATTAATTATCAATATTAAAATGATTGACGTATTAAAAGACATTCGTGATCGTATTTTCCTCGCGTGGCGTAAGAAGTGACGCTTTTAATACGATGTAGTCTCAGCTAAATTATTACATAATAGATTTATGATGCCAATTCCGCTAATAAGACAATAAGTAATTCTACTAGTAACATAGTGATTATTAGATGGACGTAGATGATGATGCAGGAGTTTTTTTATTATCTAATGTTTTGTTTGCAGATCCCTCAATTTATAATTAGAAGTCTGAATACTATTTGAGACGATTTGCATTTACGTACATTCAATTACGCGTATGGGAAACGGATGTATTCTTAGACAACTCCCAAGTAATAAGATGACGTCAAATGACGTCAAATCATGTCTCAATAACGTCTTAATGACGTCTTAATGACGTTATTTCTCACGTCGTTTCTAACGTCGATATGTTGATCAGTATAACTATATAACTTCAGGAAGTCATTATCTACGAGTCCTCATCAGACTTGTGGTTTTAATTTACGTAAATCATTCATTATTCAAATTATATGTATCAATTATTCTCAATATTCACGTTTAACAGTTTATAAATTTAGAAACTCAGATAAATCGACTGCATATTATTTATTCATCAATTTGTATACTCAACAATTTGTGTTTAGGTTGAATTTTTTTTTGTATTGACATTTTGGATCTATCACTGTTTATTTAGCGCCTGCCAAGGAAATCATGATAAATTACAACTGCATTTAACGAGACGCATCTGCAAATGAATGTTTCTTCAAGATTATGATCTATTTTGAGTTGATTTCTTTAACGAACTGTCTTGTCATTGCTACGATTTACTTTGGATAAATTCTGTTTTATTCTATTAAATAAACGTTGCTTTGTTTTAACACCGGCAATTCGATCTTTCTGTAGACTTAATTAATTATGCAGACGATTTGTCTACATAATTAAAATGAATCGATATTGTAATGTAATACCTCTGTAATACCTACGCTGAAGTGTGACTCTTCTGTAATAATTAGTCAATCTAAACGTATCTGCACAATGAGTCATTGAATCGATATAAGTAACACATCTGTCGTAAGTTTGCCACATTAAATTGTGAATTAGTCGAAAACCAAAAATAGTTGGCCGATGGAATATAGATTCGTTTTTCCAATTCAATTTGACAATTATTATAATTGATCCTGATAATCTCCCTAGATTACACAAACGATTGTGATATAGACTACTGTATGGGAGCCGCGTCTACGTCAAGTAACAGCTTTGTACCGTGAAAATTAATATTAATATACATAATTAAATGGATTCTAAAACTTCGATTTTTGCATACTCAGCCTCGATATCAGCGCACTAAAAATTTTCGATTAAAAACAAAATATGAAAGTCGCAGAGAGCTACAGAAACCACGACATTAGTATGGAAATCGCGCATACTGTCATGATAATTTCACTATAAAAAATTACCCGCAAGTTAGAGGCTTTGTCCTCCGTTCAGCATTGTCTGTCGTGCCGCTATCAAATTCATTAGCATCGCCACGCCGCGTCGCGGCAACTGGTTTTGCCGTTGGAAAACCCAGGTGGCAAGGCCGTTTTCTACGTACATACGTCTCGTTTGAGCAATGCACGTTGTTGTCACTGAACCGTGCGAACACACTTTTGCATCGCTTGCCGATGAAACGACACGATTTGCATAGATAGAGCATTTCGTAGAGAAATCTATTTCCAGATGAAAAGCGTACGATGAGTCACAATGTCACTCGTAATTATACGGCATAAAATTCTTATTTCTGCAGTGTCTGCTTGGAATTTAAATTGGTAATATCACAGGAACGTAAAGAATTGATAACAAAAAATTTGTGAATATAAATGATTCTCTACTTTTGATAAACTGTTATGAATATTATAAATATATAATAAATTTTTTATTGGTTCTTTCGTAAAATAGCTGCAATATAGTTGGAATTCCAAATTTTAAGCTAATATCTGCTTGCATACGATTAGGGGCTAAAGACTTTTTTTTAATTTAGTAACTTCAAAACTACTATTTTGGTCATAAGTGTTACGCTCGGTAAAGTTAATCAATTAAAAAACTCAAATAAATCACTGCATTATTTATTCACCATTTTGTACGAGTATGCTTAAAAATTTGTGTTTAGGCTGAACGTTGTTTTAATTAGGCATTTTGGACCCATCACAATATTTATTTATTATAATGCGTTAATAGATATTCGATCACCCGACGAGTATCTATAAGGTGTCTATCATGAAATGTCAACGGCACTCAACAACTCCTCTTTTAACATTCTTATCTTCGCTATAAGTATAGACATCCGGCTATACACATAACACATCCGGCTTAATGGAGAATTCAATAAAATACGTTGTTATACAAGTTAAATGTACAAGTGGCATATTAATTGCCACACAAAACGAGATGTTGGAAAATTAAATTAATTAATCCAAAAATACCCACGATTTTGATTATAGTTTGCGTCTTATTACAAATGTTCTTCGTTAGACAAATGTTCGGCATTAGGCTTAATTCAGATATATAATATGTCAACAGGCAGTGCTTTTCCGCGATGAGCAATTGGTTTTACTCATTTTTCACGGACGCTAGGTTGACTTAAAATCGCGTTTAACGGCGGTACAAAAACTTTAGATAACGTACGTAAATTACGCAAAACCCGGTTACATAATGCTTATGTTTGGGTTACTTTATCTGAAATTCGCGAAAGCGCGATTAATTTTGCAAATACGAAAGCACGAGTTTGCTTACCGAACGCTTAAGCTGATAATCCCGTAAGCACGAATTTTACGATCGCGCGAAACTAACAAGGGAGGAAAATATCTTATCGGAGCGGTTTTTTTTAGCAACAAAATCACACATATCTCGCGAGATATTCGGCTAATTAATTAATTTGATTTAATTAGTAGCTACGCGTTTACTTGGAAACATTGAATTTCTTGATCCGACTTGACGAACTCTGCGATCCGAAACACTTTCAAGATCAACAATATATACGTTGCGTATTGACGAGAATGCAATCTCAATAAAGTAAAATATGGAGGGTTATCTCAAACCGGATGATATAATCAGAACTCCTTCACTCACCAAACTTCTAATTTTCTCCAAATTGATCTCTGCATAAAAGGCAAGCATAAAATAAGGGTCGAGGGATCAAACTCGAGATCCATCGACTATTCTTGCAAAGATGAAGCCATGCATCATCCTCTCTTGTCTTCAAGATATTACCTATTAGTAAAAAAAACCAGCAGTACGGTATATTCCTCTGCAGTTGCATTGCAGGTAGAAAACTCATCATGGAGGACAACAACTGTCTCTTGATCGACTTGTTTGAAATACATATCTCGAGTGATTCACACGTTTGATTAAATATATACAGGTCGTTACACTCGCAGATTACATAGATAGCACTTTCCTATAAAGCTTCAATCGAACGCGTAGAGAGCTTCTCTCGATTAAAACGTTCAAGTTTGGTTTTTTTTGCTACTTTCAGCGCAACGCTATAACGTAATCGTCATGCACTTTCCTGTTTATCATTGCGACGTGAAAAAGTCTAACGATACACCGCATGTGGGTCACGGCTGAGCTGATAGCGAGAAGCATCATATGTTCGTGTAACAGAATGTAGAAGATAACAATATAGTCGAATGTACAATTAAAATTGTCGTTTTTCTATTAATTAAAACAAAAAATCGCTTTGCTGTACAAAAGCTCTCTCTTTTTCTCTTCTTTTATACGATTAATCTAAAAATTTGAAAAATTGTAGAAATGTTTCTTTCTATCAATAAAAAATAAAAATTTGAAATTAAAATTTTACTGCTCTATTATAAGAAATAGTATTAAATGTTACATAGATTCATATTGTATAGAATTAAATATTATAGATTGTAACATCGCGACACACACACTTATTGCAGATAGACCAATTTATCCATTTATTACAGATTTTATCAGATTCAATTGAATCCAACAAAGGAATGATATACATGTGTAATTGCTTTCACACCCGCGAGACATCTGCGGTTAAAAATACACTCGTTTGCAATAGGTATACAAGGTATATCGCGTTATCGGTACAAATAACACAATTCCGGGAAGCTTGTGCACGTATGACGCAATGAGAATAGATATATGCTTTAATCACAAAGGTATACAAAGAATGCTCCATAAAAAGTTTTCTTTAGAGTTTGGGAGTGTATCCTCTGATAAAATCCGAAACAATTTTCGCCGCGGTAAAAATTTCAGTAAACGCAATATTTTTCCTAGCATTTTTAAGTTAATAGATATTGGTATTTAAAAAAAAATTATTTAGTATTTTGTATAAGCAAAATTGGTTACAAAATTATTATTATTCATGAAGTCTTGGATACCTCTTACTTTCCAAAATTAAATTTGCGATGTTGAGCAACAAGAATATTATTTTTCATTTCATATCATATATATAATATTGTACTTTAGGATCAAGTACCACTATAAAATGTTTTTTTATTTATATTTTTGATCCGCTTGAAAAAACAGTCGAGATGTCTATTGAATCGAGGTGTTCCGAAGCGAATTAAAACGGGGAAATAAAAATTCACACTCGGGAATAAAAATTCACCAACGAATTGACGAGTACATATCCATTCGAGCGATCGGCAGAATTGTATCGATTGTATATCAAAAATGAACGAGAGAAGCGCGTGTCAACTGATAACCAGATTACACACATTGGTTACTTTACACGATGAATATTTACACAGTGGTATTTAGAGACTACACTCCGCAAGGCAAGGCACGCAGCGCGCGGGGGTCAACGTAATCTCAGACTTTTTCGTATCACGGTCAGAAACATGATCGAGGAGAGACATCGGAATTTCCAGCGATTTCATTTTTTCGACCGCGAAAAGAATCGCCTCGGATGATTCAGATGAATCTTACTAAGCGCGATAATTGCAAACCTCTGTCGGGATTTATCCACACTGTCACATTAATTAGCATAAAAAGGCGATGCAAAAAATATAGGAATTACCAATATCAAAGTGGCGTGAGAAGTCATCCTATTTTACGAGAAGCTTTGGGAAAATCTACAAAACGAGTGCTGGAACATCTATCGATACGAATTGCGAGATAATTTTGTTTTGCTTCGTAATAGTTTGAAAATATATTAATGATTGTATATATATTTTATATATTTAACTGTTATACAGTTTTGTGATATTCGAATGCTGGCGGTCTCTGCAGTAGGTTTCTATCTTTGATAACACTCTAAATTTTCAATTAAACGCTTCATGCCAAATCACCTGTCAGTTCAATTACAGTAAAATTTTGCACAATAGCGTTTCAATTCCATATAATACTTTTTTTTCGCAGACCGGAACTTATTCTCAAAGAATATACTGTGCAAGCGAGTGATGCGTGTTTGTATGCATCTGACAATAGCGCCGGAAGTACGTCAATATAAGTGGATCGTTAAATTCAGAATCGCATATAATTACGATAATGGCACGTCCGTGAGAGCACGAAAAAAAGAAGTAATTCATTTTCGAAACAAGTTTCGATCATGGCTTGTTTTTAACCGATGTTCTAATTTTGGTCATATTGTGATTTTTTTGATAAAAAGTCTAGAATCTATCGAGCTAAAGGACTACTAAAATTAAATTAAAAAGAAAAAATCGTAGAGAAAGAAAAATGATAAACTAATTTTCATAAAAGATGTACTTCCGTGAAATGCTTTTCCACATTTTCACAGCCGTCTTTGCTTCGTCATGCTTTTCGTTATGACGATGTGCGAGCGCGAGTATAATAAACTCATGTCTCCCAGGAAAATGCTGCGCCTGGTTACTGACTGTATCTACTTAACGAGAAATAATGTGAGGAGCGTCTGGTTTGACGTTAGCAGCGGCATTGAGAAATGTCGCGTGTAACGAATGCATAGCTTGAAAGCACATGATTTATACCCTGTGGCTTAAATGTCGCGCATTTTTTCTAGACAATGTAAAAATTCAATTAAAAATAACGCGCGGTTCTTTCTTTTATCTGATCTTTTTATCCGTCGGGAAGATTTATGAAGTGCTTAACAACATAATCACATCCACGCTTATATTTCATTTTTATTTTAAAAGGATCGAATATTATTCTTAAAACAACATTGTATTCCAATGCTGCGATTGTAATTTGCAGGCGCATCGAGCGTTTAGGAAAATGCCGATTCTGTCCCAGCTGTCGCGCCGATTTCACGACATGCTGACGACGGACGCGAAACCGGATCCGCCGCGAACCGGAAGTTACGTGCACAATCTTTCGCCGAGCGCGGACGAGGAGTCGACGAAAACGCAGTCGAAGTCGATGCCCGCCACGCCGGAAAAGGAGAAGGATGACGTAACCGCGTCGATGCAGAGACAAAGGTCGGTGCCGAATGACGCGAGGCCGACGACACCCACCGATTTTTGTACGAAGCCGGAAGATCTCGGCGACACGAGGCCCACGAGCGAGTCGAAGGAGTACAAACGGCCAAGGACGAAGACGAAACCAAAATATAGCAAATATAGTAAGTTGTAACAAGAGCGTTATCGTGGCCGTAAAGACCGGTGCAATTGTCGACACGAAGCGAAGATCGTCCGCGGAATTTTATTATTTTGTCACGCTAGTATTTTTTACTGCGCTCCATAACTTTTATCTAGGAAACACTTTTCCTTACACTTCACAGCGAAGAGGAATATTTTGAAATTTGTTTTTTTTTTACAAAAATAGGACGGATGTGATGAAAAAGACTATTTGGGCAGAGAATTTGTAAAATTTCTTACATTCGTGATTTTTTGCGATTAGACTCTTAATTTTGTAAATGGAAATAAACCTATCATAAATGGAAAGATACGATTGCGAAAGATACGAAATGCAAAGAAAGAAATTACGCAACAAGTAGTTATTTCGGCATTACATTTCGACAAATTGACGTATGACATTTGCATTAAAAATTAGCGGTGATGCAGGAGGAAAATTACTGAAAAGTGAAATTATGTCGCACAGTTGTCGCAATTTTATCAAAATCGAGTTAAATGAAATAAAAATGTGCCGCTTCATGCATTCATGTTGCAAATATTTGTATGACCGAAATAAGACATGTTATCTTCACGATCAAAGCACGTAAACTCGGGGAATATCAAAAGTTGCAAATCGCTACTTTGTAAAAAAAAAAAAAGGATACGAAGTGTCATTTTTGGCTGTTGTACACTTTGACGCTCTATTTGCGTTCGAAAAGCCGCAGTATAAATTATTCTGTTTGCGAACCAAACATTCGTGCTCCTTTAATTCGCATCTGCGGTTTCACGTGTAACGACGATGGAAGATTCCCTCGAACCGACTTCATAAAAATATTTTACGAGATTATCATCGCGGCGGACTCGTAATATAGCCGCCGAAATTTTGTGTCGTGCAACTCTTCCGCCGTTTCAAATCTTGGGATTATTCGCCGCGATAATACGACGTACACGATAGTTACAGTATTGAAACAGGTCGCGAACGATGATAATCGAGAAGTTAAGGCGTTATCTAGGCGCCCCTTAGTTACGCGATAACTCACAGGCGAGGTGAATTTTTATAATTGTCTAACGATCAATTGAAATGTTGTATTCGAGATAGTAAATATTTAATGCAAATGTTTAGGAATTGCGCGACAGATTTGAAAATTTCGTTACGGCATCTCGACAATCTTTATAAATAAATGTAGTTGTAAATTCGCGACAATACCCGATGTTTCTCTTTAATAATTCTACGAAATCAATTATTCCAGCGCAAGGCACGAATATCGTAAATTACAACATAGTCAATTCGAGTGGAGTGAAGATCGGCTCGCGCACGAGCTACATATGCAATGTAAATCAGTGTCCGGCGAACAACAATGCGGCACAGTCCGAGACGGCTTCGAAGCCCAAGTATCGGCCGATGCCCGAAAACGTGGAGGAGATGAGCACGTGCGAGGAGGAGCTCGGGTACGACGACATGTTCATTATTAAGACACACGTCGGGCACGGATGGCGGGACGTCGCGAGGAGGCTCTCGTATTCGGACGGGCAGATCGATCAGTTCGAGGAGAATTACAGGCACAAGGGTATCGACGAGGTGAATATCTACGTACTCTGAGAATCAGATATTCTCAGATGATTCATCAATTTTCGCGATTATCAGACTGCAATCTTGGTTGAGCAAGATATTTGAAACTTGATCGGTTCGAGATCGATGCTTGCTGTTAATGAAGCGCTAAGCATTACTCACGTAGTTAAACATTTCACGTAAAATTTACAAATTTCTTCGTAAATATACATGTATTAATAACGAGCGATTCGTCGCCGATTTTCATTCATGGATGATGATTTCAGGTAATCTATCAGCTGCTGCTCGATTGGAAGCAAGCCAACACACGGGACGCTCAACTCGGCACGTTAGTTACCATACTGTGGTCCTGCCAGGAATACGACTGCGTCGAGCGATTAGTTGCAGCTCGCAAGAATCCGTCTTAGTTGAGCGCTGCGCGCAAAAAATTTCTAATTAACGCTTGTACATACGCGAACGATTGTGATTTTTTTTTACTCGAGATAGCATTCCATTATTTTTATACATATCATATTTTAGCGCGTAGTTAATAGACACACGGTATACGCATCGTTACGAAGATCGTTTTACATTCGTCTGACACGTCAGATAGGCCGAAAGAATATTGTCTAGACCAAATTCGTATTCAAGCCTTGATTTGGCATTGTACGGAACCGCGATGAGCCTGCGTTTCAAGTAGAGACATGATCTGGTTTTTGATACGAAGGTATCATGGACGAACCTGTAACTGTCGCTTTGCGCGATACACACGTCTACACGTAATATTGCAATATGTATGTGCATATGTGTATACATACATACATACATTTTTTCTACTTATCCTTAATTTTGTAAAATCTAACAGAAATAAACATGCAATTCTTTAAATATTATATATATATTTTTTCAGTCATACAAGTCCATATACATATGCGTTTATGTTACACATTTAAAATAAATATTGAATATGATAAACTTAAACCGTATGCATGTGCATACATCAACATCCTGTAATTAATGTTTTCACTTAAGTTTTCAGATTAATATAATTTACACAGCTATTTTCTATTTTTTTCCTATCCTAATATTTTCGAATTCTCAGATTCTTTTTTTTATAAATATATACATTCTGTGCATTTTTAGCATTCATTTCTCTCAAACGTTTTACAAAAAGCTTTAAAAAAAAAAACAAATTTTCGGATATATTTAACATTCTAATACAATCCCTCTTGTACTTTTCTAACAGATTTTTTTGATAAAGAATTTATCATCCTTTATGAAATATCTCCATAGATATTTCATGTCTTCCAAAAATTTGACACTAATATTATTTTGTACTCATTGATTTAAAAAACCTATTATATCTAGTACTCTACAAAAGGATTTAAATGCATAAAATTATTTCAAATATTATGTAATTAACAAATTGATCAATAATAATTGAATTAAATATGTATTAAGCCAGACACAAATTTCTCGTTAATAATTCAAATTGTATTAATTTTGTAATTTGAATACCGATAGAATGTAAAATTAATTCTTTGATATTGAAACAATCAAAATTAATTATATATTACATTTAATATACTACAAATTGAACGAAAAAAGAAATAAATATATGCAAATGCAGTCAGTGGAATTAAAATAGTACACAACGTACAAAACTGTATATAATAATTAAGCAATATAAATGCATAACACATTCGCTTCAATCATATTTAAATTAATTATTATTTTTGGTCTTTTTTTTATTCTACGACTTAGTCTGAAACAGCTTTAATTTCGGGTAGCACGTGATTTTTCGATACCGTAATCATCGTATTATTTATGTCGCTGTCGTCTATTACCTTGCTGAAGATTTCATTTTTACATTTGTCAAACTCCTCCACCATTTCATCGAGCCCCCGATCACCGTTTATGGTTATAACCGGCGACGGCACCGGCTTTAGTATTTGGTGATAGAGCCAGTCATCGTGGATCTCGTGTATTTGCTTCAGATACTCCAACGAGACAGCGTTCTCTTCCTTCCGACCTCGTTGTCTCATCCTGTCGTATACGAGCTCAGGTGTTGTCCTTAAGTATACTGTTAATCAATACAAATAAAAAGAAAAAGTCAGTAAACAGATATATAGATACCGCCTCAGGTGTAGGGTAACTTCTCAAAAAATTATACGTACCTATCAAATCAGTCTCTATAGTGGCATTTTGCAAACACCAGTCATACCAGTTGTCCAAGACAGTGACCTCAACGTCACGTAGTACGTGCGTGCGTTTCAAGTTTTCGACGAAGCACATTGCACTATAGACGGACCTCTCCATGATTTTATACGGCAAGGGTGTCTTACAAGTGTGCAATTGGAGCATAGTCAATTGTACGTAAGATTGAAACAGGAAGGCGTAACGAGTCGGCTCTCTGTACATTAATTCCTGCAATGCATTTTTGTAATGTTTCTCCTATTATTTATACAAACACATAGATTAATATAGCAATATGTATTAAAATATGTACATTTTGTAGTTGTGAGACATTAATTTTGCTATTTTTTTTTATAAATATAGTGTTATTACATTTAATATATAAAAACCGAGACATTCTTTAATAAAAATGAAGTAAAACACATGTTAATATTGTGCTAAATAATATTTAATGTTAAATAATCATTTGACATAACATTTTCTCATCACTATTGTACTGAAATCTTCGTAAATAATTAAGATTTAACAAGATTTAAAAATATTGCATATTTGTGTTAAATCGTCTCTTAACTAAATTTTAACTTAATAAAAGTATTTTCTGTCTCACCAGTAGATTCGTCCCAGACACGTCACGCCAAAGCTCAACCGGCTCTTCTAATACTGTAACATTGTCATATTTCTTGAAGTGGCTTAAAAACGTTGTTTTACCGCTTCCTATGTTGCCCTCCACGCATACAGTGAACGGACGTCTGTACAGTTTCCCAATGGAGCCAGACATTTTGATGAAGGCTTCAAGAGCTGTTTTACCTGAACAGACAGATTATGTGCTTGATTTCACTGTCTAGTACTGAAGACGCACCAAAGATCTACTCGGCTCAAAGCCGATTACTTCGAATAAACTATGTGACAATTTATTTATCAGATAAATTGTTTCTCACATAGTTTATTCAGTTGAATGATTGTAGAGCCAATAGCGTTAGCTGTGGTCACTCAACAACTGATCAGTAAGAAACATGACGTATCATATAATACAAACAGTATACTTTAAACAAGATAATTACTTTCTCAGAATTAACTTATCAACAGTACAAAAAAATCTTAAAACATGTTTTAAATATGATAGAAAGGTATTATATGTCCTTAAATATCGATTATTTTAATATGAGTTAGAACACATTCACTGTAATCTTGTTAGTGAAAATTCTATTGTCTTAATTTTTAGTTTAGTATTTTAACTTAGTAAAACTATCAAAAACATTTTTGTACAGATAATATGTCACGTATATGATACATATGTCACATACATCACATTCATATAAATCCACAGATTATTGTTATTATCAATAACATAAATGTCATTAATTTTAATTTGCGTTTTTCCTTTGTTAATTGCATTATAATAATATTAAGAATTTTTCAGTTGCTAAAAGTATATTAACAGTGAAAAAGGCAATGGAAATCAGTGTGGCAAATAATATGCAGTTTAATATTATACAGCGAAGAAGTTATCTACTCTCACATGTGTTTTTCAGACGTTTTGACATTTCTTAGCCATCTTCAGTGAAATGAACAATAAATTATGATCTCTCGCTTATTGTTAGTGAAATGTGCACATACCGTAACTGGTGAAGGAACTATCAAATTCTTCACTAATGCCAAGCGTTGAAAAGCTAAATAAATGTCTTGTCTGGACTCCGATACAGCAGATAACGATAACGCACATAAATGCAACATTGTATGAATAATAAAATGTCAATAGATAAAATAATAAATAAAAAAAAATTTTATCTATTGACGTATTATTTTATTGTTGAAAAGCTAAATAAATCTCTTGTCTGGACTTCGATACAGCAGATAACGATAATGCATATAAATGCAACATTGTATGAATAATAAAATGTCAATAGATAAAATAATAAATAAAAAAAATATTTTATCTATTGACGTATTATTTTATTATTTATACAATGTTAGGATGAGTAAAACTCTTCGCTAGAATATTAAACTGCGTATTATTTATATATTACACTGATTCCCATTGCCTTATTTTCACTGTTATTTTAATTTCGGGAGTCTTGTAGGAATTTATTGTTTTAAAAAGTATATTGTGGTACTTTTTGTAATCACCGAAACACACCTTCAAAATAAATTCTTCTAAAGCTCCTATTTATCCATATTTCTTGGAATAAATTTATTGAAGTTTTAAATCACATATGTGTCACAAACACGTACAGAAGAATGCTTGCGAGTCGTATGTGCCTCGCGAGTAGAGAATATCTAATTAAAATATAACTGTCTTATATAAAGCAAACTTTTTATTAAAGCTGGAAGGTCGAAAATGTTGGCAAAATAAAACAATAAATGTAACAATAGAATTATCTCTATTATTTAACATAGCTAACTCGGTAAAATATTTCCTATTATTTCTACATGAAATATAATAATAGAACATCTTACAGTAGCAGATTAAATTAAGTAATTTCCAGCGATTGATCAGAAATTAAATGACTCCCCACGTGTTCGATTTTCAGTGAACATTACAACTCACCAACGGATTATCGCGAGGGCGTTCACTCTCGTTTGTGTTTCGAAACCAGCTGACTCCCAAATCAACGTGGATCGAATAACAACGCTCGTGGGGCCTCAACGCAGTGTTCGGTCACGGTGGCTCTCTTGGCGAAAATGCAGTTCGGAACAGTTCCGAAAGTCGAGCCGCGACAAGGTAGCAATGAACAAGGGCGAAGAGGACTGAGGAAGGAAGCGGCGAGGCAGAGAAACGCCGCGTAACTTTCCCGCCAAAACAAAACGCGAGCGCCATCTCGAGCACGGGCGCGTCGTTCACCTGCACTTTCCGTCTCTTCTGCCGTCCAGAAGAAACTCAAACGTGCACCTTCGTCGTGGGAAGAGGTGCAGCTACACCGAACACACACGCGCATAACCAAACACATTCGCGTACATGAGTACATGACGGTATTTTGCTAAAAGCAGAGAATATCTTGGGCGAATAATATTCCCCGATTTCCGCTAAATTTCCAGCCTCGCGTGCAGATCGAGCGATGGTCGGTCTGTGAATGTACATGTATAATCGATTGTCAGACGACAAAACGATTCGCAGCTTCTGATCTCTCGAATATACCAATCCAGAGACGCAACTGCAACTGAGGATTGAGGAACAAGTGGCGCAACAACCCCGACCGGGGGAGAGGGCGTAGCTCCGAATTTACGATCGGGGCGTGAATTGACCGAGTAATGAAAGAAATAATAAAGGATAAGAAAACAAATAGTAAAGGATTTAAGATTAGTACAAGGATATTACGTGAAATTAAGAAATTATAATAAATTTCTAGGGAGAAACTCAAATTTTTGCGTGCCGATAATTATCGTGCGTTAAATGACGGTCATCAACGCGTTATATATTGCCCTGAATGCGCGCTTATCTAATTACGTCACTGACGCCGGCATGAGTGTCTGCATCTTGGTGGATTGAATTACCGAGTGACGGAATGAGTAAGCGCGACACACGGCGTAGCGGCTCCGCGTCGATTGTCACAACTCACACGGACACGATCCTGCATCCTACCGCTAATGACACGTAACTAGTAATTACTATTTATTTGCTGTCATCACGCCAATGATCAAACCGCGACGTCGCTGCGCGTCGTCGTGCGACGTGCACGGAGTATTCGTCGCGATAGCGCATTATCGGCGTATGTCATACTCACCGGCGGAAGCCATCGTTGCGATCTGTCGAATCTATGAACGCGAGCGATTCGTTGTTTGACAGGAGACTCAGCGTGGCACTCGGCGTTTGCCGTCGCTCAATTCTACGGTCCTGCCATTTCCGAACTTCTGAATTTTCTGATGCAACTGGATGCAACTGCGTCCCGGCCGTCCCGAGCGTCGAAGCGTGCGCGTAACAAGCGTGTGGATACACGTGACGACGAACGACGCCAAGTAGTATTGATCCGCTCGGAAGGTACTCTCACCGACGGCCGATCGGCGAGAGATCATCGTCGACGACGGTGTTACCACTGAACACAGCTTGCGAAATTTATCACGCCCTCTCATCTGGAATAAAAAACAATTTAAAAAAATTGCGAATGGTAAAACGGAAAAAATAAAATAAACAATGGGGAATTGTTTTGAATAAATACATGTGAGCGGAAGCAAATACTTTACACGTATAACTAATATTTTTGTATCGATAAAACTGTAGAATGTAAAACAAACGAAGTGATTTGAGATGTTTTTTTTATCAAATGTATACACTATACAGTATGTTTAAAAAAAATGAGAAGTACTTAATTTTAAAAAGATAAATAGTTGAATTATTTTTATTTAAATTAACTTTCTAATTTAAATACTATATTTAGAAATTAGGAGAAAAATTAGAAAGAAATATTTTTTAACGGTGAAATAAATATAGAAAACATATTTGAGTACAGAAGATAAATAATTGAAGAATTTTTTATCTTCAATTTTTAAAATATAGAAAAAATATTTTAATACAGAAGATAAATAATTGAAGAACTTTTTATCTTCAATTTTTCAAAATTTAGATATATTAAAAAATTAGAAATTAATTATTGAGGGATATATTTTAACCATGAAATAAATGAAGAAATATTTTAAGGATAAATAGTTTTGAATAATTTTATGTTCTACTCTTTTTAAAATTAGATACTATAATATAAAAATTAATTATTGGCAAGAAATATTTTTTTCGACCAATAACGACGAAGTGGAACTTAATAAAAATCGAAGTAATTACAAAGTTTTGTGGTCAAAGACGCCTGAATTTTTACGATCTTAAAAAAGATTATACCGAAAGTGTTAATATCTCCGTCTTCATGTTCTCAAGGATGCTCGTCAAACTATAGCGGCTTTAACGAGAACGTCACCGCGCCTTTGTTCGCATTTCAGTGATCTCTACGCGCCTTTACACATCTCAGCACATATGGTCGACTATAATTTCCGTCAAAGTGTGCCGCCTCATGAACGAAAAGTGGCACAAACGCGGCCCGTTTTTGATTTATAACACCGAGAGCGGTCCTAGTTACAGCTGGAAACGTATATCCGGGGACCGTGGAGGTATCTGGGACGGGATGACGGGAGTGTATGCGGCTAGCTTGCCATAAAGAATTCCTGGCTTTGAAAGTGGCCGCGATGCAAAACTTAAATTATATCTGTTAGATGACTTTTATTAGAATCGTGCCCTTCATTCGGAGAAAAAGATTTAACGATATGTTACAATATATTATATCTAGAATTTTATTGTGAGAGGCAATCAAAATTAATACAAATGGAACTATATTTCGCTGCGAGTTATCGTAAAAGAATGCTTGGTTTTCATAGTCGCCGCGACGTAAAACTTGCATTTGCCAGATGACTCCCATTTTAGAATTTTCTCGTGCGCTTTAACCGCAGGAAACGAAGTTCAAGGATGTATTCATTATTAAAACATATATTATATCTTAAATTTTATTAGGAAGCAATGAATAAGATGTAATTATTTACTGTAGAAAGGGTGAATTACTGTAAAAAATTCTTAGCTTTGAAAAACCGACGTGAGACATTTACTGAATGATATTCATTAAAATTTGTTTTTTCACTTTAATAGCAAAGTCTAATATGTTGCAATTTTTTAAAAAATATAATTGAAAAACGAAGAAAAGATTTAAAAAAGTGAGTCTAGAAAAATTACCAGGGAAAAAGATACTTCAGCTTCGAAAGATCGACGCCAAATATATTTTAAGCATACCAGATTACGTTGAATTCAAATTCGTTGAATTTGCTCTTGTTTCAAAAGCGCCAAAAGGATTTCACTCGACGGTACGTGATATATAAAGACATATGCAAAGAATTAAACGAATGAAAAGAAGCTTCAAGTATGATACAGTGCTCTTCAATACGATTACTCCTCGACGTATTCGTAACGCTCGAGCTTATGATACATCTATATTCATTCATTGTGTAACGAGCGAGAATATAATTTCCGGTGGAGATAAATATGACGAGAAATTGGCTCCGCGAGCGTAGCTTAAATCATCGTGTCTTAAATCACTGAAGGTACGTGCCTGGAGATATTTGAATTTCCGTCGAGTTTCCGAAACGGATTTCCATGCGGTTTGCGATGTGTACGCGGACTGTCCGATGTCTATTTTGAATCCCGGAGTATTTATAAACTTACCTTTACCGGCGCGAAGTACAGCACGGCCTTTGCGCATAAATGGAATCGTTGTCAATCTCGTCGGCCACGTTTTAACGCTAGACGGTCCAATCGATCGTATTTATCGTATCCACTTATGTACGATCACGTGTTAATTAATTATATATCCTCTAGTGTTATTTGAAAAATTTTTTTCCGATCGAATTTCGATATCTGCTGAATTTGTACTTAACAGCTTATATTTTAGATTATTAAATATAGTTTCTTAGATATCAATTAGTCTCCTCTTAATCTTATGGCTGGGCACCAATTCTGAACTTTTTGGCTTTAATCCATCCCCATCGATCATCGTCGGTATTTGTAAATTTCTCCCTATTTTTAGTACCTCTGTTTTCATCTCTAAAAGATAAGCATTCCTTTTTTGATTACATCCATTTTATTCTAAAGGTATAAAATATTAAAGTGACCTGTTTATATTATTGATGCGTTACTAAACACGCTTAGGTGTCTACGAGTTTCTTGATAAAATGCGGCTTGTGTACGCCTCTTCTCAAGGACCGGCGTGGATTATTCATCTCGCGTGCCACGGCCATTACATTCATGCGGCCCTGCGGGGGGACGAGCCGAACGGTCAGCCAAGGGTTTCTCGGGATAATCTCGGAAAAGCGGGATAAATAACCAGACGGTCGGCAGACTGATCCGTTTACTCGTTTATATTTGGATGACGATGCCTCTCCTCGATCTCTGCCGTCGCGGCCTCGTCGCAAATTGTATCAGTGTGCCATTCCGCAGTCGCAGTTTTATGCAATTTCACTGACGTCGCCGCCGCTCGCCCCCGATTCGAAGTCGCGCGCCGCGCCGGTGGAAAGTGGAAATCCGAGCGAAGCGAATCCGACGGCTCCGCTCTCTCATGCCTTACGTCTCCCTTATGTCGCGTCGGGGAACCGGGCGATGCAATCGATATAAAAGGCAACGCGACTTTCGAAGCAACGCGTTCCGTAGAGTGTCTCACATGTATTTTCATTCAGTCCGAAGCTTCCTTGGAATGTGCGTGGAACTGTACCGTGAAATATCATGTCCAATGAATTACTCTTATAGAATTCTATTTGAACTCGTTTCAAGCCATACACGCAATCGATCCTGGAACTTAATTGCCGCGCGTGATATTTGCGCGAGATTCTGTGATTTATCATCCGGTCGAGCGACGCCTTTGGGAGACGCCGCGGTACACATCCGTCAAATCTTTTTTCCTTTTCCTCCGTTTCCTTTTTTTCCGCGGAGAATCGTACTGCGAGAAATTCGGTGAACGATTGAGTCTTCGTCGTGCGAGAGACCTCTCCCGCGCTCGTTTCCCATGGCAGGATGGACGGATTCGTGCCACGTGATACTGTTTTGACGTGATACTCGCTCGCCAGCGGAATCCCAGTCGCGAGGAAAAACTAAACCACAGAGAGCCGCGGAGCCGAAAAACGAGAGAGGGGACCATCTCGCGACTTGCGCTCCCGTGGGACGAAACGCACAAATGTAGCCTCAATGTCCTTCCTGTCACACGGAATGTCATTGTGAAAAAGAACATCTCGGAAAACACCCTTTGGCTTTTTCTTACGGAACACGATTCGTAGGATAGAGCGAAGGTTCTAATTATTAACATCCATCGTGATGTCAGCTCTCACTTTTTATATGACGGACGAATTAGAATTTCACGGCGTAAACAGTTTCTGTAAAATAATCTTCAATTTTCTTTACAGATTTTAATATTTTTAATTTACAGTTTTATCGCAATTGCCTTCAATTAAAAATATTTCATTACAAACCATATATGGAAAAGAGAGAAAGAAGGAAAACGTTTTCACAACGATATATAATATATATATTTAATTCTAAAAATTTTATAAATTCTAAAAAATAATTCTAAAAAATAATTCTAAAAACTTTTACTGTAAGATAATCAATTTTTTATAATTTTGGTAACTAAGCCGTTTTCGTGAATTTCCACATGGTAAAAAAAACAGTACGTTTCTACAACGATGTGTATAAAGATTCTAAAAATTTTATAAATTCTAAAAACAATTCTAAAAATTTTATTGTAATATAATCCATTTTTTATAATTTTGGTAACCAAACCGCGTTCGTGGTAAATATGGAAGCTTAAAAATACGAGACTGAATTCGGAATTGAATTAAATTGAAAACTCGAGGCTAAATTGCAATAATC
Organism: Wasmannia auropunctata; assembly: GCF_000956235.1. NCBI lineage: Eukaryota > Metazoa > Arthropoda > Insecta > Hymenoptera > Formicidae > Wasmannia > Wasmannia auropunctata. The sequence continues at coordinate 1,423,308 of NW_012026833.1, forward strand.
TCCGTCTGTCTTTTAGCGTAACATAATAGGATACTTCCCGTTGCACATGCAGGCCGCAATGCGCTTGAGCACCGATTGCCCTTTGGCCCTTGCCAATTTGTGAGCGACCTTAAGTTTCAATTATGTGAGATCGTTTCGTGTTACGGGTTAAAAAGCGTCCCTTTACGATTCGACCGGACGAAGAACAAACAATTTAGATCCGCCCGCTATACGCCCGCTTTTAATTCCCGGGATTCCACTTAGACGGCCGATTTTACACCGCCGGTCAATAAAACTGTCGACTAATTGTTGACGAACGCCATGCTCATTACCGGCGTCTCGGGTTTCAAACGAAAAAATCCTCCTCGCATTATCGAGAGTATGCAGGTCGTCGAGGTCCAGTCCCAAAACACGTGTCCGGCCTATATATAGCCCGCTAAAACACGCGCACCCCTTCAGATCTTTACACTTCGAGCTCGACAATGGCACCGTATCGCAATGCCGTGACATGCAGACATTACCGTTGTGTAATATTAGAAAAAATCAGTTAGATTGGCAAAAAATTACGCTTGATGATAATATCATCGATGATATTCTTGATGGTTTAAATCAGAATCTAATATAGAATCAAAGATAAATCTAATAAAAGAGGGATCTATAATTTCTCTCTAAATCTGAATCAGTGGATAGTCACTGATTATCAATGGTTATTCATTGAATGCATCAATCTCAAGTATGTCGCTGGTAATCAGTAAAATTCAACTTTATTGCCTATCGGAAATCATTAATAAATAAGTGAATAATCGCTATATCGTTGACAAATCAGTGGACTTTGCTGTTCTCGCACAGCGGATTCGACTCTGTTTCACATATTCATTAGCGATGCAAGGCGTTACTGACTGAATCAGTGACTTTTCCACTAATTCAGATTTAGAGAGTTCACAATTCTTATCAAATTTAAATTTGATTCGATATTATGATAAGCACGAAGCCTGAGAGTCATCGGCTTGATTTCAAAAGTATAATATGACGATCTTGCTAATGTAACATTCAACATAGGTATAAAAAGTACAATGTTATTAGGTGTTAAGTGAATTGATGTAACTCGAGATATCTCGGTACTTTGCCTTGCTAATATGTTACATTCGACATATAAAAAAAAATACAACAGAAATGTTATTAGATGTTAAGTGAATTGATGTAACTCCAGGTGCCTCGGTACTTTGATCCCCATTTTATTGGGAAGTTCGACATCACACGCCTCGTACCCGATGTCCGACGTGCGCTAAGCGACTTACGGCGTTTGCAGCGTGCGTCGACGGAAATAGCGTTACGGCGTGCACGGCCAAACAGAGTGCGGAGAGAAGAAGATAGAGAGCAACGCGGAGAGAAGCGTCACGCACGAAGGAGAGAAGAAATGCAAAGTTCTGTCCAGAGAAGAAGATGAAGGGAAGAGAGTAAGAGAGAGAGAGAGAGAGAGAGAGAGAGAGAGAAGCAGGCGTGGCGAAATGGACGCGGCGAAAACGAGGAACGAATCTGCGAAACGAAACCAAGGGGGAGGAAAGCGAAAGTGAAATGAAGTTTCGAGGGCGAATGGGACGGGCGGAACGGCCGGAGAGTAGACAGGCAAAGCCCGAGGACGAAAGGGAAGAGACGAAAAAGGAATAGCGGAATACGAAGAGCGAGAAGAGGCGTACAAGACTCTTCCTTTTCTAGCGGGACAGGTGCACGCCTCTATTTTGGCGATGCCGGCCGGCGAACGGCTCGCTCCGAACTCGAGTAAAGCGAAATCGCGACATTCCGCCGCACGGCTCCTCCGCATAAGCGAGCTCTCTCTCTCTCGCTCCAGGCTCTCCTTGGTCTCTTCCGATCCCTCTTTAGCACATGCGTTTGCGACATCTTTGCGACGACGTCCCTGCCCTCCGAGAATTTTTCACCCTCCCCCACATGTACGAAAAATTACATAATGCATCGTCTAATACCTTTTGCCGATGTCGTTTCTGACAACACACTTCCTTCTAATAATTCTTCAAAATTTATCTTTTAAATATCCTAAAAGCTTCTTTCTCATCAGAAATAAATATAATAAATTAATTAATTTTATGCAACGAAAGAGACAGGCGCTGCTTTATCATATTTCAACATTCCTGTTAGCAGGCAGAAATGAAAGACTGTTATTTCTGTGTTAAATTTTGGAGGAGTGATAAAAGTTCCTAAAATATCGCGAGTCCGAGAAGTTTAGAAAATCTTCTAATGTGACTTCAAAGCACTCGTCTAAGTGAACTTCTCAAAGGCCACTGACGCCATAATAACATTGTAGATGTGTAGAGAATTACGTAAAGTGATATAATTGCCAATTAGTTCTACTATATTCATAAATCGCGTTACAATTATAAGTAGATACACAAAGTAAAAATGCTAATTCACAAATCTGTTTTACGGGCTTTAGCTTTCGCGGAAATTTGTCGGTATAAAATTTAAATACACGTCGCTTCATTATTACTATTACGTTACGATATCAATTATAAATTCGGACAAAAATAATTTTAGCGCATTGCAAGCGAGCAACTCTATATACATGTAACGTTACTATTTATGAATTTACTGCATATATATGTATAATAAGAATGTGGCTCGTGAATAAGCCAACGCGATATGATTATGATTTCTCGTTCTGCATCTAAATAAAGCTCGCCATTTTGAACTTTAAATATAGTGCCTCGTGTGATTTAATTTTCCTCGTATTTCACACGGAATAACGTGGCTCTCAACAGAGTTGATACGTTAAAAACGTTGTAATTTACATCCGATTAGCGGAGTGTTTCACATAAGTCTCGACGATGAGTGAGATTAAAAAGTTGTTTCGCCACTCTGCCGCGACTTTACTTCCATTTCGTGTGTTTCCCGCACGCGTGTCGATGATACCTATAATATCTCTCTCGGCTCGTCCGACTCGCGCCGAGTTAAAAGCGAGAGAGAGAGAGAGAGAGAGAGAGAGAGAGAGAGAGAGAGACAGGAAAAAAGAGAGGATCGCTTTATGCCGCCATATACGCGGACGGAACGGCAAAAAGGAAACGGCCGCGACAACTCGAAGAATTCGGGAACGCTCGGGATTCTCGGCGCCAGAAAACGCGAAACGACGGCGTCTCTCCCATCGGCATCTCTCCCCGCGCGCGCCGTCGGTCGTCGTCGTCGTTGTCTGTGTCGTTCCGCTGCTTTCTTTCTCGAGCTGCTATTTTCTAGTCGCTTTACACGCCGCGTTATTCTCGCGCGTGCCGAACGCGTCGCGCGATCCGCGGCCGAAATACCGACGCAAGTGTATATATGTCGAATGTTATATAGAAGAATTCCGTCCTAATTAAGGAGGCGATTTCTCTGGCGAGAAGCAGCTTCGCGAATCTACGGAATGACAGTGATATATATCTATAATCGAATCGACAGAGAGTATTAAAAGATCGATTATTCTTCTACGACACGATATTTCTTTGTTATAAAAAAAAAGTACAGATGAAGTCTCCGACTACGTTATACCATTTAATCTTTTTCTTTTACCGCTCGCCTTGATCTAGCCGCTCTTCCGTTCTCATTAATTTCGTGCCACGGATGACCGGTCCGAGGGAGGAAGACCCCACGCCGCTAAGTGCGAACGAAAAATGTTAGGCGCCAACCGGGAAATGTGACGGAATCGGGCCACATGCGTGTGGCAATACACATACACACACACACACACACACGCGCGTGCGCGCGTACGGACACATGTGTGCACGTATAGCGCTCGAAGCCGCTGCAGCATGTGTCAGTCGGACTGAATGGACGCCTTGAAACGCCACGAGATTTATCGATGCATTAGTGCTTTCGAAGTCAGCCGGGCGAGTCGCGTGGCCTGACGCCTCTCGTCTCCGGTAATTTCCAGATTTATCGGAGGTAGAGATTCCCAAGGCCAATCATCCGCCTCGCGTCTCAAAAAGCGCATACTAACTCCGGGTGGATCTCGGGGCGATCGGGGGATATTGCGGAAAGGGAGTGATAGAAAGTAATGCAAGGTAGAAGCATAAGCGGCGAAATGTCGAACCGTAAAAATAAATTGAAGTGTAAATTCGCACTCGCGAGAAATTTGGAGCAAGAAACATCTCGTGCGCATCTCGTATGCGTAAAAATAGCAAGTTTATGGTCAGACCTTTAAGTTTGATCTCTCCCGCCATGAGAGTTTGCGTTAAGGGGGCCACTTCGAGATGGATAAAACTTATTAACTTTTCTCACTTACGCAAGTTACGAGATTTATATTCATGCGAGTTCCTACTCCGGAAGAGCTGTATATACTGCATGTACATATATATGTTCATGTACTTCTTCGTCTTTTTATCATACCAAGTGGATTGTAAACTCAGAATGAAAACACAGATTCAAAATATATACATAAATATGTACAAATATGCTTCTTTTTAATCATATATGTTATTGTATAATTCATTATTTAAAAAACAATATATTATAATAATATACTTTGAAAACTTTTGCCTAAAACTCTCAAGAAAAAGAAAACATAATAAGCAAAGAAAGATTTTACATAGTCAATGTTTTTACATGTCTAATATAGAAATAATCTTTCTCTTTTTCTTCCGTAACTAAAAATTACTTGTAACATGGATATTAGAATTTGACGGAAAGAGAAAATATCAATTAATAAGTAGAAACAATATTCGATAAGAGCAATATTATAAGAAATATTTTCTAAGGCAATAAGTAGGAACAATACTGGTCTACATTTTTTTTCCTTACATATAATACCAGAAAAATAGAAATACTGAAAAAACTTGATATTGCAGTTTGATCATTTACATTAACACGGCATGCGATACAATCATGAACTATCGCGGTGATAGCAGCGATATAGCCCGATTCCGCGAAATCGATAAATCCGCGAGGACAGCGGAATAAATCGCCGTCAACGCGCGGGGCGCTAACAAACGTATTTTCCCCGAGCGGGAGCAACACGCGGCGACCCAGTGCTATCGATACGTCCCACGAGGTTCGCCGAATGCGTTTACGGCTAATCAAAATCGCGCGCACCACCTGGAGTAATTAACAGGGGGCGATGTTACGCGATGGTCCGCCTGGGATTTCTGACGATTCATTCACGCGAGCGGGACGTTGGAACCGTCGGTGGTTACCATCGGGGGAAGGGAAAGAGGGGGATGTTTTAGAGTTCGAACCAGGGGGTAGGTGGCGGGAAAAGCCTGTGGGCTCGTGAATCATAGCGCCCACGCGAGAACACCATAAAAATAATGCAGCATGCGTCACGGTATGGCAAACGTGACTCATCGCCCTACGGGAGGAGCGCATGAAACGCATATACTCGCGCGTCGCGCGAGAGATTGCATCGACAAGTCGCTTGACGCGAGATCCCCATCTCCAGCGACGCGGGAAGTTGTACGTATCTCGCGGATGAGAGCGCAGCTGTGGGACGCGATACGAGCGATGCATTTGGGGGCACGCGCGGGAAAAGCGCATGGCACACATAGTACGTATATCGTGACCCAAAATTGGTAAATGCATGCGCAACGCGACGGCGGCGATCAAACACAGGAGGCAGCCCCCCTGTATTACACATCGCGAAGACTATACCGACAATTAAATTAACAAATTGCGAATGTAATTTCGGGCCGGGACGCACATAGCGCAAGAGACAATTAATCAATTGAAGCAGGCGTGAGAAAGCGAGGAAGGCGAGTCACTTAACTTCCACGAAAGAATTAAGAAAGTTCGCCGAAATTTATACCGCGCCAGACGACGATCGAGCGCCCTGGTAAACACGGGGAATTAAAATTTAACGTCCGCGCGTCAACAAGTCGCAGGTACAGGGCCTCGCTCGCCCGCGCGGGGCGAGTTTCCCCGGACTGCAGGCTGCTACAGCCGAGAAAAATGACATTTCACGGATGATTAATTGATCGCACGTGACAGGGAGGAAACGATGGAGTGCACCTCGAGCGTTAACGATAGCGCGATAAGTCTGTCATGCCCGAATCGCTCGCTGGAGTCGGAGTGATATCGACCATATATCCCGATACTTCTTAGTCATCGCCGACCGACACGTTTCGTGCCGGCCTGGCCCGCCTGGAGGAGTACGGAACGCGTTTCTCGTGAGTCACTAATAAGAGAGTCCATTTCCAGTTAGGTGCTTTGCCTGTACGCAAACGTTAGCTAAGCGCCAGATGCAATAAATGTCCGGGCTCTCATAGAACGAGGAAGGTTGATCGTTTCGACCGGAATCGTGTGCGACGCGCGTTTATTCCCAAATTTTCCGTGAAATCGTTTCCACGAAAGAACCAAGTTACCGCACGATGCATGCACAGCTACAGCGGCCACGATTGTATAACTCGGTCGATTATAGTCGAGCGAATTTTCCTGTAGCTCCAAATAAACGGGAGATGTACGATAAATATGAATAACAAATAAGTAGAGAGGATAAAAATGTTACAATAAAAGTGCGAATTAATTCGCGCGAAAATTAATTCACTCGACGGAAAATCTCCGGTGGCGCAATTCGGATTTACTCGTAAGAAAAATATATTACAAATTTTGTGATTTAAAAATTTCCCGAACGCTTTTGTCAATTACGAACTGACGCGGGGTCCATTTCCGTTGTGCGTAAAAGATACATATGTGAACGTTATATGTTATCTCGTAAAACGAGTTGAATGGTAATAACCGAGCTTCAGCATCATCGTCTGTCCGGAGGGGCCGGATAAATTGGAAGTAGTAATTTACGATCTTATATACGCACGCGCTTTGAACCGGAAGAGTAATTTTCGTGGCCCGCATAAGAACGATTAATCTTCTAGGAAATCGAGAAGGCGGTAACCCGTGCGTGAATCTACATAAGTATAGCTGCTACGCGCGGATGCTAAGTAGCCGTTCGTTAATTCGTTAATTTTATTCATTAAAACGCTTTATTGGACGTCTCACTCTCGAGCGCGCGGCATGAAGGATGCGTTTCTGAATACCATCAAAAATCCATTTCTACGTCTCTGTCTCTCGTTCGAGAGCCACGGGAAGAAGGAACATTAACGTTTTTGTACTCGTAAGCAGCAGCACTTTCGACAGTGTGTGCGTTAAACCATCGCGATAAGAAAAAAAAAGAAGCAAAAACCAGCGTTTTAGCCTCGAGAGAGCCTCGAGTGGATCTCCTTGGAATCTCCGCTGCTTTACGAGGCTTGTTGAATCCGAGTCGATTCTCCCGCGGACACGATCGTGAACTTTTCTCCCGGCGAACGCATCTTCCGACGTCCGTCGGAAAGCGGAGAAATTCTCAAACAAATATAAGAAACGGGCAAACACTTCTCAAAGTGAATTCGCGGCGATCGCGTGATGGACGTAACCCGATTAAAAAGTGCAACCAGAAGTTATTTCAACGGAAGAGACGTATTCAATTTCTGCGGAATTACCTTGACGTTCGCCCGGACATAGTAATGACATTTCACATCGCGCCAACTCAATAATAGCTTTATTTCATTTGACAAACGTGCGCGCGTTGCGCAGCGAGATAAAACGCGCGCTCGCGCGAGCGCCCCGGAGCCACCCGCCCCGGGGGCACCCATAAATTACGCCGGCAATTCGTAACAATTACGTCTCTCTCCTGTAATTCTATTATTTATGCCCGCTAGGAAGGGCCACCGCACGGGCCTCCTCCACAGTCCACGTCGTCGTAAAAGGGACGCGGGATATCGATCTGCCTCTTCTCGGCTTATCGTCCGCCGAAGGCACACGCTGCGAAACGCACGTGCGTGTAACCGCATTCGACGTCTATCGGGCGTATAGGTATACGAGCGGCGAAAGGGATCGTTTAGGGGGGCCAGCTGGAGTCGAGCGAGGGGACCGCGCGTTTGACTGTAACAACGTGGGCAAATAGATGCACCGCCGGACGCGGCGATAGACATCGAGACGAATGATGTTCGAATCCCGTCAATGTATCGTCGTGAGATAAGCGTCACGTGGCGCCGGATATTCGTGATAGGCAGGCAGGCGTGAACCATTAATTGAAACACCATTGAACGAACGTCGGATCGACGATAAAGGGCTAATAAAGAAGTATCGTGTATCAGGATCTATTTGGATGTACATCAAATTGTGACTATGTTTTATCATATCACGATATATAAGGTTATTATCAATGTGTTTTTATATTTCACGTGTCTTGCAAAATTTCCAGATATACTAAATTAAATCGTACACCACATACTAATTGGATATCGTATCGTTATGTCGGTTCACGAGAACGTATATTTAATTCCCGCGTCGTTTTTCTAACAACGAGTAACGTATATTTTGTTCTCGTCAGATCATAACAGATTTTTTACAAATAAAAAAAATAATCACCTTCGTGATGAAAGTGATTATTTGTCGAGGCACGCGTAAGTGGACGAAAGACACTTATGCGGATAAAGTTCTCGAGAGTCCTCGAAGGCGCCCGTGCATCCACTATACGCCGCGCTCGCGCTCGCTTCATCTGCGTATAAACAAATCAACGGCTGAGAAGCGGGAAGAGAGATTTGTTCGGTTAAATAAACTGCGGTCCGATGAAAAATAATGTTAAAATCACCGTCAAAGTGAAACCCGCGCCGTTTCCGCCGTGGCAACGGCAAAACAGCCTTTTCGTTCATCGAATTAATAGTACAAATATTTGTCCTTCTGCAACAATTACCGCTGTTATTTTGGACATTTATTTAGCCTCTTTCCACGGAAGTTGTGCGGCAGTAACCCGAAAATATATGAGAATATTATTTCATACTACCCTAATAATATTCTGAATATCCACGCATAATTATGGTAATAGTAACAATTATGATAATTGTATCGAAATAATTAGACAACGTTTTAAAATTCCGCATTCTAAGAACGCAGCTTTGAGCTTCAGCATTTGAGTCTTCCTCATAAAGATACCCCCTTAAATCTCCGATTTTTTTCCTATTGAAATGGGGTGTATCCGCAGCTGCTTGTTATTTCCGATATATTCACATCGCCACTTTCATTAACGACGTACTCTGCATACTATGCATTGGTGATTACGCAATTTGCAGCACTTTTCCGGGTAATCACTTACGGGGCATTGAGCCCGGGGTAGAGGCAGGCCGGCCGGCGAAAAGTGCTCCTCTCGTGCTATGTCGCGCGTATTTACGCGGGTGCGTACGCCGGTCGGATGAAAGGAGAGAGAGAGAGAGAGAGAGTAAGAGAAAAAGAGAAAGAGAGAGGAGGGTTGTCGTTGCGCGGCATCCAGCGAGGGAGAGCACGTATGGAACGACGAACCGGGAGTCCAGAAATAGCGAGGCTGCGAACCGAAGCGCCAAGGCTAGAAAATTTTACAGGCGCCGTAAAATCCGTGCGGCCCTGCGTGCCGCGCGCGAACGTTCGCGCGCGCGGCGGTCGCCGTGCCGCTACTACTTGTTCCTCCAGTGCAGCGACGAAATTTGAACGGAAGCGAGAGAGAAGCTAGCGCGGGCGTTGGAGAGAAGCGTGCATTTTATTTATAGGAAGTTTACGCTGACGGAAACGAGCGCGCGAATGTTCGGCGAGAGAGCGAGCGCGCGCGAGGCGCTATAGGGACAAACGCGAAAATTCCCGTTTCTCGCGCGGGCGGCGTTTCTGCTTGGCAAAACTTGTGACGCGAATGCGCCTAGCAAATTCGCCTAATGAGCCTAAGCCGCGGGTGAGTAATGGTAGCGGCAATAATAGCGAAACGCGGGAGAGCGCGTTAGTAATAATAATAATAGTCACTCCACGCCGCGAGATGCGTTTGCTAAGTTTGGATACGCATTTGCTGTACTTGGAAAGTGGTTAAACTAAAATTAAGGATCTGTCTCTCTCTCTCTCTCTCTCTCTCTCTCTCTCTCTCTCTCACTTATTTCAGTAAATATTACGATCGAAATAAACGTCGAATCTATTTGTAAGAGGATGTGAAATATTTTCGAGACGCAAAATACACGAGTGACAAACAGGAATTTGTGGCACTCCAGAGGATATGACGCGCTCGAAGAAATAGAAGTTTTCTAATAAACAGTTTAGTAATTAACGACGTAGCACAATATATACGTATATATGTGTGCTATTTCCTAGGCATAAACGATAAATTATATATATATATATATATATATGTATATATATATAACTTTAGATTACAGAAAAATAATTATAAAAAGTATTACTTTAGAGATGGTTAGCTATTACCTAAGCTGTAGGCAGTAATTTGCTGTCTATTCAAGAATTTTATTTACAAGAGCCGTTTTCAGAGAGCAAACATTAGATCTCGTCCTGGCAGAGCACGTGAAATATTTTTAACCAACAGAAAATATGTTTATAGAGACTCCGGAATGCACGCTCGTCGATCGAAAGGCCGGGCGTCAGTTCTCCGTCTGTATTCGAGAATTTTGTTTTTGAGAGAGCCGCGGTTCTCTCTCGGAGAGCAAACACCAGGGCCCGATCCTGCGGCGGAGGATCTCGGAATGCTTTTCCCGCTACAAAAGCAAACCAGAGAGCGCGGCTGGTGAACACACGTGACAGGCAGGAAATCGTGGCACGCGTGAAAACTGTCCCTTCTTCCCCCCCTCTCGGACGCAACAATAGGGACCCTTGGGCAAACAAGGCAGAATTCGATGCATCGCGGCTGGCGACGCGACGCGACGCTTCGAAACACGTTTGGTCCTTTCAGAGCGCATTCCTGACCCTCGCCTGTTCCGGAGACCCAACGGTCTCCGCTCCACCCTCTCTATAAGGCCGAGGGCTAGCCCGAGATCACCCGAGATCGCTGTAGCTGTGCATGCAGCGTTTCCAACCCCACACCGATGTGCCGGTGGGGTCGGCATCGCGTAATCGTCCGTACGATGACACGCCAGAAACCCACCCCTGGTTACATTTATTTCCAGCGCACCAAACTCGGGCACTCGGGGTTGCCTTCCTGATGGTGGGCGGAAGGATCGGGACGGAGACGCACACGCACGACGGACGGCGGCGATGCGGAACGCGCGCGCGTGTGCGTGCAATGTACGCGCGAACGCACACGCGGTATTCGATATAGCGTAACTTTCGCACAACCGGGGGAATTGTAACCGGCAGAATTTCGGTGTGATTCAATTCGCGATATACATCGCGGATATGTATGGCCTACGGAGACAGTAAACATATGCTTCGTGCCGAGTGTCTAGCGCCGCTGTCGTTGTTGCGACCAAAACACGGTAGATCGTTTTCGATTGTCTAAAGGCACTGAAACACAAACCCGGCGGAATTACGCGGGATTCACTAATTGATCTAGAGTAGCTCGGTGGAATTCGATATGGCTAGCTACAGGTAAAATCTATATTATGTACCGTAAACGTCGTTCGCCTAGAAAATGGAAATGTCAAATCGAGTTGTGTTATCGTAAGTTCTATATTGTATACGTTAGGACCGTTAGGCTATTTTCAGAGGAAAATCTCTCTCGGAGATGTTTATAAAGTCTCTGTAACTCTTTAAAGATTCTATTTTTATTTCTTGGAATTTAATTTTAATAATATTATCTACGCCTACAATGCGTGTAAAAATAGATACAGTTTAGAATAGCAAATTCCTAGAATCCGCTTTAGACGATCTATAATTTGCGACTGAACGAAATGGAAATCTATTTATAATTTTATCTGCGACGCGTAATACGGGAAACATTTGAAAAATTTAAATACAAACAGTATCTTGTATATATATTTATATATATTATGTATCAAAATAAACGACACGTAAATAATAAATTAGAATTTTTTGCCTACGTTTTATCGCGAACTGCAAGCAGATCCATGACAAAGAATTAAAGAATAAAGCTAGCTAAATATTCAGCACCCACGCGCTTCCCGAAAACCAATAAAATTTTCAGTTCTCGCGTAACACAGGTATATAGAAGTGCTTCGTTTTTACGTTCTCGCTTTTACAAAAGGGTATTACTCATTGCGGCATTTGCATGCGTTACTTAGACTCTTATTTAGCATTACTCCCACGTCCGCGCAAATGCATCTATATATGCATGCGGACCCGAGACGCGTGTGCGTATATATACGTGTGTGTGCGCGCGCGAGGGCGCAATTCACTCGTACGTTAACTCCGCGACCGCGTGCTCGCGCCGAAAGGCGCGCGCGTGTGCGGCCCACTACGCGCGCGTGTGTAGGTGCGTGCCCGCGTTTCAGAACGTGCGTGCATGGAGTGCCGGGGCGTGTATTCGTGCGTGTATGCCGCGCTCGAGAAGAGCGAGGGTGTCCCGGGTAGGGGAAACTAAACGCGTGTCTTCGGTTTTGGTTTTAGTTTCGTGGCAGTCGCTGCCGACGACGACGCCGACGACGACGACGATCGCACGCGATCATATAACGACGACGACGACGACGACGATCGACGACGTTGTCGAGCCTCCTCGAACGGTACCGATCTCGCCGTAGACGCGAGAGAACATGACGCCGTCGTTCTTATCAACGGTATCGTTTCCTCGATTAAATCGCGAGAGCGTGCACACGCGCGCGCCGAAGTGAGTGAACGAGTGAGATCCTTCGCAGCTTCGTAAGGTACCAGCTGCAAGTGCGGCTGAAACTAAATCCGAGAGTACGTGTCAGTGTCTCCGGTGTGTCGCACCGATTGCACCCCTGTGTGTAACGGAGGATTATCCCGAGAGATAAAGATTTATTGTCGGAGTAACGTCGGCGCACGTGCTCCGTTTTCCCCCGTTTTCGAAATACTCGAATAGAATTTGCGCGCGGCTCTCTGTGTGATGCGAGATTTAAATCTCCCTCGTATCGCGAGTGTGGTGCTATCGGACAGACCGTAAGTACTTTTCCCTCGAGCGCCGTTTCGCAAGTATCAACACGACGAGGTCTTCGCAAGTGCCATTTGTGGAGCTTCGCTGGCTAATGAAATAAATTTGCTCGTTGAGAGGCTAAAGTGTTAATTATTGGCGAATGCTCCCTTTCGAGAATCTGGAGTATTTCTCCTTTAATCTAAATCTTATTCTCCAGATTTTTACTCGGTTTAAGAGACTCCATTAATGATACATATATATTCTCCGAGAATATTCGATTTCTCGTAACACAAAATTCAAGACATCAGGCAACGAGATGGGATACAGACGATAATCATTAACGCTGCTAACAGAAAAGCGTGAAAGTGATGCGCGGTAGTGCCACCTGACTGCGTCTCTAAATTAAAACCGCGCGGCGCGCAAAAGGAGGACCACCTACCAAGAATAACATCAGAAGAGAAGTGAGGGGGGAGGTGAGGACCAGTGGTAAAAAGCGGCGTGTAAGAGGCACGCGTCCGAGACGTAGGATCAAAGTTGAAATTCTTCGAGAGGGCGGCGAAGGAGGAGGAGAAGAAGGAAGACGCGCGCGTACGGTCTCGGAGGAAGTCAAAGCGGACGAAGAGGACGACGACCAGATCGAATGGGAGAGTATCGACGGGAAGAAACGATCGTGCGGAAAGAAGGGGAGAACACAAAGGAAGAGGGGGGAAAAACGCGCCGACTGGTTTTGCTAATCAAAAGATTTCGAGACACGCGTCCGGCTTAATAACGAGCGAGGCGAGGAGGAAGAGCGGGCGTGAAAGGACTCGTCGGAGGATCTCCGGACTCGTGAATTGTGTCGCTGGCGCCTGTGTGCTTTTTGTACTCCCGGACTGAATAGGACTGACAAAGAATAAGGGATCCATCCTCAAATAAATGAATAAACATTATTGAACTGCCATCGAATGCAAATATGTTTGCGGAAGACTGGAAATCTTAAGAAGAGAAACCTAAAAATGTTTCGTGAAAATTAAATGTCCGCAGTTCGAAAAGAGAGTATACAGAGAAAATACAGGAAACTTCTTATTATATATTATTTTGAAGTGAGAGAAAGCGATAAAAAAAATTATAGGATTTAAATTGTAGATGCGTGTGGTGCAAAAAAATAATAATTATTTATTAATATATAAATACTAATTATTATAATATAATGTAAAAAGATTACTTAAGTGCAACGAGTTATATGTACGAGTGCAAAAGTTAAAAGCGAAATCGAAGGACGAGAACGTCGAGAATGCCTGGATTTTCCGAGTCCTTCGAGTGGTCGCGATCGATCGACGAAGCGGCGCGATCGAAATTGTTCTCGGATCCGCGTCTGTCTCGTGCGAAGGACTGTCGTTGAATCAACCCCGCGCTTATTTGGAAAACTCAATCGAGATCGATCGAGATCGAATGCTGCTCCCCGTGACGGGAGAACGGATCCGACGTGTTGAGTGCAGCCATCGCGACACCTGAGCCTCGATATACGCTATCGAAATGCGCTGCGCGTCGGGATACGTATTTCTGACGAGTTTGCTGATGGTGCTAAGGACCCGTCGAATGGGCGCGGCTGCGGAGGAGACGGAATTTCAGAACAAAGGTAGGTACGTGCCGGAGTTTCGAGTTCCCTCATCTCGAGGCGTTATCTGGAGTTCTCCTTAACATGTCATCTCCCGAACATCTTTTTATCGCTAAATTTTCGTTTCCGGATTACGCTAAAAGTCGTTGATTTGCAATACCTACTCTATTGTATGTAGTTGCGGTTTATTTTCGACCGTCAACCACCATCTTCGGTACAAGACGAAGGTATGCAAGCGCCTTAGTCCTCGTTTCCCGAAACTGTCAGAAGATTGACATCTAATTAACAGGTCAGATCCGTCAACGAGGCTATTAACGTGGTAGGTCCCTTGAAGCTCCACGCGCCCTCCAAGTTTACATTTAGTTTGGCTACGTTTACACGCTAACCCGTTGACTTTGAATCGACGTCATACGAGGATAAGACAAAAGATTTTTTGATAAATTCCCTTCAATATTAAAATTATTTCCAACTACATATTTTGATATTCTCACAACATTTTATCTATTGAGAGAGAGAAAGAAAAAGAGAGAAAGAGAGAGAGAAGCAAAGTTTTAACGAGCTAGTATCAAAATTTTGTGCATTTCAATGACGTATAGCTATTAACTATAATAGTATTTTTAATAATATTACATATATTATTATATATAATAATATTTTAAAAATAATTTATATATAAAAAAACAAGAAAAGAGGAAACTAAATATAATACAAAATAAATAATAGCTAATAATTAAAAAAAATTAAAGAGAGAGTATCGAATTAGAGAGACCATCGATGATTTTGTGTCATTTTAGTGTAACTTGTGAGGTGCCTTGGCACTTTTTGACTATCGAAACCAACCGGAAGGATTTAAATAAACCCGCAGACCCGCATGCGACCTACTGACGTTTTAGCGTTCGTATATAAAATTCAATCAAGGCTCCATTTGTGCGGCTCAATCTCTTAGCGCATTAACTGCAATCCCACACGATGCGTCGTTTCCTGTTTATATCTATTTCGATAAAATATCTTAATTTGCACAGGGGAGGAAGCAGATAAGATTGCATTCGCTAACGAATTCGCTAAGAAACGTGCGTACATGCGTGAACAGTTTAATTAATCGTGTCGCGAGGAAGAATCCGGTGAGTGCGGTAATAGCTGTGACACGACGGTAGACGGTAGACAGGTAGACAAAAATTGAAACAGCCGACTCTGAAATAGACGTCGCCAGTTTAATTTGGCGAGACTGCCGACGTTCGCCAGTATGCCAGAATAATTACGTTATTAGTCTCCGAGTCGCGGACACTCTCGGAAAATCGCGAAAACAGACGTAAAAAATAAAAATATATCACGCAGAATCCGGAAGGGAACTTCGGTTGTAAAACGTGTAACAAGTGAAATTAAATTCGTGGATTTTTGCTGGTTCCGACGCAGTCAATAATATTCGTCAGCGTCTCTCTACGTAATTCCCGTAGTTGCTTAATAATTGTGTAATTTAACAGTATTTAACGGGAATTTTATTAGCAAGAAATGCGGAAATTTAAAATACAGAATAATATATGAATAATTTAAAATACAGAATAATATATGAAAAAAATTATTTTAATTATATGCTTTAATGCAATTACATGCCTTTTTTAATTATGATGATTTTTTAAAATATTATAATTTCGATCAATTAAACGCGAGAGGAATATCGAGGAAAATTGAAATTAATAATATAATAAAATAATAACATCGACTAACGCTAATGCTCTCTAATTGCGTGAAGATATACTAATGTAATGAAAAAAGTACTGAACCGCAACCGTGTTAAGATAACGAGCGGCATAATGCTAGAGCGCGACTGCATTGCGACCGTTAAGATAAAGTAACCGCGTGCGATTTATCTATCCGCAAATTATATCCGCGTTACGATAATGTGTGCAGCAGGATCCTGCCACGTGGAAAACAGTCGATCGAAAATAGGAAACGCCATGACCGCGATTTGGCGAGTGGATATTTTCATTGACGAATTCCCTCCCGAACCCCGGACGAGAACGCGGGAAATTCATTTCGACAAGAGAATTCGCGCGACTTATTTCCACGCGGGTGGAAAGAAACCGTATCTTTGGCTCCGTCACTGTGAATTGCGATCAATTCATACACAATATACGACTGAAGGCATCACTATAAATTGCGTGAATTAACGTTGCCAACAAACACGACGTATTTCATAAATTTCGAGATGCAACAGCGAGATATATGAAAAATGTATCTTTTCGTCAAAATATGTA
Source organism: Wasmannia auropunctata (assembly GCF_000956235.1). NCBI lineage: Eukaryota > Metazoa > Arthropoda > Insecta > Hymenoptera > Formicidae > Wasmannia > Wasmannia auropunctata. The sequence goes on from NW_012026833.1 coordinate 1,439,938, forward strand.
CATTATTGAGAACGTAGCTAAATATACAGAAACATATATGTGTAAAACTACACCCAAGCTCGATGATGAAGCCCTGATAGTTTTACAATATCGACCGTTTGATGATCGTCCGATCATTTGCCTATACGTGAGACTAGATGATGGAATCTCGCCATTTATCATCACACGCTCATGTAGGTATCGCGAGAGCCTTTTACATGTTTGTCTAACAGTAAAAGTCATGCGGAACGGCCCGTTGCGAAAGCAACACTTTCTGCGAAATGAAAACACATAAAGCACTGCGGCGTGCTTTTCGCGCTCGCGAGATCATCCTTGCGCGTCGTTGCATCTCAACAACTCTCTCTCGATATAACGCATGCTAATCTCCTCATGCACAGTTCAATTTGCATCTTATCGATAAGATATACATACATGATAGATCAACGAGCCATTTTTATATGAAAGAAGGATCAGGTATCACGCGTAAAATAACATTAAAATTTAGCTCCAAAGAAAAAAGATTCCAAAACATAAGAACGAAATGGTAACGTTCATCTTATATTGTTTGGCAATGAATTTAACTTAAAATTCAGCAATTTAGAATATTAATATTAATACATAAATTTATATAAAAAAGCAAATAAGTAGAATATCGTTTAAATTTCGCGAAATTAATTAAGTATGAATTATATACCTTCAACATGTTGGTATGTGCTTTTAATTAGTGCGCATGCATTGTTGCAAGCATCAGAAATGATAAAGTAGAATAGGATAATTCCTCATTAAATGAAAACGGACCTTTGTGCATATCTATATTCCGGAGCGTTATTTCGCAGGTAATTATACGTTACTTTTAATGCCTAATTGAAAGCGTAATTAGCGTAGTCAGCGTGAATTGCGCTTCACAAATATTTCGCAGTATGATGTACATCGCCGTATTATTATATAATATGTATAGTCGCTTAGCCCTTATTGATCCGAATAATCGTTGATTCATCAAACAAGAACCGCGTTGTAATTAATTGCAGCGCGCATTTTGACATTTGTCCGACCGCTTACCGATTCTAAACTCGTTGTTGTGCGTGACACATGTCGCCGGCGTTACTGACCGGTGTATGGTTGATTATATGCACGAAAATTATATGTGGAAGATAGAGGTAATAATATATACAGACAACATCAAATATGTACGATGCAATATCATTGAAATAGTTAATAGATTAAATCTACTCGTTAATACGTCGAAATAATTGGCAATCTCGGATCGACAGCGATTAAATCTGGATTATCTGGTGGACATTTAACTGAGATTACGCGAGAGCATATTTTTATTTTTGAATTGACACAATTATAAATCCACGAGATTGGAGCGATTAATTCCACGAAATTATTCATGGACTACGGCTGTAATAAAATGCTAAAGTGTTTCACGTGTATTTTGTAAAAGATAAAATCGCAATCTGTTATCGTTCCGATGCTGATCGCGAAACATTGCGTCGTCAATGTTTCAACCCAAAGTGGTCAAGGGTCGAACGATAAAATAGCGAGGTGGAACGTGGAGAAAGGGTTGCCTTTTGAAAGCGGAACAGGTTCAACTAATGTAACGAGGGAACCACGCGGGATACGTGGGTCAGAGCATTGGTGAAATTATCATACAAAGTGGTCAAAGCTATCCCGGTATGTATGCCCCTTCCTTTCCATCCCTCGGGCGACCCTTGGGACGGACAGCTCGCAGGGAGGTCGAAAGGAACAGAAGGTGGTCGACCGAGAATATCGACATAATTGTCGGGTTGCGTGTGGCTCGTTATTTTGAAACAGATCCGGATAATTTAGGTAGGTTGGCCACATGCTCTTCGTAAATAATTACCCAACATCGACGTGAGATATATTGCCTATTTCTCAAACAAGAATTTCTAATTCGTTTCGGGCCTTCGTAACTCTTTATCGATTTAAATACGATAAATCAAGCTTTCACATTGGTCAATACTATTACTATTAATCATTTTATGTTTTGAATGAAATTTTCGTCTTTGTGTGTGTGTGTGTGTAAAGCTTGCCTCCCCAATTCATCATATAATTTTCGGAAAATCACCAGTAGATATTAGTATTATTTATAGATACTAGTACTAGTTTATGAATTGATTCACTTATTTGTGATTTTTTAATTTAAATTTGATTGTTTCTTTATATAAATATATTTTCTTATGTAAGCAAAGAATTTTCTCGAGTTTTTATATAAGTCTCATCTTTCGTAGCATTATTTTCTCGGTTATTTTCTTGAAGCCAACAATCTTCTACGCGCGCATGGAAAAACTTCATCGTGTCACAAGTACGGTCGCGAATTCGATCCGCGGGGTGATAGGTGCACAATCGAGTGAAAGAAAGGACAGAAAAAGAGGCCAGGCCCGCACGGAAATAGACGCGAATCGCCGGAAGCACGATTTCCCAACGAACACACGATACAAAAATAGCGGGGTTGTCCCTCTCTCGGCGGACTATTATTTACATAACCACCCGAGATGCGCGAGCGTCTTTTTTTCGATCTTCAGATCGGCCCTCCTGGAAGACGAGAGGAAAGAGGGGAAAAGAGAGAGGAAGGAGTTATCTCTATTTCTTACATCAAAACAAGGAAAAAAAGAGAGAAAAAGAACAAGAGGAACGTGCGCAGCGATCCACTTTGGGGTCCATGAACTATATTCATTTTTTCTTCTCGCCTGGAAGACAGGTGGATGCAGTAGTGGAGTAGCCGACCGCTTAAAAACAACAGATCTATTCTTTTTAACCGCAAGCTCTTACGTTCTTCTTTTTTTTGTGAGATTGAAATGAAAGGAATATATACTCATGCCATAAGAAGAGGAATAAAACAGAAAATGGCCGTTTTTGTTCGGAGAGAGGAACCGAAGCAGTAATGAAATACGGATGGACTGGTGTCATAAAGAGTTTATAATTTCTAGGTATTAAGAAACGTGAGTTGTTATATCCTTAAAATAAAAATAAAAATCGTAGGGAAGAAAACGTATTAAAATTTTTCCCAATTAATTACTGCTTGCTCGCAATTTCTTGTACACGACAAATGCACAAAAAAATATGATAAAATAATGTGTGTATAATATTTAATTGTCAAATCACTTCAAGTTGATTTAATATGACATTATACAACACCCTAAAGCTTCAAGATTCTCCCTTGAATGCCTTAACAGGTGCAAATGCGCCGCTGAGTGTACGGCAAGAATGCCTAACTATATACTAATGTAAAACTCGACAGGATGGTTAGTCGCAACCCCTCTCATCGGGTTCTTAAAGGCTCGTTGAGGGTGATGAAACATGTAGCGGCGTACTAATGAAGCGGTTCCTCGCGAGCGGCATCGTCGTTATGCTCGCGTCGTTATGGCCACGTGCACGATGCTGCGCACGGGAGAGATGCATCCGCTTTGCTAAACTCGGTCCGGTCTTACATGAATAAGTAGCGACATGAAAATTTAAATGTGACTTTTGTTTTCCTCATTGTCTCTCTCTCTCTCTCTCTCTTCTATACTTTCCACGATAGTCTGTAATGTACAGAAAATATCGTTTTTCGGTTATAGGTATAACATTCAAAGTATATTGTCATCTAATGGTTCGTCACGCAGGTCTGTTAGGTTTTGTCGAAAAAAAAAATGGGAACTCGATAAAATATCAGACGACAGACGTCTCGAGACGTGTGCGTTTACAATGGGAGAGTTATCAATGGCATACCTCGATGTGCATTAACAGCAGCGCGCCTCGTGCACGTGCGGCGACGGCTGTCCGGTCGGCGCGGCCGGTCGGTTTACGCTATATCGTTTCTATTTTCTGCACTGGTACTTCATAACGACGTGGCGAATCTAAGTTTAAATCGCACGCTGAGGACCGCGTAAAATCATGGACGATGGTGCATCGAACCGATGTCCACCGTCGCGGTTGCAATTGTGTGACGAGCTTACAAAGTTGAAACGATTGTGTTATGTGAAGAAACTTTCGACCTCCGCGGAGACAACAGGCAAAGAACATAGGATTTCTTAGCATTTCTTATAAGTTATATTTAATTTTTATTTTGTTTGCTCAAAATACGCTAATTTAAAACTCCAACATTACCATGTTGCAATTAAAAATTAGAAAAATTCATGTATGTTAAATAATAATTATACAGGGTGCCTTATTTTAATTAAAACAGCCAATTTACTCCAAAATTGTTGATTCAAAAAATTCAAAAAATGTTTGAGATGTGAAAGTGAAACAGTTTCGAAGAGGACATATTTTGATCAAGTTGTTTTTTTTCTAGGTGGAGGCGATAAAAAGATATGAAAGTCACCTCCATTTTTAAAAATAAAACTATTTAGTATTAATAGAATTTTTTTACATAATAGGATTCTTCTAATTATTCTGCATATAAAAATATTTCATATATCGGTTTTGTAACGTCTTCTAACGTTGTCCGGTTCTCTTACATATGACTGTGCAGGTGCGCACGCAGATTATACACCCGTCATATGGGACCTACATTTTTAACACTGGTTTCGAACGGCAAATTTTTCTGAGAGGTTTTTAAGCTAAAATACTCTCGTTGGCTCGCCAGGCCCACGCAGAGGAGCGTATGTAAATTTTGACTCTGCCTGAGATCAAACCCCGAGACTTCTAGCATAGCAAACCATTGTGCTATCTGCCACGCTACGCTCGCTCTCTAAAAGTATCCATATATTTTCAACGTAAAATATGAAATATCCCGTAAATTATTGATTTTTTGATAACCTTACCTTAATACTTTTATGCATAGAATAATGAGATGAATCGATTAGTGTAAACTGTAAAGAAAACATACAGCTGCCTTGCAAAAAAATTAAAAATTGTATATTTTTAAAAATAGTCAATTTTAATTTTTTCGGTATAGTTTTTTTTTACCGTATAGGATTCTCCTTTGGCTATAAAGCAAAAAATAAAAAATTGAGAGACAACATCACACGGTGTTCCCAAGCGGTCACCCATCCAAGTACTAACCGTGCTCAACGTTGTTTGACTTCAGTGATCGGACGAGAACTGGTAGTTTAAACGTGATTTGGAAGTTGTCCGATTGTTTAAGTTATTTGAAAAAAGTTTTGTTCTGTGATAGATAGATGAAAAACACATAGCTGTTTTAAAAAAAATTATGTAATTTGCAATATGTAACTACATTTAATTTTTTTAAGAGTAATCATATATTTTCTTTACACTAATTAACTCATCTCATTTTGTGCCTAAAAGTATTAAGAAACAATAATCAAGAAATTAGTAATTTACAAGGTATTTCATACTTTACCATGCCGTATTTCGACATAAAATATGAAATATCTCGTAAATTGATTTCTTGATAATTGTACTTTAATACTTTTAGGCACAGAATGAGATGAGTTGATTAGTGAAAAGAAAATATATAGTTGATCTTTAAAAATCTGCAATATGAGTTACATATTGCAAATTAGATAATTTTTAAAAAACCACTATGTGTTTTTCATCTCCATATCATAAACAACAAAACTTTTCCCATGCAATCGGACAACTTCCAAATCACGTTTAAACTACCAGTTCTCGTCCGATCACTGAAGTCAAACAACGTTGAGCACGGTTAGTACTTGGATGGGTGACCGCTTGGGAACACCGTGTGATGTTGTCCCTCGATTTTTTATTTTTGCTTCATAGGAGAATTCTATATACGGTGAAAAAAACTATACCGACAAAATTAAAATTGACTATTTTTAAAAATATGCAATTTTTACTTTTTTTACAAGGCAACTGTATGTTTTCTTTACACCAATCGATTCATCTCATTATTCTGTGCATAAAATATCAAGGTAAGGTTATCAAGAAATCAGTTGTTTGCGAGATATTTCATATTTCATTTTATGTCAAAAATATATGGCATGATAAAGTATGAAATACTTTTATATGCAGAATAATTAGATGAATCATACTTTTAGGCACAGAATGAGATGAGTTGATTGGTGAAAAAAAATATAAAATATAAAAATATTATGTAGAAAAATTACATTCTATTTAAAAAAGTAGAGATGACCCTCATATCTTTTTAGCGCTCCCCCCCCTCCCAAAAAACCACCTGACCAAAATACGTCTCTGTCGGAACCGTTCCACTTTCATTCGAAACATTTTTTAGTATTATAAATAATTTTGGAGAAAATTGGCTGTTTTAATTAAAATGGAACACTTTGTATATTACATATAGACTATAGATTGTATCAATATTTATAAAATGCATAATATTAAATTTATCTATTTATTATCTAATTTATATTTTAAAATAATAAACTATCGAAATTATAAATTAGAATTTTAAAACAACATTAGAACAGTATTTTCCTGTGTTCTTTTCGATTGTTGCTAACGTTTATACGATAATTCGCTGATTCATGTATTCTTCCGCCGGCCATTCGTGGGCGTAATCGCAAAAAAACGTGTGATTCATATATCACAGGAAAGATTTGTATCTCGACTTTTAACTAGGTTGATGTGCGATGGTTATTGATCATAATTTTGAACGGACTGAGTATTCCAATATTTTACTCTCTAAATCTCTTGGTGGAATCTCGTAGAATCAAGTGTCTAAAATCAGATAATAGACTGAAAAAAAAAAAAGATTTTAAAATAAAAAAAAATATGGTAGATGTTCTGGAGCGTAGTACTAGAAAACATGCGATTTTTCCTTTTTCAGTGCCCGTGAGGTTAGTCTGGGCCACCGAAGGCGACGATGTGGAGCTGCCATGCGACATCACACCGCCGACGCCGGGGGATTCGGTTAACATGGTTCTCTGGTTCAAGGACGACGGCGGGATACCGCTTTACAGGCAAGTCTTGGACTTTAAAAATAATCCTACCCCGTTCCGACTATTTTTACGTGGCGCTTAACGCCACAAAGCTAGGACGTCAACCCATCTGAATTTAACTTCGCGAAAGATGCCGCCATTAATTTCACGAATCACAAGCTACGACTTACTCGTCAAAAATTAGAAGGAGAAACGTAGAGAAGCCGTAGGAAGCCCAACGTCCGCAAATTTATATGCGGATCAGAATATATTTCTCAAAACACACAGCAGAAACTAAATTTTTTTTCTCATCCGAAAGCGCGCGACTTTAAAGATTAAAAATATTCTTTCTGCTGTCTGTTTCCTGTTTTCTAAGAACCCACGAGAAGTGATTCACGTGACTGAATTTCCGTCGAATACCGGCTAGGTCCGCTATTGGGGGATGGGATGCCATTGTTCTGAAGCCGCATCTCGAAATATCCCGGCACAAGCCTAGTGAGCATGAACTCTCATTATGGATACCTCCGACGTGCCCTGTTCGCGATATATAAATATCACGGGCTCATTAACAGTCGATGTAACTAAGCGCAACCTCTATATTTCAATGCTGAAGAATGTCTTTAATAATTGGATAACAATTTTATGTAAAACAGATTAATAATTAAGACGTCGATCTTAATTATTTCGAGCTAAAAAGACGTATTTAAAATAATAGGATCATCAAATTAAAACTTTTATATCTTAAAAATATTAATATATTATAGTTTTTGTAAAAAAAATTATGTATATATTTATATTTATATAATATTAATTTTTAACATTCGGAAATTAAGTAAATTTTAATTTGTAAGTAGAAGTACACGATTTTTACGGAACGTTCTGAAAATCATCATATTTATCATCTTGTCCATCTTATTTAAATACTCATTGCGTGGACGGTTATAGAAAACGGATGCATTGCGCATTGGTGTGTACACGAGGAAATTCAAGTTAAGCTAGATCAGGACTGTATAAATAATTCGACTGAATTTCCACGATCGGAAGTGTGGGATGATGGAATTTCATAACATCGACCGAGCTTCAGGAATAGCAGTCGATCGAAGACCCTTTTCGGCTGACATAGGCATTAAACAGAGCGCGAGGCTTATTTACGAAAACGGTCTCTGGGATCGTAAAGCAAGATGTTTCCTCATCAACTACCATTCGTTCGTCTATGAAAAATAAATGGAATAGTGTGTAAAAGTCACATGTGTTTGAAAGAATTTTTATCACTTTATTACGATCTGTTTTTCCAATTGTCGCATTGTTCATTTGCTAAAGAATTAAAAAATATAATATATTTACGTAATATATAGTATAGTAAATATACGCGAGTTTCTTTCATCTCATTTATTTTTATTTTTCTAATAAGACGTATTTTCCACTCAGATTTCAAAATCAGAATTTGAAGAAAAATATTATTTGAAAATGTTATGAAGCTTATCATTATAGAAAAAGGAATTATGAGAAATTGAGCGATATCAATAACACGTTTTTATTAAAAACTGAAACGTCTCGCTTCGAGATGAAAGTTTTATGCGAATCTCATAGAAATTCTTGGGACGAGCAAAAGAAAATACGAACAGCTAAAAGTGCAATGCGAAAGCGCATCGTGCAATGTGGACGATGCAGGAAACTGTCAGCGAGTGGTTATCAGAAACGTGATGGTTATAAGGCTCACAAGGGAGCATAGAGTTCCGGGTAATATCAAAGGACCTTCATAGAAGAAATGCAACAAGCAAAAGGGATCGTGGAGCGTCAAAGGGAAGCGCGAACGAGTTGCGAGGATGGAACATAAAGCAGGTCTCTGGTTATTTGCGCCTTCTGCTGGTGAAGCGTTTCTCACAGACTTTCCCGCGGACTCGCGCGCTTCCGATAGTCGCTGAAATGGTCGCGAAATGGCAGAAAAAAGAGAAAGAAAAAAACGAATCGCGCCGAGTCGGAGGGAACTCGCGCTGGCGGCGCTTCGAATCCGGCGACGAAAGGTTTTATCGCAATATTCATACCTTTCATTTCGATGCATAAAATGAGGAGAATTTCGTTTACCATCGACAGTCACTTGTCGATAAACGACGAGTGGGGATTTTAGAATCTTTTTAACAGTTTCATCGCGTCGACGTCGCGTCACGACTTGGTCCATTGAACGCACGTGATTTAAGCGAGGGGGTTAGTCCACCGGTTGCGCTTTTTGCGTTTTACGCCTCCGGATTCCTCGTAACGGAGGACATTTCGTGCGTTCGAAGAACCGTCATATTCTCGTTTCAACGAGGATAGGAGGATGGCTCTGCTCAATTTCACGGCACATAATCCGGGTTACATGAGATGGAACTTTCCGTTCTCCATCGCTTCCGAGTTTGACTTTGACGGCGTATTTGGCGAAGATCGTCGTCGCGAGCCCCGCGTATCATATCAACGGCGCGGGCTCGCGCGGACGTGCGGTAAACAGCTTTAATGTATCTCTTTTTCCGCTGCCAGCTGTCCGTTTTTCCACCGCGCCTCGCCGAAATAACGATTTCCTGTTCCCGTTATTGCGCAATAGTCACCGCCCTCTAAAGCTGAGAGGATCTAAATCCGCGAGCGGCGAGTTTGCCAACTGACCTTTTTTCCGGCCGCGAATAGACGACGCGCGCGATGCGCGTGAACTTAGTCACTAAGAGCCAATTGGCGAAAGCGTGATGTTTACCGAGCTTCCGTACCGGAAATGCGCGAGATTGCGATGGAGGAGTTTAGCTTAGAAAATTCCTCTTGATTGAATCAATGGCGCCTCGGCACGAGAGAGGCATACCTTGAATACGGTGCATAAACAAATATTTTTACCTTTTTTACCGAGAAAAAAAAAGCGAGAGTCTTTCTGATTAACTGAGAGAAACGTATCAAAGAGAGGAAGTAATATTTGACAACATTTCGTCCCAATTCAAATTTTTGTTAGACTATTTTGAAAATATTAGTAATACGACAACGCTTTTTTTCATTTCGCGAAGCTGTTTGCGCTCACTAAAACAAGTTTTTCACTCGAGTTCGTTTGCTTGGTCTGACTTGAGAGAAATTGCGTGCTTAAAAAATAGTTCGAATCAGCCGAAATACAAAATCCAGTTAATTATTATTCTTAATATAATATTATATAGAAATTATATTCTATATTTCTATAATAATATTGTATTATATGTATAAAAATTATTGTTTATATTCTTTTAATGTTATATTATACACTATAGCTTGATATATTTGTTCCTCTTTGCAGTTTGGACGCGAGAAATGGTAGTTTGAATAACGCCATTCACTGGGCGGTCAGCGACGACCTCGGGAAACGAACGTACTTCAAGATTGGCGACGGTCACCAGGCGAAATTAAAGATCACCGAGGTGACGTTGAAAGATCAGGGGGACTTCAGATGTAGAGTGGACTTCGTGGACTCGCCGACGCGAAACTTTCGCGTGAACTTAACTCTAGTTGGTAACTATCGCGTTTCAAAGAGTGACAAAAGGGTAACGAAACATCCGTTTTAATGTACCATCGCCGTTTGACTCTTTCAGAGCAGCCAAGTAAGCCTGTGATATACGATGCCCAAGGACGAGAGGTAACGGGGGTGGGCGGCCCCTTTCTCGAGGGTTACAACCTAGTTCTGATATGTCAAGTGGCTGGAGGTAACGCGCGATCTTATCTCCTTAAGTTTTATATAACGCATACTTGCGCGAACATCAACATTTTTTGTCATTATTCGGCGAAAAGTTATCGTTGTCTATATTCTCTTTTGGAAGCGATATTCGTCCACAGTGTGAGCTTGATCGATAAAAAAAAACCACGGACGTAATTGATTCACAGGTAGACCTAAGCCCTCAGTGACGTGGTGGATGGACGGCGAGCTCCTGGACGGTGTAGTCGATACCTCATCTATCGGATCGTCGAGCAAATTTACGGAGAATCACTTGTTCATCGACCAAGTCACCAGGTCACTGTGGGGAGCGAAACTCGAATGTAGGGCTCAGTCCGGACCGATGGAGCAACCTGTCGTCCGCGAAGTGCCTCTCGACATATATCGTAAGCGTCACATTTTACGTAAAACAAAATTATATATTTAGCTTGAAGAACCATTGAAATTGATCTCAGGAAGATTTTGAAAGACACAAGACGCAGTTCGCGAGTTATATTTTGAAAGCTGGTTTCCAATTTTGACCCTGATTACACAAGTTCGTAAATCTCTTGGCGATCACGCCCTACCGAGGATCTTCCGACGCTTCTTTTTTTTTTTAACTTCTTCAATGTTCGAGCGACGAAATGCAAAGGGCGGCATTACCAGGAAATAGATCATAAATGCCGCGTTAACGTGACATCTGCTTAAAATAAAATCGAAGAAACACACGCACACACTCTTCAAGGCCGTTGCCTAGATCCTAAGCACGTGCTAAAAGGCGATCTCAAGCGGCGCGTGTTAAAGGGCACTCTTGGCACGTTTTATTCGATCGACACGTTGCGCTTCCGTTCCTACGCCTTCCTCCCTAGTATTTATTTTTAGGTCGAGCTAAACAGGAAAATCGTTACACTTTGCATCCACGAGAGGCTGCTACGGGGAAAACACTTGTTGCAATCCTCGGAGAAGGGCGGCGATTCGAATCTAAACACTGACCTTACAAGATATTACAGAAAATATTACAGAAAGAGTAAATTATTTATCTAAAAAGATGAATTATTTCTTGACGTTTTCAATCAATCGATGAAACGTAAATATGGAAAAATTATTTAATACGTTACATATTTTTTCAATTAAACAGATATTATTTTCTATTTTATCGCATTACCCTAATTTTCTTCTTAAATCCACCTCTTATTCAAGATTCTTTTGCATCCCGACATACGTATTTCATAGCGAAGAAAGAAATATAAATAGTTGCAAGCAACTGACCCGCGGCGGAAGCGAGATGAATTCCAACCATTTCTCGCGGACCTTCTTAACTCCTTTGACGGTTATATTTCGCGGAATTGTCGTCCAAAAGTAAAAATACGCGGTTGTCGGGGCGGCGAGCATCTGGCCCTCCCTCTCGGACCGTTATTTTCGTGGCGCAACGCCGACGACGAAGTTCTCGGCTCGCTCGTAGTTTTTTGTATCCCGCAGGAATCATCCGTCGTGCCTACATCCGCAGATGTAAATTTTTGACGGCGAAGTATGTTGCTTGTTAGAGACCTCCACACGCTTTTTGCCTTCGTGTCTTCTTATATTAAAAACCCAAAGTCAATCAAGACGAAACAACAAAGTATTGTAGAAACGATATTTTTTTAACAGCTTAATATCATCCGCGTAATTTTATCTTTTACTATTAGCTGCTGTCGTATTTTCAGTTAAGCCGGCAAACGTGAAGATCGTTTTGAGCGAGGAGCAGATCTTCGCGGATCGTCCGATCGCCGCCAAATGCGAGACGTCGGGTAGTTTTCCAGCGGCTAGGATCATTTGGAGGCTCGGCGAACACGTGATAGGCGACCCCAATCCCTACGTGTCCACCACGCAGAAGAATAACAAGACAGTGAGCAAGCTGGAATTGGTCCTCAGCAAGGACGACGACGGCAAGGAACTGGTCTGCCGAGCCGAAAATCCGAGATTTCCCGGAGGAGTGTTCGAAGAAGTCAAAATACTTCGCATTTCTTGTGAGTCTTCGACTTTGCAACGTTTGTAACTTTCGAATTTGGCTTCTTAATAAATGTGTAATATTAAATGTACAAATCTATCGAAACATTTTTTTCCTATGTATTATTTGTAGAATTTTAGTACAAATAGCCATCATAAATAATATTTTTTGAAGAATCTTGCATGAAAAGAATGAAGAAATAGTTTTGCTGGATACAGATCTAAAAATAATTTTTGTTGGACCATCAAAATAAATTTGTTGGAAAGTCAAAAAAGATAAGCATTATTATAAAACGTTTTGAGATTCTAGCAATCAATTTGACTTTCCAACAAAATTATTTTGATGGTTTAACAAGAATTATTTTCAGATCTGTAGCCAGCAAAATCGATCTTTCCGTGTCTTTTACATTATTAGCCTCATTAATTGAAACGATAGCATTCGTTGCGAAATCAAATATTATAATAAATAATGACGCAATCTCTTTAAAATTACAAACAGATGCTCCGGTAGTTGTCGCTCGTTTGGCTAACGGCTACGTCTTGGACACTTTGAGGGAGGGCGACGATCTCAAGTTGATCTGCGACATTCAGAGCAATCCGCCACCGGCACAAGTGACTTGGTACCACGATGTGAGTAGAAAGAGAAGAAGGAAAGAAACGAGACTCATAATCCAACATGACTGACCACGGTTCAAATCCTCGTGTTCTTGTCTGTAGAATCAGCGACTGGAGCACGACGTAAACGCCGGAATTCTGCTGGCGTCCAACTCGCTGACCCTTCGCGTGCTCACGCTCGCACACGTCGGCGAGTACTCCTGCGTAGCCACGAACCACGTGGGACAAACCCATAGTTCGCCGCTTTTTATTCACATGAAATGTGAGTAATCGCGCCATATTTTTTAACATGTCGCGCGAGACTTATTTTTATTAAAACGGACCGTTTGTTGCGTCTCGGATAGCAATGTCTACGACAAACTAAACTAGCAATTAACTATAGAAAATTTAATAACTAAGAAAATACGTTAAAACAATTTTATAAAAAAAAATAACAATCATATAACATATAATATTTATAAATTAATATTCAATATAATATTTAATATAATTAAATAAGACAATATTTATAATATTTATTATTTAGTAGATTTTTGTATAAAACAGATTTTCGTGCCACACTTTTCTTATGTTTTCTTATGTTTTCCCTAACAATTCCAAATAATTCAATAGACGCACCGAGGTGCAGAGAAGATGGCAAGAGACGAGAGATCACCGTCGCTCGACACGACACGGTATGGCTGCAGTGCGTGGTGGAAGCGTTGCCTAACGACTACGTACGATTTTCATGGACCTACAACAGCACTGTCGGCGACGTTTTACCTATACCAAACTCAAGAATCGAGAGTCAAGGGCTTGTAAGCGTGTTAGAATACACCCCCAACACCGAAACCGATTACGGCACATTGGCTTGCTGGGCGAGCAACAGCATCGGACGGCAAAGGACACCCTGTATATTTAACATCGTACCTGCTAGTGGGTTATCAGCCATTAATTTTGTCTCTCACGTTCTCATTAACATTCGTAATGAAAGAAATTATACATCTCTAAAAAAAAAAAATTTCTAACAATTAAAATATAAATTTTTTACTAGCACACAAATTTTTAAAATCTTTTTAAAAGAGTTACATCTCTTCATTGCTTAAATGCTTGCTTTTTTTTTAATCGTCCAGAACCACCGCAACCACCACTGGACTGTGCGTTGCACAACGAGACCAGCTCGCTGGAGGTTAATTGCATCCCGGGATCGGATGGCGGGTCGCCGCAGCACTTTTTGCTGGAGGTACGAGGATCCCTCAGGAATTCCGGGATTGGCCATATCGGCCCTCACACTCTTCAAACGCCCCAAAGCGATCAGGGGATGGTCGGGGAATCTCCCCCCATATATCAGGACATGAATCCGACCCCGAACTTCCAGCTTCACGATCTTCAGCCGGGATACGATTACACGGTGTACATTTACGCCGTCAACGGACGTGGCATGAGCGAGCCCGTTCTTCTGGAACACGTCAGCGTCGTCGAACCCATCGGCGGAAAAATAGAGAGGAGCGGGATCTTTTTGGAAGATCTGAAAAAGGCGCTGCCGCAAGCCAGCTACGAGAACATGATCTTCGCCATTGCACTGACAGGTACAGGTAAAGTCGACGCTGCTGGCTTTTTCAGTTTCGCCCAATGCACTAATTTAACGCCTAATTACTTGGCAAGCCACGGTCTAGTTTGCCGCGAGTAAATCTAAATCGAAACGAAAATTCATTTCTTCACTCGTTCAAAATTTTTGTAAACTATATTTAAACATTTTATCGCTTTTACTTTAATATTATAATCAAGAGTCGTAGTAGCATATATTATTTTTTTTCATACCAACAAAAAGACTATTCCTGAAAGCAAAAGTCTGCCACATTTATGAATTTTTAGATTTCAAGTTTCTATTATGCTGTGATATTTTAATTTATTCTCTGTAATTAAATAATCTATTAATGTAATATATAAAAGATTTTATATTTATTCTCCCCGTGTACATAATGCAACTCTGAATTTGAAAGGCGCGGCAGCGTTAGTCCTCATCGGTATCGGTGTAATCATCGGTGTGGTGGTCTGCAGAAGGAGATCGAACGCTCCCGTAATAGAAGGCCCCGACGACTTCACCACACCGACCTACGTTCCGGCCCAAAGAATTGAGCCCAAAATCAGATATTCCAACGAGAACAGGCGTTCTCAAAGGGCGAGTCTCTACATTGAGGAAAATCGAAAAGGTATACCTATTATAAAAAAAAACAACGCATGCCGCTGGTTCGTGAAATTCCTAAAATTATTAAATCTTCTTTCAGAACCCGATTTACTGCATCGGGTGGAGCTAGATTTACAAGATTGAGTCACCTGATTCTGTACAGTTACGAATAATCAAGACAATGAAGTGCAATGTTAAGTAAAAATTCCATACGTAGAATTGCTCCTCGATATATTCGCGTCAATTTGTACGTTCCATCTATCGAATTTATATCACGTCGTAAAACTGGAAGCATCGTGGTTATCGGCTATAACGAATAGCCGTTAACCATGCGAATCGCTCATTTGACTCGATGGATTAGAGCGGTGGAACGACATGTGGTACTTTTTACGATCGAGTTGGGAAATCAATGCCGGTCTTCAACGCGAATTGAGGCGTTACAAAACATTCTATTAGTTATTTATGTTCGCCTTGCGCGAAACGTAAAATATTCGCAGCCGAAATTTTTACGTTAGGTTGTACAGGGCTAAAAGGGTTAAAATAATGTTATTATAAAATGTACAGCTATTTTTACAGCGTAGGAGGCTAAGGCGTACGGTGTATTTCCGTATACTTGCAAAGTATTAACGTATTATTAATGTCGATATAAAAAACGTGATTTTATGTACCTTTCTCGCTTAATGAAGACTGCTTCAAAAAGACTACGTTTTTTTTTAAACTAAATCTGAATTGTTTGAAACCTTCACAAATTTTAATCGCGCGCATTTTACGAATTTCATCCAATTATAAAAACGCAAATTTGTTATACTTCCGTTGAATCATACTCCACGATTTTACGTAATCGACATACATTTCGGATTTATGTTTTTTTTTTTTTGAAGCAGTCGGTAGTTTATAAATTATTATTAGTCATTAATTTGTATAATCTATGATCAGCGTAGCTCACGCTATTCCGTACGATGGTGTAAATACTGTACTCGTATTGAAATTGATAACTGATACACAGAATAAAAAAAATAAATGCCATGTTGTATTATTAGTAATTAATAAACTTAAAAAGACTATCATCAAAAATAGTGTTTTCTTCTTCTGGCTCTCTAAAATAGAGACAGAGTATGTATGTGTGAGCGACAGAGAGAGAGAGAGAGAGAGAGAGAGAGAGAGGGGAGAAAGAAGGGCGAAGAGAGAGTTCATTATATTCATAGTTATTTTATAATAAGTAACAATATAATAACGTTTGTTGTTAGTAATATGCTTCTATTACGTACAGCAATACGCAACAAACGCACCGAAATCTGCCATTGAAATCACTCATCTTGATATTTAATTGTCAATTAGCGACAATAAACCTGTTCCGGCAGCTGATTTAATTATATTTCACAAACGCGTCTGGCTTTATAATCGGCCATACTGCCGAATACAATATTCCATGATAAGTGAATCGGCATTTAACATGTCGCGATATGTCGTGGCATTCAATGAATTGCAGAAGCCGAGCGTGAACTTTCGCAAATTATTGCATTTATGTCCATTTCTGTCAACGCAGATTAACTTTAATCTCAGTTTAACTTGCTCTTTATCTTTTTCTATTTCTAAAAATCTACGTTGACATTGTATGTAGCATATATTGAATTTCGAGTGTCGATAAAGAAACCTTTTGTGCAATTTTTATAGGATAGATATTAAAAATTAATTTTAATCCTAAGAGATGGTGGATTGAAGTATTATTAAGCATTAATGAAGACAATAAAAGAATTTTAATATATAAAAGATTAAAACTACATATTACTGCTTCCTATTTTTTGAAAGCCAATGCGTGATCTACGTTATCAGCTATCAGTACAGAAACTGATTTATAGTACAGGTACGTCTCTATATAATCGTACGTTTGATAGCGCCACATGTACAAAGAAGCACTCTACATATCAATATTTATTAGTAACGTAATTATAAAATTAATTAATTGTTGTTAAATTATTTAAAGTTTTTTTTTCTATTTGTTCGATATCAAATTTTAGAGAGAAATAGAACGATCTATTTGCATTTAAAATTTTAATGCTCACTTTTTCCTCTCAGTTTTAATAAAATGTTTAGAAATTTTAGAATATTGATGTTATTATTTTTTATAAATTATTTTTAATAATTAACGCGATGTGACAGAAGATTTAAAAGAATTTTAAACGCAATGTCAACGCCAAGATTGAAGGCATATTGCGACGATATCGACTTATGCATGTTCGCTTTATATTCTCGGCCAGATCGAACACTTTTCCATGAATACCAACAATCCATTAATGAAAACTTCATCAACGTCGGAATAATTATGTCGCTGCACACGACAGCTGTCCCATTTCCGCAAATTGCCTAGCAGCGGTTGTGATTTAGAGCTATGAATTAAATATTGCGCGATATATATATATATATATATATATATATATATATATAGAGAGAGAGAGAGAGAGAGAGAGAGAAAGAAAGAGAGAGACACCGTTATAATCCTTCGCGAAACGTGTTAGAACACTTTCGTTCGCGTGCATCAGACATGTAAGATATATCAGCGAATTAAATTATCCGAGCTTTATTAAAATATAATTACATATTGGGGCTGTTAATATGGGGTTATTAAAATAATTATAGGTTTTAATATGCAATAACGGTACCGACCCACACGAGTGTATCTGTAATATAATCAAGAACACTCTCGTTACTCGATCGCAAAGAGTGGACGAATACATTTTACCATACGAATAATGAAATAAATATTATTTTAAAAATACTCATTAACGTTACCTTCGGCTCGGCTGCAAAATCAACGAAAAATGCGTGCAATAAACTCAGGAATGTGAGAGGCTGGACTAAAAAAATTATGACTATCAGCGTATAAGAGCATAATTAAAGCTAATTATAAAGAAATGTTTGTTACATTTTTTGTAAATTTACCGTCACGCGAGCGCGGCGTACGTGTGCACGTGTGTGAGATATAGAAAATAAATGATCGGTATTATTTCGAAAATCGCGCGCTACATATTATCGTTGCGTTTATATGGCAAACTTAAATGGTAGCAATCGACGATACGAGTACGGGAAACGAGTGGCGCGGGTATAAATGCATGCGCGGCCGTAATGAAGATGCAGCCGACGTGCGCCATACGTTGGATGCAATTGCGCATTACGCGACGTAGCGCAAAGCGCGCGTCCGGGGGAGGAGGGGGGATGGGGGGGAGGTCGGGACAGATAATTAGATTATACTTTGCAGTGCGCGTTGGGACCGGGCATTATCGTTATCGTCATGGGAGATGACGGCTGGTGTACGTCGCGGATAATCCCTGTTATTTTCAGTAACGCCGGCAATTCGTCCGGCATTATACTGAGTGCTTGCAAAATTAAAATCCCTGCTGTTGCCGTTAGGAACACTTGATGCCACCATATAAGTAGAGATATGACGGTCACATATGAGGAGAAAAGACACTTTACGCTGGACGCAGGATAAAAAAAAGAATATTAATATTAATAATTCACTTTCGATTGATTTAATACAGGAGTGCGAAAAGCGAAACAACAATTGAAATAAATAAAAATGACAAATATATGTACATTGATGATCACTTTTAATAGCGAGATGAAGCAAATTTTATTTTATATATAAAATGAGATTTATATAACGTGCAGCGTTAGAAAAATTCGGATTGAACTTAAAAAAAAAAAAAACTACAGTTTCCGGTGTAGATAAAAAAATATTAGCTTTCGAAGTTAAATAAAAATAAACATATAAAAACCTATTATTTTAAATAAAAATAATAAGACACGCACTATTTTATTTTGAAATTATCGATGTAGAAGCGACAGAAATTTACAGAGACTCTGTTAGAATTTCCAGAAATATTAGTTAAACCTTGGCTAACTTTAACTACTGCTTCGTGCTAAACTCCGTTTAACACGATGTTTACGCAAACTGTCGTCGCGTTTTAGTCAACAGATCAACTTGCTCAACGAACGAATTCATTTGATGCACGAAAGAGAGGAGCTCGAATGAAGCGAAAGTTTGCGTAACAATTTTATTTGAGTAACCTGTACCTGCCGAATATACACAGACGAGGGAGAGAATGAGAGACGGATGAGCCCAACGGCTTTGCGCGTCGTTGGGTGGAATCGCACGCAAGTAACACGAATCGTCGGGAAGATTCGACGGCGGGGAAAATGGTGGATTCTTTTCTCGGCTCTATCCAACCACCATCGTTCTCTTTCCCAGGAGATTGAACAGGAATGCTGAATCTCGCCCGAATGTCTGGGCAAAGGAAGCGGAGCGCCGCGGGGATTCGCAAATTCACCGTGAAATCTTCCGCAAACGGAAGTAAGGTAACTCATTTCCGTTTCATCGGGACTTTCTGCGGCATTAAAAGAGCTCGCCTTGCGAGAGAAGGGGGAGGGAGAGGACGCCGAGGGGTCAGACCGAAAAGCGAGCAAAGAAACCGACGGATTAATTAACGTAACGTAATTACGGCGCGCATTGTGCAGCACGTCGCGACGCTTCGGGGTTGCGGATGAAAGGATCAGAAAACTTCAACCCTTTTCATCTCTTCACGATTCCAATGTCTCGAGAATACATCTTCATTTTTTATTTGGAAACGTGAAAGTACTGCTGAATATAATTCTTTAAACTTATTTAAGATATTTATTTTCAATTCCATGATGTTTAATAACTCGGAATCAACTTTTTGCAGTCGTTTTATCAGTCGTATAATTGGTCCATTTATCCATATTATTTAAAAAGATCTCTTTGCAATCGTGAAGAATGAATTCGTGAAACGTCAAAATCTTTCTTTTAATAAAAAAAAATCCGCGAATCAAAAGAGTCGAATGAATAGGTAATGATTTTTTTCTCGAGTAGATGATAATCCATCGGTCAGATGAACATAACTGCTCGCAAATTATTATTAGATAACATAAATTTGATCGATAAATAAGATCTGAACTGATACAATTAAAAGTTGACATGACAAGATAATGATCATAAAATGTTCTGTTCGATATTAATCCTTTCTCGTTTCTCGTTTGACTTTGGAATGTAAAAAAAAATGTAAAACATTAAAAATGCTCGAATATTTCATAATTTTTATATGTAAAAATATTTTGTCTAAATTATTTAAAGTTATTACTTGAAAATAGTGTTGTTTGAAAACATATTTCATTTTTAAAAGCATAAAAAACATTTAATATTTAATATAACAGTATTAAAAAATAATGTTAGTATTGAAAGCATTACAATAATGTTTGAAAATTTTACACTGAATAATTTATTTCAATATTTGCAACGCGCGTTCATTCGAGCGAGCGAATGAGAAAAAGAGAGAAAAAAAATTAATTCCTTGTTCAAATGAATTTTATTCAATATTATTTCTCGATTATACGTATAAAATGTAACACTTTTTATAAATCGAGTTAAAATACCCGAAACTAACTTCCACCCTACAATTATCAAGAAAATTTTCTCGGACGTAAGTTTTAACTGCACGTCGTCGTGCTAGCGGCCGTGAAAGTAGGTTGCGGAAAATCGACGCGTATAACGAAGCGACGGTGCTATAACGAAGGTCGTTTACGGGAGTCGATGGCCGGTCTTGTATACACACAGCGATCCTTGTATCCGGTAACCGAGTTGAGTGCGAGTGCTCGAATTAAGCCGCGCCACCCCGGGACGCCCGATTTGTCGAGTGACACGGCGACGGGCGCCGAGGGCGCGCGAGCGCCGGAGCGCCTTTCTCCCTCGGGCTTGCGGTCCCCGACGAGCTTTATCGAGTGGACCTTTCTCACTTTTCGAGCCGGGGCGGATTTCCGTTCGAATGCGCCCGGAGGAAAGAAGATTTACCGAGGCGATCCGGAACCGGCTCGGCAGCGGCAGTGGCGGTAGCGGCGGCGGCGGCAGCGGCAGGCGGGCGGCGGCAGCGGTAGTGGCCTCTTCTTTCAGGGATTACGAAGTTGACTTTCGCCGCTCTCAGCGGCGGTTGTATAAAACCCACTTCGTGTTGGAAGAAGGGATTATTGATTGAAATAGGTCGCCCCGCCGGTGGCCTCCGCCCCCTCGATCCCACTTCTCCATTTGTACTCGCTACTCGCGGAAAGATCCCGCCGTTGTTGACCCGTTTTTGAAAAATCCGGCAGCTTGACTTTCTTTCTCGGTGGAATTCGCGGAGAAAACGTATAAAATCCCTTTGTCGTCTCTCTCTCTCTCTCTCTCTCTCTCTCTCTCTTGATGTGAGATATATTTATTTCTATAATACTCCCACATTTTTCTAAACCGATAAAGATCTTCTAGCTCCCTCTTTTTTTTCCTCGCTCCCAACAACGGTGCGCGTCTCATTGAAATTCATAATGTTACAACATCAGATAATACTTTCTAAAAGCAAAGGACTCGCATATTTTTCTTTGCAGATCACCACGCCTCTATTTCACCCCGGCGGGCAACAGAAATGAAAAGATCTACGAGGTGCACAATCTTATCTGGCGCACCGATAGATTTAATTCGCCGACAGGTGGATTAAACCGCAGTAAATCTCGGCCGTCCGACAGTCGAAATCAGACCGCTAAATGGATGAGCACTCGAGGGGGAGTATCGCTTGACATTATCTCTTTCGCGCGATCGGTATATATTTACGAAAACTTCCCTTTTCCGCGCTCCCTATTTTCGAAATTGGGGAGCAGCACGGTTTTCATTTACATGTCATTAATAATTTCTAACAAGATGCATCCATCATTAACGCGATGCCGTTGTGTGTCCATTATAATTTTAGGAGTGTAATAAATAAGATAATGTTACTAATTAGCTCCAAGTCCGTGGATACAAAATTCGTCAGATTAATGCACAAAGGAGAAATTAAATACCAGTCAATTTTCAACCGGTTTTCAAAGTGTTGACGTTCTATTCTCGTAAATATTGGAATTTCCGCGCTTACCGAGAGAGACGCGACGCGATATCGAAAACGAAATTATATACGATGCAACTTTATCCCGGCGTCACGAGTTAGGTTGGCGTTAAAAGACGGGAGGGTGCATCGAGGCGAAGCCGTAAAACCAACTGGAACTGCCATTAATAACTTCGAACGAGAGTGCCGAAGTTTTAATGGAATTAATGTGGCTCCGAGGACTGCTGCTGCTGCTGCTACTGCTGCTGCTACTACTATAGCAACGTGCCAACATTGGCCACGTGTGCCGCACGCACGCATTGTGCAACACGAGGAAGCACAATGTATCATTTACGTAATGTCGCTCAACAATGCCCCGAGCATATTTTTCACATCTCCCCTCGAAATATGAAAAAGTGCAATAATATAATAATAGCCCAAGCTACATCGTTTCGAGTGTCTTTAATATTTATGGATTCGAATTTCATGAAAATATTATGACAAACGCGAAATGCATGCTTAACACTCTATTGCACAATATCTTTTGCTTTTTTGATAACTCTCATACGCGATCTAGCGGCGTTTCTCTTGAACAAAGGCTAAATAAATTCAAAGTATTTCCGATATTTTCGATAATTTAGAAGATCGAAATTAATGCAATAATATAACTTTTAAAGAAGTGCACAATATATATATATACGTTCAATTACACGTTCTAATTAATTCAATGTTTTAATTAAACAACATGTTGCTAACACATAAAATTTGCCTCGAGAGACAATAGTTGCGTGCGGAGCACACGTAGCTTTTCGCTCGTGCGCTCGCCAAAGTTAACCGACGGAAACCTGATGAAAGGTCTAAATGCCTCGTCGTACGGGCCCGCGCGCGCGCGCGTACACGGCACAGACATTCGCCAGATATCAAAACGTAGTTTTCGGATCAAATTTGTCCGCGCGCGTCCCGGAGGAGCGCCACGTCGAAAGTAGGTACGGCACAGAACCGCCGGTTCTCGCAGCTGGGAAAAGTGGCTGAGACAAAAGTCCGAACAGTTGATCGAGCGACGACAGTGCAGCAGTGCCAGCAGCGCGCGGGAAATAATCCTGGATCAAATTTGCCGCGCGCTCTCTCTCCCCCGGGGGGAGAGAAAGGCGAAATCGCGTGGCGTAGCCGTGACGGAAATAAGTCGGGGAATGATTTTCGCACGGCGCGCGACAGGCGAACTTTGTTATTCTCGGCGAAACGCCGCCGCTGCCGCCGGTCTGGTGGATCGGCAGCCTGAGCGGCGGGGCGGACGGCTCTCGCCGCGCATCATTCCCGACGTGTCTCGCCTGCGGGCACGCGAACGAATTTACCCTACGAGCATTCAGGCGATGATTGTTAATATTAATGTTTGCGGAAATGTCCATATGCATCCGCACAATCGTACACACCGATAGACCGGAATTTACACGCCGAGGTGTATCGAGAGCGAATTGAAGCCCGCCTATCAAAAGCGAATCAGTCACCTAAATCTGTCCGTGTTGCAAAATTTAAATAGAGATTTAAATAGAACCGAATAAAAAATCGATTGTTGTGCCTATCCCCCTTTTATTGAAAGGTGGTTGCGAATGCATTGCGGAGATAGAGAGAGAGAGAGAGAGAGAGAGAGAGATGTCCAAAAAGTTTCAGAATTAATTCTGCCATATACAGAAATTTGGTTTTTTTTATATAGCTATCGAATATTCCGCGATATTTCAATGGCACAATCGAAATGCATTCACATTCAGATATCGAATTGTCTCACAAGATTGGCGTGTATCCGCAATTTCGTAGCTATTCCGTGTAAATACAGCGCTCCCAGATCGTGATCCGTCGCTGTTAGAGAATAGCGCGGCGCGGCGAAGCTTTTCAGAATATTTTTTTTTACTCCCGCGTTCATTGACGTGCACTTGTTCATGCCCGTTGCGTGCGGAGAATTGCTTTAGCGCGTACACATCGGGGCCGCGCTGCCATCATAATAACTCGAAATGGACGTTCGACCGAAATGGCACACGACCGACGGAAGTTTTCCCAACACTATGACCGCGCCGTTAGCAAATGAAATTTGTTGCTGCGTCGCCACGCTTGCCATTAAAATTATTGCGCACGTCGCGTTACCTCTCTCTCTCTCTCTCTCTCTCCGCCCGCGGAACGATCGGCGAACGATCGATCATAATATTCTCGGAGGGCGTAGCCCGCGAAAAGATTGCGAAGTTTCCTCTTCCTTGTATTTATAGTTTTCCTACAAACAGCTAGAAATCCTTCCGGAACTTTGGTAATTTATTTTCCTTCTGTTCTTTTATTTTCAGAATGAAAATTTTTTCAGAGTAAAAATTCAATAAGAACTGTTCAATTGATATCATTAATATTTCTTTTCGCACATTTGAATTTTTTATCATAATTAAATTATACTATTCAACGAAAAATGTTTTCCGAGCACTAAATATCTTATATAAGCTACAAAATATCTTTTTAATAATCGACACAAGAAGTTCTTTTTAAAAAACAAAAATCCTAACAATTTAATTTTGATTGCAATAAAACTTCTCCAACATATCGCATAGTACCGTAGGTAAATGTGCCAAAATACACTGAAATGGTTCTTTAATTTATGGATTTCTCAAAATTGAGGTACGAGCAATTTGATATCGTATTCAGTGTTCAAAAAGCTACGGGAAACAATTGCTTTCATTTTATTGCATTTTTTTTTGTGGAACAGCGTTATCAATACAATTCGAGAAGCAAGATAAATGCTAAATTAGTTATACGCTGTTCTTTGTGATATTTTTTGATACTTCTTATAAATCTCGCGGATTTATTCGTGGGAGAATTCGAGTGCGCCATAGATAGGTGGCCGTTCAATTCTACGGATTAATCGCGCTTGTACATCGTTTCGCCATGGAAGGGGGAGAGGGGGAGGGGAGGAGGGGAGGTGGGACGACAATGAATTTCCGATCGGACATACGTGGCGAGGTCGTAACCCTTTGCGCAATTGTTATTGCCGGCGTGGCGCCCGCATTGCATCCGCCACGCACGGTCGTGAAAGGGAAAAACTTTAGATAAGGGTGCCGGCTTTATGGGCGACATTAAAAACTGGGAATAGGGTTATTTCGTCTTGAAATAACGTCGGGAGAAAACTCCCGTTGCCGCCGCGACTTCGAATGATGTGCACGCGGCCGTAAAACTGCCAACGCAACGGCACAAACTACGTATATACGTACCGCCGCAAATATTCGACATCGGGCTCGACGTTTCCGATAAGTCTGAAACAATTTGAGTGTCGGATCGAGCACCGGGAAACGTCTGCGAATTGAGAAAGATCTTATCCGCCTAGCGAATAAAAGACGCGAGACCGATGTAAGCTCGTCGAGCTCGAGTTTCGACGCTGCAGATGTGGAAGGATGTATCTTACGCCAATTGTCACGCCTTTCTCGCAACGAAGAAATATAAAATTTACATTTGTACGTATTTGCAATAGCGGGAACTATTGAGCTTTTTTTCATGGTTACATCAGTATAATCACTAATTACTTCAAAAGAGAACATGAAGAAATTCTCACATTATAGGCTTCTAAAGTTGCGAAAGAAAATTAGATGAAATTTTTAACAGTAAAGTTTTACAGAATAATAAATCTAATATCAAATATCAAATAAATTTTATGACGAACAATAAATTTAATTTCGATTAATTTTCTTGTATCGCATTCGGATCTGTGTAATTTTCTAGTGAATGAAAATCTTAGAACTAATATGAAATCCATCAATCTTGAGATGTCAAGATGAACAGGGACCAACGTGACTTTCGTTAACGCGTCAAGTCACGCGTCCGTTTTCGGTATTGTTACGGTGTTGCGACCGTCGGGTGTCGCAGGAGATTATCGGCACGACCTCTCCAGTAAGAGGGCAGAAGTCATCCAATCTCCGAAAGGGAAACTAGTTATACCGTCCGACACGGGTTTGAACTTTGCCACTTCCTGCGAGATACCTCCGGGGACGTCCAAGGTGAGAGAGGGAGGGCCCGCCAAATGGACTGATTTGAAATTCCGCGTCGTGCTGCGCGACGCGAGACGCGACGAGGAACGAGAATAGATGTCGCGCGGGAATAAACAAATGTCCCGCGTCGCGCCTCCGATTCGTCTTGTCTGTAATCGACGCGAAAACCGCTCCAGAAAGCTAAACACAGATGCCCCGCCACTGGGTGTATTATAGCTTTATCTAGCATGCGACGGGAGTGCAAGGCACCCGGCGATCGATCTTTCGGTGACGAGGGCTTCTATTGGGGGGAGTCGCCCAATACAACTCGATATATATTCCCCGAATTGCACCCCCGACACTTCAAAGCTGGAGCATCCCACAAATTTCAATTTAATGTACAACGCGACATTTCAAAGTGGCTAAAACTATAATGACATATTAATTATAAAATTCACGGCAAACCCGAAAACGAAGCTAATTACGCACATGTCAGGGAATGCTAATTAGCACACCGCCACGTGAGAATGATAAGAGCCGCTCGCGATGTCGAGATCCGGTGACGCGGTTGTCACAAACAGATTGTCTGTATATTTATTTTAAAAATATTATACGCGCAGATGAAACGAATGACTACGGGGATTCCTAAATCAAGTGGAATTTGTTCAGTTCGCAAACGAATCTTCTCGTATCGCAATCAGTATTTGATAAGGGCGGTAGGGAGAGGGACGGGGGAAGGGAGGGGAGGAATGGGGCTTCATGTCGCGTGTACTTTTCAACCCCGCGTTCCCCGGGGTCGAAATATAAACCACGGTTTTAAATTCCACTTTTGTCAGCCGCGGAGAGTACAACGGGAACGTCACGGGAAATTCAATCCCGGCTCTTTATGCCGCATTGCATCGCGTCGACTAAAAGCATCCACCGCTCCGCGTGACGACGGTTTGTTTTACGAACGGGATCACTCAACCCCCTCCACTTCAACCCTCTCTCGGCGCTCAACGGCTGACATCCTTTCGTTTTTCCACCTCCCATTTAACCACCCCTCTAATGCGATCCGCGCAAATGCCGCTTGGCCGCATTAACCGCACGACGTCGTCGCTCACGCAGATCTTCGCGATCCCACAGCGACGGCCGTGAGCCAGAAAAATAAGGCCGACCCTCGTGGACGGACCTGGTAGCCCTCCGAGACGTGATGGGAAAGAAGAAATTGGAGCATTCGTATAGGTACAAGTTGACGTTGGGGACGGATGTCTTTGCGAACGATCGAGAGGGCATTCCACGTGAAGTAAATCGATACTGCGGACTTTTGGGGTAAACAACGTCGTTCCAGGAAGAAAAATACATATACGGAGTGTTTTGTGCCTTTGTGCGAATTGTCAAAATTCGACAGGCCGTTCTTCGAACTGGACGGCGAATCAGGCTCGAGAGGGAAACGATTGATCGTTGCGCAAAATAAAATCTTTTATAAAATGTCCCATGTAAGTCGGATACGAGAATGTCCTTTTCAACTCCCAAGTTGAAATTAATTACTCTATCAGAACACTGAAGCGAGTTCGTTCTGACTTTCGTTATTAAAGTGTGACCCGACAATTAATGGCAGGATGCGTTGAATTGGGTCTATTGGCAAGTTCTTTAGTCCGCTGGTCCGCGGTATTTTCTCTCATTTTCCGCGGGGACTCTAATTAACAGGTCTTCATCAAGATCCGAACCCGGCTAGTCGGTTCCAAACTTCGTCAATTGAAGCATAGTTATCAGATCTGAATTTTTCGAACGCGCTTGAATCGCGCGTCTTTCGATTCGCGAGAAATTTACGTTTTTTGTCTCCAAAACTTGGCCCGGTACCGGTAAACGTAATCAAAATTTTCGCGATTTCGCCATCAAACTCGTAAATGATTGACCAACAATTGCGTTTGTATTCGTATTCTATAATAAATAGGAATTATTCACAAAACTTCGTTAGCAGTGATTTAAATTTGTTATAACGCTCTGCCGATGCACAACGTTGTTTTGAAATAATTAATCCAATATCTACCCAATATTGCCGTAGAGCAAAGTATAGGCAAAATGGAGCTCGTCGCAATCGCTCGATAATGAGCGGCACGCTTCCATTATTTCCAACAAAATTATGTCGATCTAAATGCAAACATTTGAAACATCGGAACGGAATAAAGACTAAAATGAGGTCAATGCGAGACTAATTAATAATTTTGTCATTATATATTACAAATATGTACATTTCCAATGCAATATTGCTTTGTGCAATCCATTCCATTTTTAATAAATAATATAGATCAAACTGCATTCATATTTTTCTTCTCAATATTTTTTAATATTATAATTATCTAATTAACATAGACATTTTCTGTATTTTGAAAACGTTCAAGCATCTAATCGACACAATTACATTATACTAGTAATAATTAATCCATTTTACTGTACAAATTACCTGCGAAACGAATATTGAATTTCTTGCTCAAAGCAAAAATGTATGGTTTCAATTTGTTCGCACATCGGGAACATGCCTGTGTTCAGTTACACCTTCCAGTATTTTATCTTTATTTTGAAGAAAGAAGGAATACTCATATATTGTGTTTATTTTAAATCGCGACAAAGAGAGGAAGAGAGAGAGAGAGAGAGAGAGAGAGAGAGAGAGAGAGAGAGAGAGAGAAGGAGCGACTTCAGGTGTCGTCGTGCGTGAAAAGGGATGACGGCGGATCATATTTGCAATATGTATATACGCATGTTCGTCCGATAAAGACACCTTTCAAGGGCAGAGAAGAGCGTTATGATGAATTGCTTCACATAAAGTGGCCCCGAAGTGCAGCTGGCAACGTATATCCGGAACCGAAAAGGTACTCCGAAACGTGACTCCGCGCCGAGCAACATTTCACATCGGACAGAAGATGTTCCCGGCCATAAAGCCGTTACTAGCGTATTTACTACGGACTCTCCATTCTCACTTTCTCTCTCTCTCTCTCTCTCTCTCTCTCTCTCTCCCCCCCGCCCTTCTTCTCCCTCTCTGCGTTTAGCATGTAAAATCGGCCGTAACGCGGAAGTAGCTGAAACGCCGCTTTCTCGCTCCCTCGCTCGATCCCTCTCACACTTCCCTTTTTGTTTCATTTCCAGCCAAGTAGACAACGTTATTGCATGGCAGCGCGCATCTCTCACGATCACGGAGCGTATTCTCGCCTCGACTCAACGCTTCTATTTTAATGCTAATCGCCGCTATTTGATACCGAATCTGATTCTAGCCGTTAGTTGCAGTTCTCTCTACAGAGTGTGTACATCCGTGACGAAGGAAGTGTTAAATTCGTAATGGAATCTCCACCGGCGATGACGCGAATAAAATTTATGCGTACGTTTAAAATAAAAAGGCTTCCTTCGGATGTTGTCTCTCCTAACTGTGCTAATTTACTCCCCGGATCTACCAGGTAAAAGAGCGCGGTAACGTTCCCCGAACTAACAATCGGTGTGTATCTTTCCGAGTCTCGCAAAACTTTGTGGTACCTCTGGCCTGGGATTCCGTTCCCTTTTACGTTTGCAACGGGATCGCCGCGCGGCGAGTGCGGTCAAGTGTTCTCGCGCATAAATTAATGGGCGATTTTATCGCGGCCCAATTAAATCGGTATCGCAAATAATTAATTTACCGCGGAGTAGCGGACGATAATGAAATTGCTGTAAATTGATTAAACCGCTTGATTCCATAAACGCCTGCGCGTTTTGCGTCGGCATACGTTTCACGATAATGCGCTACGACGCGGGCGCATTTCCAAAGGATTAACTTGTACTAAAAGCGATTTAAACTATTAGTCTTGGTCTCGATATGTCATAGGTGTGCGCATAAATAAACGAGCTCAGTAATTATGCTAACGCGGTTATCTAATTACCAATGCAACAGCAACGTATTGATCCGGGCGTATATATTTGCGTATAATGTGGAATCGTTAGAGTCGTTAAATCCGATTTTTGTAAAAATACGTTACATAAATATATACAGGCTGTATCTTAAATAGCGCTCACTAATTATTATATATAACGTTAGTCTTTGTAAAAAGTTAAGTCGAAAAGTTCTGAACCATTTTTTTTTCTACAGTGCTAAAGCGATCACTACTACAGTAATTACTTCATTGAGCATTGTGGATAAAAATAGTTCCCATAAGTAGCGCTCATTAATCATATAGCGCTATTTCTTATAAAAAAAGATTGAGTCGAAAAGAACCATTTTTTTATACAATGCTTAATGAAGCAGTTAATTATTGCAATAGTGATCGCTTCATTGAGCATTACAGAAAAAAATTGTTCAGGAAAAGAATCGACTCAGTTTTTTGCAAAGACTAATGCTACATAATTAATGGACGCTATCGAAGAAACACCCTGTAATAATAAAATATATCATTTTAATTATATCATATGAATGTTTTTTATTATATATAAACTATGAAAATTTGTTTTGCGATAAATCTTCTTAATCATAAAATCATTATACTAATATTTTTTATGATAATTTTAACAAATTTTAATGTATCTAAGAATTACCGTTCTTAATTCTTTAGTTAAATAAAATTTTATACAGCTAAAAATGAAGATTTGTTACTTGCTGTAAATATGTAAACTCACAACCCCCTAATACACTTTCTGTAATAATGTTTGTACGGAGTTTTCTCACCTTCATCAACCGGATACGATATAGAAATATATGAAATCCTCAGGACTTTCGTTTCGAGCTTAAAGAAATTTGTTGAGATCTCAAATAATTTCGAGGATAACCGGCCGTTATGCTCCGCATAAACTCGAGGGCACGATCGCCGTTCGTGTGTTTGCGCGCACGTGTCCAAAAATCTTATCTCGCGTACGATTACGTCGCACTTCCGTTACCTCCCCTTCCCCCCCCTCCCCCTCCTCCTCGTGTGTAGATCGATGCGACTAATTGTTTGCCATCGGGAACTTTGCCGAGGCGGCATTCCGTAGTCGGGTCACGCGCCACCGACGCGAAATCCGCCGGCGGCAAAATGCAATTTAATTAATCGTACATTCGCGTTCAGGCGGCGTGGCGGTTGTAGCGCACGTGTAAACCGCAAAACGCTTACGGGCCGCGCCGCCTCGTAATAAAGTTTTTATCCATTTCGCCGTTATCCGCGTCGTTCCTGCCGACGATATCGCGACGTTACGGCGCACAAGTCGAGTTTCGGTCTGAGAAAAAAAGAAACGCGCGCGAGAGAAATTGACGTAAACTCTTACGAGCTCGCTCTGCAAAAAGCGCGCGGAGGGATCTGCCATTGTGCCAGTTAAGGGAGTGCCCTACTTTATCAAGTTAGAGAGGGGGAGGGGGGAGAGATGCTTGTATCAGACTACGTACTGGAGATTGAGGACTGCGAATTGAAGATTAAAATTTGATTAATCAAATAATTTTAATCCATTTTGTTCTATAATTGGTTAAATTCGAATCTCCAATTCTCCGATGTACAGTCCAGATACGGGCTTGTTGCTCTATAAAGACAGATTTATTCAATACCTTCGGATAGATTCTGCAGAGACAGTCGAGATGTACAGAGTACAGCTCGGCCAGCTTGTGGAAAAGGCTGTCGGAGAACTTCGACGGTAGATTCACTGTAATTCCCTATCCAAGTTCTAAGATTCTTCGAGAGAGAGACACGTGCGCCCGCCGTGACGTTAAACGGATCATTAATCGCCGAAGGGTGACGGGGAGGGGGGGTCCGAGTGGGGGGTAAGCCTACCTGGATTGAATCGTCGCATGTCGATACGGGGGATAAGTTACCGGGAGACGTCATGTTACCCCGTGTCGAGATTGTCTAACATGCACTTCCCGCTCTGTGATGCGGGGTACTATCGATACCATCGATTACTCACCGGAGCTATCCAATTGAACTTTGCTTGCCAAGGGCGTACACCGTAGTTCGTATCCCGGTACCTCGAAACTTGCCCCCTCCTCCCCACGTGCGAGCGTAAGGCAATTTCACCCCCGGGCTGTCCGACGCGCCCGGATGTATGGTAACTAGAGGGTTGGAAACTAGTCTTTCTTTGGCAGGAACACCTCCACGATCCTCCACGACGAAGTCAGGAGAACTCTTCGTTCTTCGAAGGGCATCTCATGCTCTCAGCTTCCGGGAGAACTTATGGACGGATAGTGCACGAGGATTGCCAATATACCTGTAACGAGATAATAGTGCGTGCTGAATATTAAAAATAAACAATCGATGAAAGAATGTAAAATATTGCCAATCGCGCATGCACAATTTTCGATAAATTTGATTTTATAAAGCGCTACAATATTTTTCAATCAAAGGTAAAATTATCTTTTATTCTTATGATGAAACGCCTTTGTCAACTGAGAAATAATATTTACGATCAATTTAATAGTTTTATCGTTGAAGTCTTTTTTTCGGAAATAAATGTTCTATTTTTTGTTTGCACAATAAATTTACTGGCGACGTCGCGCGTCGGTGCTTCGTATACACGAATCGAATACTTTGACATACGGGGGACCATTTTGGGATAGCTATATTTAATTTCTTCTCATATGTCCATAGGACATATGACACATGAGAAGAAACCGAATAAGCTCAGGGAAAAGCCCAAATGTTTGCGTAGACAATAAAGAAAGAGACAGATAAATTAGGCAGAGCATCGGTGAGCGATGTAAGAAAAACGAGAAAAGAATAGCAGAGACGGATGTTCCCCTCAGTGGCGGGATCATATGGAAAAACTCGAGAGGCAGAATATTTGTATACGAAAATAGATCGAAATAAAGTACCTAAATACCTAATATATTTTTTGATTTGTGTTTATGGATTTAAGAATAACACACACAATCTTTTGAAGCTGACAATATACATATTTTAATTAAATTAATTTTATATTTTTTATATTTAAATTAATTATATATTATATTTAAATCCTTAACCTTGTACTGCTGGATACAAAAAATATCTACATATTTTGAACATTATTCTAAAATATCTAAAGATCATGAAAATTGACAATCTCAACGAATTCATTGCGGAAAGCATACCGAGAAGGGCGAAACATTTTTCTTCGCGCCGGAAAAGTTTCTATTCCGTCACGAGTCCATGGGGAAGAGTCTAACGAGATCGCCGCCCTTTGTTCCCGTCGTTGTCCTTGGCTGCGGCGTCCGGAAGTCTCCATTTGTAACTTTAAATTCGCGACCGACAGCATATTTCAGACGGCGACATAGAATGAATGTAATACGATTACATCGTACGTAAGCGCGAGCGCGGGAAGGGTAGAGAACTCGAGACTCGAGACGGCGACGCGGGAACTTCTTCATAACTGTACCCACAGCTACCTTAACCATTGGACTGAATGGCTTATAGCCCCCGGGATTCAACGCTTAGAGCCGCCTGGGCGTCACTCTGATCTTTTTCCCCATCTGCCTGTTCGCTTAAAAAATGTATTCCAACAAAATTCGACTGTCTCGCCCGTCTCATTCAGAAGCATTTTTTAATATAAATTAACGAAAAATAGATTTATTAACTTTACAAAGCAGCTGTAATATATTCGTGAATTCCGCAATATTCCTTTTATATCAAGGATCAAAATTTTATATATATTCATCTCTTTTAAGCATCCCTTCTCGTCATTTACTTTAGAATGCGAATTATGCCACTGAAACAAATTTTGATCCTAATTGCGTCTGCTCTTTGACTATTCGAGACTTAACGCTGCGAAATTTTCTAACGTAAGGGCCGTTTTGTTTTTCAGCTATTTTCGTTGGGTTTCTCAACACGACCGTTGATTCAGCTACTTTCTATAAAAACTCCCGTCGAACAAATATTTTAAGAGACACCGTGTTTCACCTAAGAGATTTCTTCTAATTTCCATGTCTAAAACGTTTGTTTACGCGAGATATATTTTTATAAACTCTACATACACTCGGATAATATTACGCCGAGTTATATAAAATTTCAGTCATTGGAGGAATCTCGAAATAAAGATACTTATTTTACGAAACCACGGGAATTTTTTACCGCGAGCTGCCGCGAATCTGGTGAAATTACGCGAGTTATACGAGAATCAGGGGAAAAGCATACATCAACTGACGACTTATATATGACTCCTAGAGTTTTATGTTATTATTTTACAAGTCGAGAAAAGTTTTTAAAAACGTTCAAATCAGATAATATCCGTCCAATAAACTTGGCTGACTGAATCAACCAAGTTTCCTGTGAATTTCCCAATATACAGCCTGAATCGTTTGGCATGTTATGTCTCTACAGGAGACCGTGCTTTAAAGATATCAAATTCAATAAATGTAGCAGAAGTATTAGATATCGATAAGAGTAAGAGTGAGAAATATGAAGCATTGAGAGTGAAAAGTACCTATACAGCTTTACATCTTTTTACCTATGTATATATAAATGATACATGTCTGCAAGCGTGTGTGCTAAATCTATTATCTCAAATATACAATATCACAAATGACAGCATCAAGTCCACGTTCATATAAAGATTTTCAATTCGATATCATCTCGGGGATAAGATTAAAATTATGATGCAAAGACGGATATCCTGCAAATTCAGAGACGATTATTTCATACGCGTTCCCAGCCGACCGATCCGCCATACATGAGCGGATCAGTTGGCAAATACCTTCGCTGTCAGATATTTTTTCCCCTCGCTGACACATAGAGCGGCTTTTCGCATTGCCGCGCCTCTAGCGACAATTTTATTTGCACTTTCCGCGATCCATCTAACTAAATCGCTAATCTCCTGACCCCCCCCCCTCTCCCTCCACCCCGGCGCCGTCCGTCGTGTCGACTTTTTACGTCGAACGAACATCTCGTTTTAATCCGCGCCGCGCCGCGCCGCGTCGTGCGCGCCGCCAGATACTATTTCATCCGTCCGCCGAATTTGTCGTCGGAAGATTCTCTACACGACGTGCAAAATATGAACGAAGAACGAAAGGTTTGCGCTGCGGTCTGGATACGGTGGGACATTTTTCACCCCGGCTCGCGGCTCCCAGCCAGAATGAATAAGTGAACTAAAAATCTTGATATATATTTGATCCGTATATGATACTTTTAGGATTTTTCTTCTCAGCTAAATCGTACAAACGACTCACACATAATACTGTTTGCCTTTACCACGAAACGAAACAAATTCTCCAACATGAGAGTGACAATAATTTTTTTTATAGCTATAAGTACTTACTATAGATTCAGAATTTGCATACGCGTTTTTCGACAGATTTCGCATTATTACACGGCGCGTTAATATTCATACAATAAATATCCGCTCAAAATCGACGAGTTATCGATTCCGCGCTCGCTCGCGCGTGTTTGACAATTAAAGTCCTTTCCTTCGGCGCCGCTCGTCATAACAAACAAGGGAAAACAGGTGTCGCCATCATGTTTGCGTGATGTAACTCTAATAAATGTTGTTACTGGAGTGTCGCGCAAAATATGTATATATAAATAAACTTCGCATACATTTTGCACAGCGCGGCGCGCAAATTGCGCCCGCGCGCGCGGCGCACCCGCGCATAAATCATCTCACACAGTCGTTCGATTCGAGGTATACGCGCGACATACTGCGACACCGTAGAAAAGTCGTAAAACAATAGCGATAAAGCTCATCCGGCGAATCTAATCTCGAAGCAACAATAAATCGACTGGCATTTATGACCCTTTGCGCGTGTACACGGGGAAATCCATTAAACTCTCTAAAGCCTGATGCGTGCGCAAAACCCAGCGGTGGTCTCTCGCCTAGGAAATTTCCCGGCGGAAGGAAACGACGCAACTTAAAAATCGTCACTCTTATTATTAAATTTTGCAGCGGTAAAATAATCTCTGTGCGCAACCAGACAAACGTTCTCAGTTAACTTTTGTAATTTATGACCACGCGCGTGCACTCAACATGGCCTTCAGTACTATCGCATTACTTCTGTACAACGCAAGTGAGTCACCAGTGAAATTTCAGATGCTTGATAAATTATAGCGTGCTCCTTTTGGGAATATTGATTGAGTTTAATCGCTGCATGTGACAAAAGATACAGATTGTTAAATAAGATTGTTAATTAAGGAATTTCCGTTACACAGAAAAAACGATTTTGCTGAATTTTTATACACGAGGTGTATAAAAAAAAATTTAACCAGTTTTTAGCTAAATTTACAGATCTAAAACAATTTTGTTGGACTGTATACCAAAACAATTATGTAGAACGCTCATGCAGAAACGCTCACGATGAACAATGCATGCAAAAAGTTTTTGATATTCGAGCAACTAGCTTGAGCGTCCTACATAACTTTTTTGACGGTCCAACAAAATTATTTTCAAATCTGTGTATATACTTAGCTAAATGTTTTAATACTACTTCAGGAAAACCATTCTCTTTCCGTGTATGTAAATTCATAAATTTATTAACAATGTTGTAATTATTAGAAATTCTACTGTTAAAATTATATGCTGAAGTCATTAATAGACCCCTCATTAATAGACCAGAATACACCGCCGGAACATTATTCTTGCGAAAGAACGCGAAATTGCACCATTGACGACCAATGAGGCAGCTGATCGCCGCGCTGAGGGATGTTCCGCTACACGAAAGGGGCAAGTAAAGACAGACCGGATGGTAAGCGGGGAAAATCGTCGGTTGGCCCACGGGGAAATATTATGCAAAGTGGGAAACAGATGCACGACTCCCGCGGGCGCGATGCTCCTATTTTTCGTTGCCGTCGCGAGTCGAGGCGAGCCGTATCCTTTTTAGCCACAGCCGGCTACAAAGCGAGCGTACAAAAAAAAAACCGAGAAAAAGAAAAAAAACGGCGGAAGGGCCTTCGCGAGACACGCCTGGCCGACTTTTCGCGGCTGAGATTCTTGTGGCCCTTTCCCTGCCAAGATTTTCCTGGGAGAACTCGAGAGAATCTCGAAGGACGGCAGGAATTTCCGCGTCGAGACGTAAACAACGCGATTTTTGCCCGCATTGCTCTCCGCCGAGATTTCTGTCTCGCTTTTTTCCCATCTTTCCGCAATTCGCGCGGAATTTATAAATGTTAAAACGCACGTAATAGTATATTTCACAGCTTACGACCTTTTACCGATAATGTATGCCGCGCGAACATTAATCGTTGTTCTTGGTACACGTTGTTCGTGCGAATTCTCTTATCGCGAAACGCATAAATCCTCGTCGGAAAATGTTTCTCGCCGATTTGCAGTCTCGCTGCGAGTGCGCCGGCAATGCCGAACGTCTTGGCGCAGGCGGAATGTATTATACCGGCGAATCGGCACATTTTTTTTGCTGGGGAAAAACGAGACACTGAATTTAAATGCAATATGGCGGCATACAGATCTATTCGTATATTTATATGAAGTATACCTACAGATTTATATTAGAGAGACGACGTCCTAGCGCGTTTTATCCACGTAAAAGAGAGAGAGAGAGAGCGAGGAGAAGCGTCCTCTAAAATATTCATAACTCAAGATCATCCTTAACCCACTAATTGATATTCCGCGCATCTGGAACTCGCTGTGCTAACAGGTGTGCAAGTCTGAAGCTCCCTTTCACACCGTGCCCGCGTGTAATATCGATTCACCCTCCCTCCCACGTATATATCTATACGGCAATAATATGCGGCGCTGTCGATAACATTCCTCTCGAAGGCAATGCACGTCTTGCATACGGCTGCATACTAATCCGAAACAAATCCGGGAACAGACGCCTTGAACAAATATATCTTGTCCGCTCGTTCGAAAGTTCAGACAGCGATCCCAATCCTCTCTCTAACGCTTACAATGAGTTGACACAGATATATGCTAAAACGGAGTATTCTAGATTTATGGCGCTGTCAGTGTGTATCGTAATCGTGCATTCTTCGAGCGATTTGTAATATAATAAATAAAATTTTTCGATGACTGTAAGTTTCTTTTATATGTTTTTCTATCTCTTTAATATCCTGCTAATCTGCATTTGTACTTAGCAGCAAAAACTTGGTATACGTTATCCAACGGTAACTTCTTTCGAATCGTCTATTTACCGCCGAATCAGTTCCGCCAGCTGGAAAGTGAATCCAAACACTCGCTTTTTCATCTCAAACGCATATTTGACATTCGATATTCGAGCGATGACCCCGCGATTCGAGAGAACGTGAGCAAAATCTTTCTCGATGTTGTCGCGCATACGCGTACCAACGACTGAAAGTGAGGAGTGCGAATGAAAGAAAAAAAAAAAGAAAAAAAGAGAAAAAAGAGGAAGATAGGGAGCGAGCGAGCGAGCGAGAGAGAGAGAGAGAGAGAGAGAGAGAGAGAGAGAAAAGCCGAGAGGGAACAGAAGAATACGTCGGAGACAGGGGAATATGAGTAGATAACGAAAAATGTTCGTGCCATCTGCTCGAGCAGACTTCTGCGAGCGAGAGGGACTTGAAAATCACTTTCACGAGGGCCGACTCCGCAAGGCGGGTGG
The DNA here is from genome assembly GCF_000956235.1 of Wasmannia auropunctata. NCBI lineage: Eukaryota > Metazoa > Arthropoda > Insecta > Hymenoptera > Formicidae > Wasmannia > Wasmannia auropunctata. The sequence goes on from NW_012026833.1 coordinate 1,478,485, forward strand.
CCGCATTCGGCCTGGAAATTTCATTTTCATAACTTACAAGACGGCAGTTTGTCTCCTGATGTGTCGCGGGGATATACATCCTTTGCTCCTTTCCCGAGCACGATGATAGAGAATGTCGTTGGACGGAGGTAAATTTTTATCGCATTTTCCGGCGGCTCTCGTCGCGATTCGACGCGAATAAATTTCGTTTTAATGTACAATTCCGATGAAACTTATCAAAATCTAGAGATATGTATTAGTTATTTCATAGCGATGATAGCGTATTTTCTGCCATCGGTAACTGTCGTCAACGTTCTACAGGCTATCGCGCGGCTTCGAGCGGAAACGAAGAGAGATCTATGAAGACCATCTATCCATTATCATAAATTTCCGAACTGAATCTCTACAATTAGGTCTCTTCCGCGTTACTAACGGCAACGAGGACTGAAGCTGACGTAGTTTATATTCGAGGTCCAGCAATCCCTACGATCGTAATTACGAAAATCTATAAAGTTCTCTCTCGACAATGGTTTAACTTCTATGCATAAATCGTAGAGATCTCGTTTAAAATTGATCGCGGGCGAAATTAACGCGTGAAAGGATTTACAGTCGCGTAAAAATATGTATTTCACAGAAGAACGGAGAGATAAAAAATTCAGTATATATAATATAAACGCAAGCTATATGTCAGATTAAATATATCGAGTAAATGAGCTTTTTTCATTACGTGAAAATTTTCATTATACGTGCTTGCGCGAAGCTCAATTATCTGATATCCTAATCTCGACAACAACTTCGATCTGATACCCAACCAATCTCCTAACCGATCATTCATCCTCCTAATACCTTAATCCATCTGCAGCCAGATTAATATAGATACACAATTATGCCCGTTGGTAGTCTCGATCTCAAACAGTGCCGGCTAGTGAACCGTGTCAAACACCGCTTTCATCGCATCGCGTACATCGATTACGAGTCTACAATTTGACAAATGACGAAATGCAGTCGTCGGTATAAACCGCCTGATCGTCGTAAGAATCCGCACATCGGTCGCGGAAAAAGACAAAAGTCACTTGGTGCCACGACCAACGTAAAACCTTCGAGCGGGGAGGGGGAGGGGGGTGAGTTTTTCCACTTACAGCTAAAATCTGGGACGCGCTAGACGCGAGGGCTGTGCAGTTGCCGGAGAGACGGATGTGGGATAAAAGAGCGTGAGACGAAGGAAGAGAGAAAGAGAGAGAGAGAGAGAGAGAGAAATAACGAAAGTCGAAGAAAGGTTGCGCGATACGGAAAGAAAAAGGCGGGATAAGAACGAGGAGACGGAAAAAAGACGCGCAAGGAGCTTGAAAGATTTCACGTCGGTTTCCTCCTTTCTTCTATCCCCGCTGCCTCCCCCTCCCCCGCCGCTCTGACGGCGCAGCCTCGTGTGCCGGGATTATTTTCCACCTTCGAGCATCCCCGAAAGACCCCCTCCCGCGCACGCGGAAAATACTGTATCGCTTAGGAAGGAGAAAGAAGTAAGGAACGCCGAGCGCGCGACCGGCTTTAGACTTCGACTAGCGGCGGAATCAGTTTCTTTCCTCGAGGAGACGTTAAATAGCGGAAACGCGAGAGTCTCTCGAATGTATTTATTAGATAACGCACTTGACAGGATTTTTTCAGATTCGTTTTTTTTTTTTTAGAATCGTGATACTGGGACAATTGTTTCCCTGACAGAGCAAATAGTGATGAATAGCGTTGCGTTACTGAAAATATTTTCGCGTCACACCGATCTTATTTCTAAAACGACAAATGTGAATGTATTCCAGTTTCGCATTTGTACAACGCAATATATACATCAATCATATTTTACAAATTTTATATACTATATTAATTCGGAAGAACTAATCCCTTTTCAATTAATGTTGCAAAACCGACACAAATAGTTTCCCTACCGTGCATCGCGAGAGACAACGGAGCTTATAGCGTATTCAAGATTATAGAGATTTAGCGTTCCCAACGTTTCAGGCTTGACTCGAAATTGTAATGTCATTTTCGTGCACGCTTTGAAACGAAGGATCGTGTCTGCATAATGCCATGCAAGCTCGCCAAAGCTAACTCCACGAACATCAAAAGACTCAACTTAGCCTCCCACCTTTATGCACCTATTCTGTCGCAATATGCCAAATAACACGCCGCGGAGGAAATCACTCGGTGCATAATATTTCTAATGAACACTCGCTGTTCTCATGAAATATCATTTCTGTATCTCTCATGAATCTTTCGTTTCCAAATTTGTGTCAAAACTAAGCAATTCACGATTCTGTCACAACATAAAGGAAAAACAATTAAATTCATAAGTATCCTTTTCTATATCATATTCTTGTTCATAAAGAAATATAATAATTATCGAGAAATTCGAGAAATACAATAATTATTATCTAAAGATAAGTAGAAATATTGTATCTAAATTTAAAAAATTTTTAATTCATTATTTAAAAAAATTAATGTTAACCCTAAATATACACACTGGGGGGGAGGGGGGGAGGAGTCCCCGGGACCCCAGCGAAACTTTCTCGGTTTGGCATTTCTAAAATTGGAAGGGATGGGATTTGGGATATTGACGTAAAAAAAGTTTGGGATCTTCTCAGTTAGAAGACGTGTTAACGCGTGGCAATTGTCGCTCAACAACCGAGCAATGAACAGTTGAAGTGAGCGTGGGGTCCCCGGGACTGCTTGCAGTTTTGTTAAAAATTTAAATTTCGAATCACCAAATGTTTTTTATTACTATTTCAAGTATGCCCTTTCAGAATTTTCAAGGATTTTTCAAATCGGTCTTTAAACAAAAAAGATATTTTTTGAAAAAAGGTGCTAAATCGAGATTTTTTTGCGTTTTGAACTTTCTTTTTTTTTTGAACCTGTATATCTTGGAGCTCCTTAATTCTATCGACTTTTAAACATTATGGGCTTGTTCCTTGGTCGATTCTCTATTAATTGAAAAAAAAAATTAATTGAAATATGCATTTTTACTAGAGTTACAGTAATAAATATGGATGGGGTCCCCGTGACCTCATATCAGTGTGTATACGACGTCGTAAAAAAAAAAAAACAGTGTGTATACCTAGGGTTAATAAAGTATTAAATATTCTCTAAATAGAATCAAAGTTTTACTTTACACTTCAACTTTGTTTTTGTGTTTCTTTTAAATTCTGTACAATTTTATATTACCGTAAAATTAAAATCGTAATGTACCAACGTTAACAAATTCTCGAGAGGTGTCAACATTTTTGCGTGCAGTTTATCAGTGTGCAAATTTCGAGTTCCACATGCAAGGAGTATAATCCTTTTTATCAGATAGTTAAAAGTCGAGGTTAAAGGTCGTATAATCTCGAGTCTCGAGAAAATGTTTCACGAATGAGTACTCGGCGTTTCGCAAGCATAAAATCGTTTCAATTTGACGGAATGGATGGCCGTGACGTACGACGGTATTTCCGCGGATTAAGGTGGTAATTCGCGATCTGCACGCAGCGGCGGTCTGTCCGATCCGCGGGTAGATTTCCACTCGTTACTTATTCCGAATCTCGGTGCCCCAAACGCGCCTTGATTTTTCCAGATTTCGCGGGCGCGCGTCGTCGCACCCTGCGCGATCGAATAAAGCGACACGAATGAAAAATGTTTTTGCTTCGATGCCGGGCCGGGTCGAATCGCCCGCAGCGATTTGCCCTGAGAGGAGATAGCGGTATCTTTAAACTCTCGCGTCGAGCGACGTTGATCTTTTCGTGAAAATATTTTTGTAAAATTCACCGCGATGCATCCGCGCGCGTCTCGCAAATATTGTCACATCTCGTAAAATGCTTTCGCGAGGTCTTCCCATAACGGGCCGCGTAGCGACGAGAAATTTGTTATTGTTGCCATTGGCTTTTTCCGAGGAACAGGGAATTTAGTCTGGAATATAAGCTGCACTCGTGCGCCCGCAATATTGTTGACATGCACGGACAGTTTGTTGCGACGTCGCCGCGCCGTGAGAAGTAGGTATGTATTCTATCGTTTTTGCCATCTTACAAACGAGCACAATTCTCTGTCCTGCGCAAAATACGAGCGAGCGAAATTCGGCTTTACCGCGAGCACGATATTACGTCACTTGCAACGGGAAAATCAGAAACTTCATTATGATTCATGCTTGATTCTACCTCAATTTCCGGTAAACCTGCAAATATGTTGACCGAGAGGACAGCGACGACTATATAATGTCTACGTTTATCCACCACGTTTATCTTCTGTGAGGAGTAGACGATGAGAATATCATTGAGATAAATGCGCACGATAAACGCGATTTTAATAATGGATCTATCAGTCGCGCAATAATATCTGTCGCAAAGAAAATCTCGGTTTATTTGAACTCCAAATATAATATTATTACCGAAATGGTAAAAAGTTTACAGTATCTATCTACAGTAATTTACAATACATTTAACACGCCGCCAAATATCATACCGCTCAATTTAATTTTGTTTAACGAGAAATTTTTAAAACGTATACGGTCTACTTTCTCCGTGCTCGGAACTGTAATTACACGGCACAGGCTTACTGCAAGTCGTCTAAAAAGCGGTGAAAATAAATATGGGCCGTAGCTCGTGCGGACTTGTTCAACAGCAGTTTCGTCTGGCATATTTACGGTTTAAGTGAGCGCGTCAAAACGGGAAAATCACGGAAATCGGGTTAGAGTCGCCGGGAGTCTCGTTCGCCCGGATCGTCAATTATTAGTTCGGTAATCAAGCGGAGTGCGAATTTCCAATTTCGCCGCCGTTCGGAGGCAGACAACGCGGGCCCCGTTCCCCGGCTGCGAAAGCACCGACGAGAGAAGTAGCCATTAGTTTGATTAACTGTCATATTTTCCGCGCGTTTATCCCGCGAGGAACGTCGTCGTAATTGCATTCGCCCACATCTCGCGGCACATCGTGTCATACGCACTCGTACACCGGTCGTTCGTATACAATTCGCTAAGATGAGTTTGTTCGCTTCTGTACTCAGGCTATTCACTACAATACGTTTATATCGAATATTTCGAACCATCGTGAAGATTTGGTTAGACTCGAGAAGAAAAAGAGAGAGAGAGAAAAGCCAATTTTTAATTATTAAATTAAATTTCATGACAGTGATAATTAATGTGATCAAAACAAGTAAGATTTTGTTTCAAATTGTGTAAAAATAAGAAAAATAAAGATTTTTTCCTCAGAACAAGATATATACAAGATATACACTTATTTTTAAATTGGTCATTTTGTCGTAGAGCTTATTTTAAGAAAATTTTAGATTTTTTAAATAAATAACTGAAAAATATTGATACAATTATTTTTCGAAGAGATATATATTTTATGAGTAATATGGGAGTTATTTCTGAGAATACACTGACAGTGAAGAAGGAAACATAATTGTTACAGTCGCGCTAGCGAAGCTAAAACTGATTATAATAGAGAGACATGGTGCACGCGGCCTTATCGTGCACCATTATGTTTACTTTGTTGTTACTAATCACGTACCGCGCACGTTGACTTAATCCACGGACAATGACCTGGCAGACACGTGCCAATGATGAAACTACACACGCGTGTACACACTACGCTTTATTGACGACGAGAACCGCGAAATTAATTACACAGCTATACATAGTCGCACAAAAGTCGCTCTTTATGAATTTCGACGTGCACAGCGTATCGATCGTAAACGGAACATTTTATTTGGGACGCGTTAAATTTACGTTTGTTAAACAATACGTTGCAGTAACATCACTATTTTATTTCACCGAATAAATAGACTTGTTAAATTTCATACATTTCCTCAAAATGTGAATTAAACAGAAATTTATTTTGAATACATTTGTGCGTAAACTTATGATAAAATGCGAAGCGAGAGAGAGAGAGAGAGAGAGAGAGAGAGAGAGAGAGAGAACTTCACCATCCATGCAAAAGTATGCAATAAATAATGGAATATTGTTTCTCTTCCACACCACACAATTCAGAGTAAAATAAAATAAAATATAAAAAGTTGCAACTGCGAGAGCGCGAGTCGACCCTATTTGACGGCCCTATCACTAGGTTTATATCATACAATCGATAAGACACGTTTCAGAGTATGAGTTAACTTTTGGGTCGTGCGTTTTCCGAGCGTAACTAACTGTCGGCTAAATGGCTGTATTAGTCTCTGTCGATCACTCGTGATTAATGGTTGGAAAGTGTGTGTAATAAACGCCAGCACCGCGAACGTGCGAGAATTTCACTTTCATAGAGGTCTCATTATGCATTCTTCGCTATTCGCGCGGTACAAGCTTCAAAATTAGACAAAATATAATAATATGCCGCAAAATTCCTCACCGTTTCTGTATTATTATTATTATTATTAAAATAAGATAATATAAAAGTAAATAATTTCTTGCGTATCTTTTTTAGCATTACTCTGAGCATATGGGTTACACATTCGTATATTTATTTAAATTAATATCTTGACATTATATTAAATTGCACAAAGTTGTAGCATTAAATTATGTATTATTAAATATTCTATAGAATTTCAAATTCTGGATTAATAAAAAAAATGTAATTTTATAAAAAATTTTACTTGCGAAAAATATTTACATCATCTACACTTCATCGAGTATAAAATCATACCAATACTGCCTATATATTGCCTCATTCGCATTGTTAAATTTAATATTGCGATAAAAATATTAATGCATAAAGCGTATGAATTTTATAGACATATTATTGTGTGTACCTTATAAAGTGTATTATTGTAAATATTATGTAACACGAGTTTTGTAAAATTACATACCGTACGAAAAATATTCGTAATATGACATCACCCGCAGCAAAAATTCGTACATTTGTTTTGGTTACAGTAAACCAATACATGTGAAAGCAATGCTACCTACGGAAAAATGCACGTAATATTCCCCTTTCGAAAACGTGATATGCGAAACGAATTGTACTTTTTTTCATCGCGAAAGTTCGTAAAATTTTTGAATAAAATCCAACTCGTCGGCTCGTTTGCGCGTGCAATCTCGTAGAATCTTAATTATGATATATAATGTAGTTTGATTTCCACCGGCGATATTTTTACCGTGTACAATGCGCGGGGATAAAGTACAAAAATAGGTAAAAATGCTTAAAAGAATTTCAAAAGTGATAGCTAAACGAAATTACGAGCCGGCGATTGATTCGATTAACAGTGTTTAATCGGCTGAAAAATTATTCGAACGTAATCTCTATCATCGTATATAATTATCCATTAAGAAATTATTGTTTTTCCCTCCAATCTGTATAATAATATAACATAACAGTATTAAAATAAATATTGTATGGTCGGAGTACGTATTATGCAATAGGCTTTAATTCATAATGTTTGACAAGAAAGTTTGCTATCGGATTTACTAAGTACCTTACAAAGTTTGCCAAGTTAATATAGCATTAGCTATTACTCTTTACAGCCATTGGATTATTCATTGTCAGTCACCTCGTGCGAACAAGTGTACGATGGAACCGCCAAATAACGAATGAATCTCGTCGACGGCTGAAGATAAATTTGCATATGATAATGAATCGAAGATTGGCACGACCCGAATAATATACCGCGCGGAATTGGCGGAAACGATACCAGCGCGATTTATTTGCCATACGAGTCTCTCCTCGCTCGAATGCGCGCGAATCGATCGCGAAATAAAGTTGTCATTTTATTATAAACATCGTGCAGCAAAAATGGAGATAATATAATAAAGCATGATTAATTAGAAAATCACGGAAGTAATGTAAGTTGGTGCTGTTTCGCGGAAAGTTCTAACTGGAACTGCGACGCGACGACGTTATATTGAATAAAGTTTAATTAAATCAGATTAAATTAAACAAGCTGCGAGATGGGCGGCATACTCGCGCTAACGGCGCGACATATTTCCGAAACTTAAAATATTTGCAGACTCACGTCTGCTTAATTAAGTGAATTTCAAAATTCAGCGGGGAAATGATACATATCGCGCAAGTACCGCGAAAATTAAGTTCCACTAATTTTCACAATTCCGACTGTATATGCAGAGATTTTTTTTCCCCGTGAAAAAGAATATTATGAGTAAGTAAAAAGCATAAATCTGTAAGGTAATAAATATATGATTTAAGCAAAATAATCGTTCGAAAAATATGGAAAATAAGTAGAAAAAAGAGAATAAATCTGTAAAGTAATAAATATATAATTTAAGCAAAATAATTGTTCGAAAAATACAGAAAATATAATACCCGTGTAAATGTTGTTCATTTGATATTGTATGCTATAGAATATAGGAAATCAATAAATGTGTAAATTATACATATATACGTGCGCGTGCTTTTCCAAGCAATTACGTATTTATTATACATTAATCCCGGAATACGACCGGCAAAGCGTACGAATCACGTCGAAATTTTACTTCTCAATTGACAAAATTGTAAGGGATCCATCGTCCATTCCTCGATGCACGCTATTTGCAAACCGTCGTACAAATACGCCGCGGGGTAACGTCATACACGGTGAAGTGCGCCAAGATTGCTCACAGAAGAGAAAGAAACACAAAGATGAAGACGAATGGCGAGAGGAGAGTTGCCTGAGTAAACCCGGGGCTGCATAACCATCAGGCTAAATGGACTGTAGCTCTTGGCGTTTATTTTATTAAAATATCAATTTATATAGAAAAATGTACTTTATACGTATATAAAAATACCGATTCAATAAAATTTATATTCGCAATTTATTGCAAAATTCGTATCTCTGTTATCTTCGTACAAACCGTATCGTGTCATTCATGAATACTCAAACATTAATGTTCTCTTTACAGTTGGGAAAAAAATAACCGACATATTTGAAAAAATAACCGATTCGTATTCCGTAAAAAATTTTTTGAAACACTTTCTCGATTTGAAAGACTTATATGGAAGCTCGTTATGCTAAGGAATTAAGGCGGTCCTAAATGAACGAGGGTGCAGACCGGCGGGAACGGGAAACGAGCATATTGAGTCGGTTATAAGGACACGGCACGATTCTCCAGCCGTTTCTCCTCGGTTTCCACGCTTATCTAATATCATCCACTGTAAGTCAGGCTGCACGGAGTCTACGGGGGCGCGCGTCTCTCGTAAAACATAACCATCGCGAATCCCTCGTTACTAATATCTAGGCTCTCCGCGTTAGCGCGACGACACTCCAATTTCGTCGACGGTTCTTGCGACGTTCCCTGCGCGGCACGATTACGGAAGTAAATAATAAACAGCTGCAGTAAATACAAGCGCCAGGAATCTTAAATGAAGAGGGCTTAAAGCGATAAAAGAAGATTAATGCGAGCGAAGAATTTTCGGTGGAAATGCGAAACTTGATATACTTAATATGTATCTCGTGGAAAGCGACATGTGCACGAAATTCCTCCCTTGTATTAATATCAGTTTTGAGAAATCCTGAAATTCCTGCGCTACGATGTTCCGGAAGAAGATCGCTCCCCGGAAGAAGAACCTCGACGGGAAACGTGAAGCGCGGAATGCGTCGCAAAGTTTTGCGCTGTTGTGGCAGATGTTACGTCAGTTCGAAAGTGTTACACGTGTTCGGGCAGTTACGCGGACGCACCTATCGTGACTTTTCTGTCGACATGTACAATCATGCTTGCCATCCTCTGTGACTTCCGTCTGAAACTTCGACCTGAAGTCCGTGATTCGGATGAATGCTGTGGGAATGTTAGATGAACAACATTATCATTATTATTATCGAATTTTTCTAAAAAAATACAAATTATAAAATGGTAATAAAGACGATTTTTATTTAACGTTTGTAAGCTCAAAGCTTATCGTAATATTTTTATATAAAATTGATTATATAAAATACGAAAACTTTTCTTCTTAAAAGAAGAAGATAAAGAAATTTTGTAAAATACGTCATTTTCCTATTTCATCAAATCAAACTTTAAAGATAAAAGTATAAGAAAACATCGGCCAGACAAGAATATATTTTTCTAAAGATTATATAATTAATCATTTTTTAATTTTTCTATACTGTATATTATAATAGAATAGTAAAACTTTTGATATTAATTCTCTTTCAACTTTTTATAATGCATTATAAAATGCAAGACTGCTCTCTTTCTCTCTCTCTCTCTCTCTCTCTCTCCCCCCTCCCCCTCTTCCCCTCTCTGTCTGGATACAGCCATCCGCAGGGACGACGACTCGTCAGGCAAAAAACGTGGCCGGTCAAGCGACCAGCCCTGCGTCGGCATCGGCCTGGAACAGCTTCGCTCCTGAGATCGCACGACTTGAAGAATTCCGATTCCCAGGAACGTCATGTCCAGGAAATGAGCGTTAAATCAATCGCAACGCCGTGTCCGATGAGCAACAATTTCTAAATTCACTAAATAACTTTTAGATCATCGTACCATGACTACGCAATTTAGATCGGTAGTTACGTCAATTCTTCATCCTGTTCTCTTTTCAGAAAAAAAAAA
>NW_012026833.1:1488960-1501549 GCF_000956235.1 Wasmannia auropunctata
CTCTCTCTCTCTCTCTCTCTCTCTGTCGGTATGTTAATACAATACATAATTAAATAATTAAAAATTTTAATCTACATCTTCGTAATAAATTAAAATCCTTTAATAACAGACGGGTGCTTAGACAGATAGATTTGCTCTCATACTGGGAATGGGGTAGGTTAATGGACAGGACTACTAAATGTACGGCCCTTCTAAAGGATTAATCGTCGCGATCAGGACCCTCGTATCATCAAAATTTCACTTTGAGTCGTGACGCGCCACGTAGTAGACCCTCATTCCGCATGTAACGACCGCTCATTGTTTCGAACAATTATGTTTATAAACCCTCGTCTGCATCTCCCCCTCTACACCCTCGCGCGACGACACTATCGTTCACCACCATCAGCCGTGGCCACTCCTCGAGGCACCGTGCTGCACCGATACATCGGTACGGGAGTATTATCGTGTACTTAGCCCGCCGTTATGGCCGCGTAGTACACGATATCTTCGCCGTTGTCATCCGCGCCCTGCAACGGTTAATTATGTCTTGCAACGTGCGCGTCCCTCCCCGTCGCGTCCCCCCCCCGCCACGGCCGCCGCGTGACGATTCGCGTTGTATAACCGTGCTCTCTCACCGTCGCTGCAAACCGCGCGGTATAATTAAGCAGCCGGCTTATGGCGGCGTAATCTCGAGGAAACTTAGCGCGAGGGGACACGCCGCTCGCCGCGCGGAGAGATGAAATACGGTCGACGTTAAGTCCGGGTTCTAAGAGAGCTGTTACACTCTGCTCGCGTCGCCGAGAGTTTCCCGGGGGAGGGGAGGAGGAACGAGGGACTGGAGACTTTGCGTGTGTCTTTGATTCGGGTAAACTGTCAGTGTCTACTTTTTCTTTCAAAATTATTAACTTCTAATATATGGCGTCGTCAAGTTCCTGAATCGATGATGGAAGCTCAATAGCGCAGCTTATATAGGTTACCAGGACAGCGTCGAAAAATAACTGTCTGAAAATGTCTAAAAAAGAGTATCTTTCCGTCACTCGTTACCCGATATATCCCTCTTTTGTTCCGCACCGCCGTATCTCCGTAGCGAGATGCTGCCGACATTACGGAAAATTTCAATATAGGAGTACTCAGCAATATGTTCTGTGTCAATCGGGCGGAATGCACGGAACTATTTCACCGTACAGCTAGCCGGGCGTTGCTGGGCAATAAAAATTTCCAGCGGTAAACATCACTCACGCTTTATTAACAGCGATGTTCGTAAAACGAGCGTGCATTTTTCAAAGTCGGCCATCTCGCTGATGGAAACGGCCGATCATACGGATATTATGGGCGCGGGATAAAGTATCGAAGCGTGCTTGAATATTAAAACCGAAGGTTGTTACGAAGCCGTATCGTCGGCGAAATTACCATACACATTGGTCAAGCGATGTTCTGAGTTCGATCCTTCGAGCACACAAGGGATGGAGGCTAACCAACTGTTAAAACTAATTTGAAACGCGGAGACCCTAGATATTCGTCTTGTCAGAAAGATGATCATATTTTAGGCATTACTTTAAAGTAACGAAAAAAAGAAATAATAATTTTAATTAATACTTTTTTCGCAACAACAGAAAAAATAATAGAAAAAATAAAAAAACAAAATGATTATTTACTCAAAATAGAAATATTCACGTGAATTAAGATGAGCAAATAATTTAAATGTAATTAAATTAAAATGCAATTAAACATAAGATTTTTAGTGCGAGTATAGCATTTTTGGAGCAAAAGCACGTTAGCATGTATGATCCAATGTGATAATTTTAATGGTAAATCTTTTCCGCTATAATTTGAAAGCGAGAAATTGCCATAATACCACGCGGGAAGCACGTATCGTCGGAATATCGTCTTACCGCCGGTGGAGTTCTCGCCAATATTGTGCAAGCAGGTGTGTATTGGTGCAGGCGCATTAGTGTATCGGTTTGTACCGCGTCGGAAACTCCATCGGCGAAGGAATGACGAAATAATAGGGGCTGATCATGATGGATGAAAACGTTTCGCGCGCGGCGTATCGGGCATTAAGTGACTCCCGAACGAAATTTCATTCGACTAAAACAAACCCGGCGGCGAGTCGGCTTTATATCGAGGGATGGCGCGTGGTTTTTCTCATAACACGCCTTAAGTAAACCGACTTTTCCTTGGCTGAGCCTCGTCAGAAATGTACGCCAGAATTTTGTGGGGAACAATCGAGCCGGGTCGGCAGTCCGATGTAAAAGAGTGCGCGTGAAAATCACGACTCAACTTAGACATCACGTTCAACTATTTCTAACAAGTAAACTTCAGGGAGCGTCTGCAGATGTCAATTTTTCGCGTATGTGAAATTAGCACCCCAACATTAAAATTCCATCTAATTAGAGTTTCCGCTTTATTTTGAAGAGACGAAGAGTTTCCTACAGTTTATAAGTTTATTATAGAGTTCTGCTTAATAACAATTTTTAATTTAAATTTAAAAAAATGTCATGCCAACTTCTTATCAAAATTTGAATTAAAAATTGTTATTAAGCAGAACTCTTGTTATAAACTATAGGGAATTCTTCGTCTTTTCAAAGGGAACTAATCAAAACTATGGAATTTTATCGTTGCTATTCACACACGTCAATTTTTCTCAAAATTTTTACAGTTGTTTTTCTCTGACAATGAGATGTACTTGTAAGAAAGAAATATTTCTCTCTCACAGATGTAGAAGCATGAATATTTTCTATCTGAATTGAAGCCTACTTTTCGGTAAACAAGGACTATAGACGCAGTATACGTATGTGTATCGTTACATTTTGTAGAATACACACTAAATTAAGCAAGCACATATATTTTTCGGAGTTCATCGAATATTCAGGCATGGACTTTGTTTGCCGAAAAGTAGTTTCTATAGACCGTACAGATCCAAACAGCGGAGTCGGAATTTTTGACTGAGAACTAAATTGACTTGAGACCATTAAAGTCAACGAAACTACAGTTCGTTTAAAATTAGGTCATATCATATCATATCCCATTATTTTGGCACACTTCCACATAACACACATGTGTAATATAAAATAGAATATCTTTAAAAGAAAAATCGATTTATTAAAAACATGAGATAAACCTAATATCAAAAAATCGATATATTTTTAAAAAATACAAAACTGTATGTATTATATGGGTCGAGATTATATATCGAATGTGTTTAATGTGATATTCCATCAAAAGGCTCTACACATTGCTCGAATTTATTCGCGTCATATTAACAGAGGAACAGAGTCCGGCAGACTTTTGTCCGATTCTTCAAGGACATTTTGTACAACGATAAATGTCTCATTACGAAATCGGGAGAGAACCACCCTCGCCATTTGTCATCCGCAAGTCTTGACGTGGAATTCCATTTGCGCGAAATCTCGCGAATGCGTAACGCGCGTCAGTTTCGCACTATGCGTATCTATCACGAGCGTCGACAGGGGACGCGCGTTCCCGTGACGTTATAATAAGCCCCGGGTAAAACTAATTTCAGCGACAACAACGGCACGCGATAATCGCCCGCGCGACCATTTTTCCATTCTGAGACGACGACGAGCGGGTGTCGTCGTTTGTCAGAGACGTCGTCGTGGGCGACCTGTCGGGTGCAACACGTCGACGCCGTTTGCGGCGTCTCGAACGTGACGTAAGTGGTCCAGGAACGACGCGGGAATACGCGAAAGTGCATTTCGCGCGTCGTTCCATCCTCCCCCCTCCCCCCCGACTGCGCGCTCCCCGGCATCGCGAAAACGGGCTGGCGGAAGATGGAGCGAAAAGATTGATTTCCTCCTCCATATCTTCGGCGTGAGGCGATTTCGAGTGTGTACATACCCGAAGAAGCGCCCTAGCAACGGCACATTTGCCACGCCACTTTTTGCTTACGTAATCTGTTTGCTCTCTGGAATTTAATACGAAAAATCATATATTCATGCCCCAGTTAAATAAAAATTGTACTGTTTATACTGTTAATTTAGAAAAAAAACAAAGAATAATGTGTGAACATAATCTATGTGAATTATAATTACTCACATATATCAAATGAACAAATATCTTAAAATAAACCAATCATCTAAATCATTTATATAAGCTGAATAATATTCTTACCAAATTAATTAGAAGATGAAAAATGTATTAAAAATAAATGATTAATTATTCCTATTTTAAAAATATCGATATTTCATCGCAGATCGAGATGTTACAAATTACGAGCTTCACAAGTTATAGAGGATATTGTACTATACATTTTTAGCCGTAAGTTTACACCTTTCCACCATCTACAAACACATTCCGTCGTCTTTGCCTATGACATCACGCCGTAAAGTTCGATTTATTACCAGATGCTAGGTGTACATCAAATATAACGGCACACGAAATGATGTTTCGCGCAGTCACGTCAGAACGCACGACATGAACTCCGAAGTTCGGTCCATCTTATATTATACGAGTGATATTTCGCGCATGGAAAGACAACGATCGTGGAAGGATACGGCCGGTTTTATGGTCTTCGGCAAGCCATGGAAATGCACTCGTACGTAATAACTGCCTCGCAACGGCCGGACAGTGCCGTCATTGTTCTGCGTTCCTGAGAAACGACCGGCAGAATTGACGGGCAATTTCTCCCGCAACGCGAATCGAACGATCGCGATGCAGCAGCGGCGCAGATTGAGGAAAACTCTTTGGAACACAAAGAAACACGCTCGATGTGCTGCTGCGCTCGTAAAGAAGAAAACGCTCGACTCTTTCTTAAGCATCGATATAATAAATATTCCTTTCCGTTCACATCGCTACACTTTCGATCGGAAAAGTTGGATTTTAAATAACACGGATTTTGGTTTGCTTTTTTTTTCCCCCGGAACCATTGAAAATATGAGAAATCTATATATAAGACGCGCCCATTTAGATTCTTCGGCCAGCGGGGTAGCTTTATAAACGATTGAATAAGGGAAAGATTTTTCACGAATCTTTGGAAATATAAGTAACGTAATTTTGATCAAGGATTTATGAAAGGAGGCAATTTAAAAATGCCACGAAAGTTTCCGGCGGTTAAAAATAAAATCGCGCCCGACCGTACCGCGAAGTGGCATTTGGATTATTTTTAAAGTATACGCCTTAATTATTCTGCGAGTCGGGCATAGCTCTCGTCCAACTTCCGCGGATCAGACCAGTGGGTCTGGTGTATATACGTCAGCTTGGCACAAGGTATGTTTGTCCGAGGAGGCGCTGACAAGTGTCCGAGACACACACTCCCGCGCGCGCGGTCCCTTTGAAACGATTTGTACGCGTGGGCGGTAATTACATGGTCCGAGGCTTTGTATAACGGAGGGACAGAAACTAGCGGTCGGCCGGGCAGGGGCTGGAGTGGAAGTTCATCAGCGGCCGGGAACGACCGTATAATGCAACCCCGGCTGAATCAAATGAGGAATCCACTCGCCGGGTATAATTTCCGCTGGTATCCCGAAATATAATATGCCGCGGAATCATCGGAGTCTCGCTCGCGAACCAATTGTTGTCGGGCCAATCACTTGTGAAACGGCTCGATAGGCGTCATTAGGAAACCGACGTCGGGTGATCGTGATAGGGAGGGAGATTTAAGGCCCCGAAAAAGGAGGCACGGAAGCATCGTGGAAAGGATAATGCTGATTTTATACAGGATGTTCGATAACAGACCAACAGTGGTGTATGTAAGTGTGTACGGCAAACACAGCGATGTCTTTTATTGCGAAGTGAATCGACTTTATCTTCACGAAAGCGCTGAAATGTGAATAACCCTGAATTATACAATTGATCAATTGAAAAGAAACTACAACGTTAGAAATGCAAAGACATAATAATGTAAAATAAGTTATTCAATGACGTATTTTTTAGGATAGTCATAATGTTTATCATCGATAATCATTATGACAACGTTCGTCGAACTAAATTGTTTGAAAGGATACAAATTAAAAATAAGATTAAATAAATAAGACGACCTCAACTATCGTATATTGCTTTTTATATTCCTACTATTTTACATAGCAACCAATAAAATTTTCAGCGCATCGTTGAGTTTTACTTTCAAATTTTACAGAGCCGTAAAAGACAGGCGAGTTAACTGAAATATTATTTCAATAACGAACGGAAAATGGAATTAATTTTTTACCGTGACACGAAACGGGCGAGTCTCTTCGCGAGATCTTCCCTTTTCGCGAGATATACCTACACGGAAATACGTGTGGATATTTCATGATTCGGTGAAAAAAAAGGGTAGAAGCATCAGAGACGTAACGGATGAGCGCGTCATAATTTCCCTGTTTATCGCCGTCGTAAAATTCCAGCTCGAGAGGGCTGAAGCGTAACTTTTTACAGTAAGTCGAAAGCGGCTGCTTTTTACGGTAAGACGATGCGCCCACCATCGTTCCCGTATCTCTCTCGCTGGCGAACGAAACGAATCGCGCCCGCCTGAATTTCTTTGCCGTAAAGGATTTTTGTTACGTCGATAGTACGTAACGCGAATGGGGCGATAGCTACTCTTAAAATGTTACGATCTTCCAATGTAAACTTCTTCCGGAATTTGCATCCGTTTTACGTTTCGGCATAAAGATTTATAAAGATTCGCTTCTCGTAGCATTCGCCTAATTAATCACGTCACACAGAGTAAACCAATTTACCTTTACACTTCACATGTATATAAAAATCCAAAGCTAAAAATGTTATCAAATTACATGCGTCGCACTAAATCTTGCACTGCCATGTCACATACAAATTTTATTTACGCATTAAATATTTTACATCTCCAGAAATATTTCATCGATCCCGGTCAACTCTATTCGATTCCCCTCAACGAAATAAACAAAATGACTTACGATTCGGAAAGCACCGGAGTTCGCGCCTAGGATTCGAAAGGCGAAAAGCGAAAAGGGAGGTTTTACCGCTATTAAGCTCGGCCCGAAGATCCGCATGTGTCTCTTTAACGTGCGGCGTCATCCCTGCACCGGAAACCACGTGCGAGAGTTGGCACGACGACCGCATGAGCACCCGGGGGGAGTAGAGCACCGGAGTCGGGAATGTGTGTGTCCGGGAGGCAAAACCGAACGTCGAGCGGCCAATTAACTCCGTACTCGCTCTGAATTCTCCAGTTGCCAGCAAGCCATCGATATGTACCGGTGACTATCTCTTCACCACCGCGCGCCCGTCTAGCGCGGGACCGTCGACCTGCGAATTCTAGTCGGGCAATTGACGTAACAGGATCATGGCTTTCCGATGGATTCAGTGACCCGTTATCGCGTTACCGTTTGGCTCAGTAGGTACACCCTTATTTGCGCTTCCCCCTGAACTCAATTGCGGAAAGTTACTTTTACATTACATCAACCGCGGGCGAATTACGGTAAGTTCGTTCGAACGAACGACGCGTTGAGAGCGGATAATTTATTCAATAACACATGTTTTTCGATGAGAATTAAACAGATTGTACCTTCAATGTGAAAATAAATATGAACCATTTTATTATTTGTACGTACCAGAGCGAGATTTAATTTCGTCGAAGATCAACGGTATAAGTATTCAAATTCATTGACTAAAAAAAAAAAACAATGTATAAAAGATAGACAGAAAAATCTATAAATGAAAGACGTGAACGACGCGGGAAAAACGTACTTCCTTATAAGATATTATTTTCGCAACTCTATCACTGTCGGATTAACACAAATGTCTTCAGTTGCTTCTAAATAAATGTACCATAAATTGTCTCTAAGAAAAATACGCGTGAGAAATGCTGGAAATCCGAGTGTTCACTCACGCAAATACCTACACACTCACACACACACATGCGTCCTAAACAATGAGAGAAAGCACAACTGCCTGTCAAATAAATTCAAGCGCGCGCTTAAGAGAACGCCTTCATCTCCTTAGATTATAATCTGCCTCGAGGCAGAGCTTATGCGAACGTATGCGGACAGGTATTTCTTTATATTATGTCTTACATTGCGTACCATATTACACGAGGAAACGGGGAAATACTTCCGGATTTTCTTTCAGCGAGTCCTCAGAGAAATGCGTTGCGTAAAAAAATATTTCTATCGTGACATTATTAAGCCAAAGTCCGAGGGCATAAATTGTCATTTTACCGTTCGCAAGGTGTATATCCACGTATACTTTTACGTTGAGGATATACGTTGCAGACTTATATTTTTCCCGCAAGAACTATTCGTCTCTGCGGCAAACGCAATTAAATTTAATTGCAAACTTATATTTTAACCGCCGGAAACGTATGTTAACGGAAAGAAAGAGAAATATATGAAATATTTATTAAAAAATTTTTAAGGTTGATTTCTTGCTCCACTTGTAAAACGTCCCGTTTATAAAATGTCAATTTATATTTAATTATATAAAACATCAATTTATATTTAATTATATTTTCGACGAGAGAAGTTTATGTTCCGCACACTCGATCGCATATCATACGGAATCGCACCAGAATAACACTTCAATTACTGTAAATATTAATAAATAAACGGAGCAATGTTCCAGAATACGAAATATCTAGAAGCGCTTTGCGGGGAAATATACGAAATGTATGTAAACATTTATAAATATTCCAGCAATATATTCTGAACTTTCTGATGCGTACAGCTCTGACACGTACAGCAATTAATGTGAAGAAATATGCATTCGCGAGAGGAAGAATCCTCATAACTCGTCACCTACGGCGTCGCCCGCGAAAGCTACGAGTAATATTCGACATTCCAAGGTGAGATCCAAAGGTAATTGTGGAATGCCGATGTAAAAGCGCAAAGTAGGCGAGGAAAGATGAAGCGGCATTCTCCAGTGTACCATATACATCGCTGGTTTAATTATTGCTCTAGTTAAAATTCGCGCGACAACAAGTCTGAAGATAGACGCAAGATTTATTCTCCAATTACGTGTAGATTTTCAAAGTGTACAAGAAGTTCAAAGAGCTAAAGGAAATGATTCGTCGAAAAGTAGAAAAATAAATTATACTTTTAAATATCATAATTTAAATTTTCATAAATTATATTTTGTTTCTTCATTTTTCAATAAAATAATTTTATTTATACGATTACGCATATATTTTACTATTACCCTCTTTTACAGTAAATATGTACACCCTTATTACGTTTAATTATTATATAATGTGGATTACACGACTGTTAATAAGGCATTATTTACCTTTCACGTATCTCGGCGGGTGTTAATTAGCGTGATGAAGCATCGCGAGTTTCAAGTACTAAAAATTTCACGAAAGTTGGTCTCGCGCTTTGTTACGTAAATGCGAGATGTATAACGTGCCGAGGCTACATCGACTAACTTTTATGATGCGTAGTTCGCCGACATTATTGTAAATATGCTGTCATTAGCATAAAACGTTGGAAAAGTTTGAACCGCAGGGAACATCGGTAACCGCACAAAACAAACTCATTGAAAATTTAAGACACTCGCATAGAGGTGCATTTCGCTTTCGCGACGTACTACTATCAGTTCGGTGAAAAATATATGCCGCGAGAACTTTAAAATTCTATTTAGCCGATTTACAAATCAAAACGGAAGCGAGGAAACGCTCGGAATTGTAATAAATAATTAAATTGATCGTTGAATTTTTTAATCAAGGTAGCCGTTTGTCCTCCCTTAATGCAAAACTAAAATTGCAATACCCTAAGTTCGCCAGAGTGATTCGAAGAGTGCGGGATTTACGTGTCGCAGGAAATTCGCGGAATGCGGGTAACGTTTGCACAAGCTCCCAAATTATCTGTGTCTTAATCCACGATGGGGAGCACGGCACGTGTGTGTATGTGTGTGATGCAACGCGTATATTGCATACGGGATTTGGGATCCATTTGGACTGATCTCCCGCGGTGGCAGTGGCGCGCATCAGCGACCGAAACGCACTCGGAACAGTAATGCAATAACATTATGCGACAGATGCGAAATTATCCTCTTCCCTGCCTCTCGCGCCTCTTAGATCCTCGTGAGCCACGAGAGTGCGCGTTCGTCCTCAAATCATCGAGCAAGACGCAATATTGATAGAATTCATAATCGTTTTGTTATTATTATTATTATTATTATTGTTATTAGTATTTTTCGGGCGATATAAATAAATACAATTAATTACTCGTTCCCGATAAACTTATTATCTTTTACGAAAAAGTAAATCTTTTTACTTAAAAAATTAAATTTCTAATTAATTCTTTTTTGTTTATCATTATCACGTTTATATAATTATTATAGGTACAATCCTAATTTTCCACATTGTTATTTTTACACATTGAAGAAGTCGTCGACTTAGCTTCACAGGCGTTCCTATCTTGCTCGCGTTCGCCGTATATTTGCGCGAGTAAAATAATGCATAAAAAGAAAAGTGTTTCAACAAAATTCTCTGGGCTCTATACAAGTAGATAGAGACGACAATGGTCAGACAGACGACGATGGCCTCCCATGCGACAACGCGCGAGAACGGAGACGTGACGGAGACAGACCGAGTTGCGAATTGAGGAAGGTTTATTATGTCCCTGGGGTAACTTCAGAGGGGGAAAACACGGTACAATACGGAGATACGACACGACAAGGTGGATAAAAGATAAATATACCAGAGATGTATCGGGAGGGGAAATGTAAGGCGCGGGGAACGGGGCCGGGCGAGAGGGGCGGCTAAAATAGGTCTCGTTACATCTGGAACGAGAAATCGATTAATGGCGAACAAATATTGAGCAAAAACCGAGTGGGCGAGATGCGCGAGCGAAGGGAACGAACGGCGCTGTGTAAACGAACGCGTTCGTTTTGCTTACGGATACTTGCAGCGGGTTTTCGTGAAAATCGAATGATTTATTCTTACGAGTACAATCGGGACTGCGCGCTTATTTTCCGATCGATGCACGCTGCAGCGACGATCACAATAGTGAGACTTGTTATGCCGTAACAATTGATGGGTGATGATTCGAACTCGCCTCGCGACTCGCCCCGCTCGCCGGGTCTGCGCAGGTTTATCTCGCTCGCGGGATCGTTGCGGCGGATAAATCATCTATAATTTTCCCGAAATAATTACAAAGGCAACTCGTACATAAGGTGCAGTTGTATTCAAAGCTTAATACGATCGCGAGCCGCGAATTGTGAAGTAAAGAGAAAAATTAAATTGCACGTGACGTAAAAGAGAGGACGCGTGATAGAGCGATTTTAAATTGCAACAAACGTTCCTTCAGGCGAACTTTCTGTCTAAATTATCATACGCGGAATGTGTGTACAATACCAGAGGCCGGTATAGCGATACACCGCCATCAATTCTCCATCGGTTTTCCGATTTCGACAGATCCGCCCCCGGATCTGCGCGATGCAGTCGGCGAAGAATACGGGAAAGCGGAAGCGAAAGCGATGATAGAATGATGATCGCGCGCGCCGCGCGAAGAAAATGCAACGTATCGGGACGGACGCGCGTTATTCGCGGGATGCAGCCAGCATTCCAGCGTTCGGGGGAAGCTGCTAGAATTGCAGCGGATATATACCGCCTGGCTGCGGAAACGGAGGGGGAGCGGGGGGGTATACAAATGTATGACGAGTAAACGTGCACCGCGCGAATCAGCCCCTGCCCCTCCCCCTCCTCCCCCGGCCTCAATGCTGCATCCAGCTGGCGCGAGAGTAGCGAGAAGCGCGAGAGAAGAGCCTGAGTTTCTCAGTATACATTACTCCCGGGGGCACCCTATCCTATTATACAGTCTCTAAGTTAATAGACTTGGACTTGGAGAGCCAGCCGCTTCGTTTCCACCGCAGATACTCTCTACACGCAGCTACTTTCTCTCTCTCTCTCTCTCTCTCTCTCTCTCTCTCTCTCTCTTTCTCTGGTCGAACACGTTTTCAAAACTGTCCGACCTTTGACAAACTTCACATTACTCATTAAAAGTCTGATACCTCATTAACTATCACTGGAATTAAAGTCACTTTTTTTTGTAGCTGCATCAGCTTTGCATTTGACTGCCAAATGCGAGGCTCCACAGTGACCTCGAACTTCTGTTTTTTTATTGACTCCGCGCGACTCCTCTTGTTATATCTAATATTGTCGTACACTTCAAACTTTAATCTCAAGATAAATTTGATTGCTTTACATTAAAGTGTTACATTATATGGTAGAACATTTATATAATATAAAAAAAGAAAAATTTAACGCCCAAAATTTTTTTTGTTTCTCCACTAATTACTCTTCACTATGTTACTCTCAAACTTTCGATCGGCATTGTACGCCTGTCGTAACTTCGAGAATGCGTTATTATATCTATAAATATACTCCTAAACACAGAATATATTCCTACGCGGAAAGAGCGATTTTGTTGAAGTATATTTAAAAATTTAGGTAATTTTTTTTTATTATTATTTTAAAAGTTCAACAAAATTATTTTCGAAACTGCATTTGACGAAAACTTTAGATACTTTATCAAAAAGAAACGCGATTCCTATATCGGCCGACCAAGCAATGTCGTCGAAAACCATTTCCGGCATTATACATATATACTCGTACAACATCGAGGCGCGGTTTGTGTACGATCTAAATCAATTCTTTCCTTTATCAAACGCGTCCGCGATCGGGGTGAGGGGGAGGGGGGGG
>NW_012026833.1:1501569-1561925 GCF_000956235.1 Wasmannia auropunctata
CTTCTCTCTCTCTCTCTCTCTCTCTCTCTCTCTCTCTCTCTCTTGCTCTGGTCTATTTCTATCTCTCTGTCTCTCTCTCTCCAGCTCTCTCTCTCTAGTCTATCTATCTCTATCTCTATCTCTCTCTGCAGCTGAATAGATCCCACGAATAAATGTTACAGACGGAATTAGCGCGCTGCTTTCGCGGATTGCTCGCTCTCTTCGCTCGCACGAGAATTGCATAATAAATAATCGTTCGTTATGACAAATAAGAAAGCTACTGTAGCTGGGTCAATTCTTTTTTTTGCCAGGCCAGCTCTGTTATATCGAATTCGTGAATGTTAAATTTTTGTGAAAACGTCCGTATGCATGTTATTTGATAATCAACTATTGTATATCGCTTCATAAATACGTGCAATTAACGTGGAAGTTATTGCAAATTGTTTGCGTTTAGGATGAAAAATAATATATAATAGGTAAATAGCAAGTTGCTGTTTATAATATTCCATATGAATTAATAAATCCATAATTATACCTTATAATTATTTGTTTGTTGTATAGCTTTCAGCGATATAGATTTTAATTGTCGATTTTAGCACATAATTAAACGCGCGCGTGAAAACAAAATGTCAGTTTGACTTTTGACATTTCAATAAAATTTCGTTATCGACGATTTACCGTTTAAATTTGCGCAATAAAAATTAACGTTGCGACCTTTCGCCGCATAATGAGACGCGTGCAAATGTATCGAGACGATCCAAATCTAATGTTTATCGGTCACCTTTTTTGGAATATTGAAGATAAGACAAGAAATATCACTTTTCTCGATTCTCGCGACGCATAAGCTCTTCGTTAGTATAGATATCCCGGGACACGCGTGCGATCGTAAATCGCGGGCGCATTTTTGCCGTCGACGTTAACGCGGG
The DNA here is from genome assembly GCF_000956235.1 of Wasmannia auropunctata. Classification (NCBI taxonomy): domain Eukaryota; kingdom Metazoa; phylum Arthropoda; class Insecta; order Hymenoptera; family Formicidae; genus Wasmannia; species Wasmannia auropunctata. Next base: position 1,502,475 of record NW_012026833.1, read on the forward strand.
TGTATCGAGATAACGACGGACGCCGCGCATTTCGTTTCGCAGTTGTCCGGCGAACAAAAGATCGCGACCGCGCGCGCATTGTCCTCTTCCGCCTATTTTCTATATCGGACGAGAGTCGACCGACCACCATCCACACACCGACGAGGCCTTGCGGTTAATGGATGTAAGAACAAAGAGGAGGCGCGGCTGAGTTGCGGACACACGGCCCTCATAGATAGGGGGATAGGTTAGGTATAGGATGCGATAAAAAGACGATCCAGCCAATGGATACCGAGATAGATGAGCCGACGGAAGCGCGTGCTTTTTTTATCTCCTTTCCTCTCTTTCTTTTTTTAACGGGGTTAAAGACCGAGTTGCCGACGTTCCCGCGCGATCGGCCGTTATTTACATGACCCCGGTGCATAAAGTAGAAACGGCGCGCATATACGCGTACCTGCGGCCTTTCTCCGATGCTATTAATTGTCCGCTATTAATAAAGCTCCTCTAACGGCGAATAATCATCAATTCTCTACCGTCTAGAACAGAGAGTTTTCCAAAACTTTTTAGCCGCCCGTCGCGCTATATTTTATAACCGATTCAGATATTTGCAATAAAGTGCAGGTCTCGTTTGCCGCTTCATTTTTTACGAATCGTTTGTACATTTCTACTCTCGTATAAACTTACGTACCGATACTTCACGTCGCTTAACTGAACTCTTTAAATTGATTTTACAAAAATTGGAGAATTTTCAAATCGAAGAAAGATTTGAAACACTGAAATTAATTTTTTTTTACAATTGCAAAATAAAATGGGCCGTCGATGCGTCGGAAAGATTATACAGAGTGGATTAAAATCAAAGGGGCAGCTCGAAAGGAAGGGACACACGCGCGTCTTGATCCCGGCATTTTTCGCGAAAATATCGCGTTGTCGTTCATGACGGCTGTCCGCCTACGCGACCGATGAGAAAGCGCTTTCTTGCACCGTGAAAGACCTATCCGGGAGAAAGCTTTTTTTACCGTAAAGCTTCCGCACTACGTCCTCGCTTCGTTGCCTCGGAGTGAGACGCGCGGGTGTTATCCGCTGCTGGCGGTGGTGGCGACGAAGTGTTCTGTCGACAGGACAAACTGGATTCAGTCGCTCGCGTGTCGAAAGCACGTACACCGCGCCACGAAGTAAAGTACCGGCGACGTAAATATGGCACGGCACAACGTATACACGCGGCGGCGGGAAACGGCTAATCGACGACCTGACGCGCCGTTTAATTTTCCAATAAATCCGGAAGAAGTTACATTTTTAACTTGGAAACAGAAATTTATATTTATAAATTCGTGGAGAGAGTATCTGTATGTGTGTATGTATGTGTGCCGGATTTATACAGCACATTTTTCGATCGACGATTCACGCTCCTTTTTTTCTCTCGCCTTTCACGAAAAATACATTTCGAAGCAACGCGAGGATTGGCGTGACGCCAAAACGCGAAGTATGCAAATTCGACGAAGCTCGGAACGAACTTCGGTAGGCGATTGACAAATTACACGCTGGCAATCGATCTATCGGTAACTAACGACGCTGGTGACAATTGAGCCGTATGGATTTATATATCAAGGATGTGAAAATATCAGCTATTGTACATTAATCTAAACAATTTTATTATAAAAAGTTTAAGCATAGAAAAATTAGCGTAGTTCTCAATTACCCTACTTCTAAATGAATGATAATTAAAAATTCTTTATCTCGCAGTGATTACCATTAGCAAATCCAAAATAAAAAATAATATTATAAATAAAATTTAATTATAATATACTAATATATTTAATTATAATATATTACTGAAATGGTATTATTCAGTAAGAACGATGTAATATATCAAATTTTTTGCATTAACTTCGAGACGATATAAAATTGTAAATTTCTTTCTTTACATATAAAAAGAATTGATTTTATCGACATATTGTATATAAACTATATAGAAATATCTATCTTATATTTTATTAAATATTTTCTTTTTACAATTTTTTTTTCCTTTTTTAATAAATTCATTCACGTGTTCTATCTTACGGATAGCTTCAGTCTTTTCGAGCATAATCGCAGGGGAGGATTCAATATTGCTCTCTGAGCAATGTATCGCGATAGAACAAGCCGGCTTTGTGCAGCGCGCTCCGTGGAGATGCGTGTTGAAGACTTAAGGTGTCCTTAATCCGACCGTGATAAGCGTGACGCGGCTATGCCTCCGCACTCTCGCCAGGTTGATCCCCGGAAATTGGATCGATAAGCTCTTATTCCAAACGTTGCGTCCCCCTCCCCCCATCCCGAATCGACCGCCCCGCACTTCCCGGGAGATCCCCATTCCACGCCAGCAGCCCCCTCCCCCCTTCACCCCGCATCGCATGTGCACCCGCGCGTGCATACTGTATAGAATATTTAGCTGCGCGTAAACTGTTTGCGGTGTTCGCGTAGTTATAACTTGTCGAGCTGAAGGCTAATACAATGTAATTTGATTAGGGGATTGGATCCCGGGCCTCCCGCGGTGAATGTAATTTCATCTCTTATGACCCGGCGAAAGCTGCCGCGCTTTAACTACTCGTAACTGATTGTCTCAATGAAAGGATGAAAACAATGCATAATGAGGTGTGCATGTGTGTGTGTGGTATCAGTCACGGATTCCCTCTGCGGCGATATTCGACGAAACAGAAAACGAATATCGACGTAAAAATAAATAGAATTGGAAATAAAAGTGGAAATAAATAGAATTATGTCTCTCTTAAAAAAAAAAAGATGAACTCAATATAATACTAAACTTTTGCAAATGCGATCTCGTTTAACGAAGACGTTCACGATTATCACATAATTTTTTCAGCATATTTCTGTTACTGAGCTTAAATATAGTACACTAAAATCAACGTCACTCTATGCCACTAAAAATTAAAGCGCGCGCGACAAAGGTGATATTTTTACTCGGCAAATCACTTAATAAAATATCACCTAAACGGTTGTTCATTGAAGATAAAGCTCGCAGTTTTTATCAGTGCCAACCGTAAAAGCGGGACAAAACGCGCTAGACGATTAGTAGCACTGTAGCAAATACGGAGAGAGTTTCGCTCTTTTCTATAATAATGCGCACCTCCGTCGAACTAACGTCGCGTGTATTATTCGCGATTTTATTCCTGACGCCGCGCGCGCGAGAACAAGCGCGGGATTTAAAGTTAAGCGCGGCGCGACGTTATGAAGCACTATTACCCGCGAAGGAAATAAAAGCGATTTAGTGTGCCGCGCGGCGCATTGTTGTCGACCGGCGCGGCGGCGGTGGCGGCGACGGCGCAGGTGAGTCCCGATATAATTCTTCGCTATCGCCCCGTCCGCTCTCGTTGCCCCCATTCCTCACCCAGTTATTTACGAAAGAGGACCCCGCGAGATAAAATGAGCGAAATTGATATGGATTAACCCAAGAATTCTCTGTCGGCTGAAATAAAATAAATAAAAAAAATGAATACGGGGCGACGAACACTTTGAATTCTATGTAAATTGTGCACTCCGACAACGTGTGCAATACGTTACAATAAAAGGAAAAAAAAAGAACACGTGAATGCGCATTATCGATAAATTCACATCGCAAACGCGTTCCCTCATTACGTCCATCTCTCTGGTGATCTACTTTATTAAATTAAATTCTACATTGATTGGATACGATATATTTCCATCGCTGTCTGCGATTCCCAGTGAAAATGCAATAAATATCTATTCTTGCAATGCACTTCACGCTGACGCTCCGCGATTAATAACGCGCCGTTACATTAAACTCGGTAAATATGATTTAAGTTGATTTTGGTGTCGCTCCGTTTGGCATTGATATTAATTGCAATCGAATGGTGAAAAAATCAAGGTAAATACGATTTGATTCCGAGCGAGTTTAGCGGCTATTTTGTCGCGCAAATGCGACACGCGATGCCGCGCCGTCGAAGTCGAGAGGGCGAGCAGGTCGCGAGACTCGCGCGAGGGACGTCCCGCAGGACGTGTGCCCGGCGCGCGATCGCGGGAAGGATGTTAACACGCTCGTGCGTGTGTTCCGGGTCGGAGCGACGACAAGAGCTGTTGATGTCGAACAACAGACGAGTGATCGAGTCCCGTTGCTGTTTGTTCGAACCCGACGCGATACGGTACCACGGCATCGCCGCCGTCGCCGTCGCCGCCGTTAAACACTTGCCGGTCAGTCATAAAAGTTATTACCGGTTTTTATAACCGTCAGTTAAAAAAAAAGACGCCGACATGCACGCGCGCAATTACGATTATAATCGCACGTGAAAATTTTTGATTAATTTTTCGGTGTGCGATTAGGTTCCGCACGAGCTCCCGCGAGCGTTGACCATCGAGGCGGATATTTTATCGGCGCCGGGCATCGACTCGGCCAATTTTCCACCATTACCGGCGTCGGCTGGTTTGAATACCGGCATTATGCATTCCGAGATCGAAAATCACTCCCTCTGGCCGCTATACATAACAGCGAAGCGCCATTTATCCTTCTTTTTTTATCCCCCTTCTGCTACCCTACGCGGTAATTTAGTTTTAAGATTCCATATAATTCGCAGCCTTTATCCTCATTTTTATCCAGCAGTTTTGTTAGCCGTATCGCACATATCCGCGCGGATTAACATCGCAAAATAGAGCGGAGTCTAACACACGCCGGTTAAAAATGAATGAAATAACGCGGCTTAATATGCGGCTGTTCTAAATTCTACGTGACTTGTAACGCTGGCCGTCTCAGTTCCGCGAAATTCGTCGTGAGGGAAGCACCGCCCTTGCAAATTTTCCTCAAAATGTAATCCTTCCCGTGCACGCGGACGTTATAACTCGCGGTGCTGTACGGCCGGCGTCTGAATCGCGGAGAGAAATGCCGGTGGAACAATAGCATCCTGTTTTAGTAATTCAACCTGCGCCACGCTTTTCTGTCATTCTTCGTGGAGGCGCAGCGCGCGGCGCGTTGCATTGTATCAGGAATTCCCGCGAGTATCGTCGTCAAATTATAAGTCTAATGTTTGATAGTTTTATGATTTTGTGCAAAAAAATAATATAGAAAAGCGTAATTAATTATAAAATTGTTTGCGGAAAATAAAGTGTCAAAAATGAGAGAATGCTTTTTTAATTGCTAATACAAAATATATATCTCCTTTTTTCAGAGTTCAAATATTCTAAAAATAAAACTTACGATGGCTTCGGCGAACGAGATATTCCATAATACACCGATAAGCCAATTTATCCAACGAGAATCGATATCTGTCTGTACGTTTAAAAATATCTTATTGAAAATAAATGAACTGACAAAAATAGCACTGAGATAGGACTGATATTTTTTTTCACATAATTCACCAATGATATTCCTTTTGTTTACGAAAGTCTTAAATTCGTCTCTCTATATGTATCCCCCGTTCCCTTTCTCCGTCTCGGCACCATGCGCCGAGTAGAAGAAGTCGTCTTAGGAGCAGACGTCGAGTCGACGGGCAAAAATGAGAAAATAAGTACGAGGGAGTAAATGGCGGAAAGCAGTCGCCACGGAACGTCGCGGCCGCTGTACGATAAAAGTAAATAAGCCGATGGGTGTCTCCGGGACGTGACGGCGACGGTGGCGGTAAGGCCTTTCCGTTATTAGAAGCCACCGCTTCGCCATGCCGGAGGAAAAGCCAGCCACCCCTCTTCTTCCCCTGGGCCGTGGCTTTTCCCTGCCGTCGCGCCCGGAGAGAGCTTTACTTTCACTCACCTTACGATCTGGCTATCGCCTACGTGACAGGGTACCCCCTATCTCTAATCCCGTTTCTATTAGCTTCTCCTCTCGCCAGCCAACGAAATACTCGCGTTCGTCACGAGTAGCTTTAAGGGATCGCGTATCGCGGGAGCTCCGCGCGTCTCTTAAACTCTCTCTTCGGGAAATTAGGTTGTTCAAGCGGATTCGCAGGTTGGAGTACGTATATAAGCGAGCACGATTATCCGGAACTAATTGGACGATATATCGTTCGGATAATCGATTACACCCGATAGAAGAATGTACTTTGCGAGGGTACATTCCGTATATATGACGCAAAATGCAAAACTAAATGCCATCGATATACTGACGAAACCGAATAACAATACGGGTGGCAGAAACCAGAAACATCCTGAGCGCAAACACGTTTATTTCCAGTCGAAAACAACGAAGGTAGATATATATATTTATCAGCGTTCCGGCAACTGTCGCGACATATCGGGGCGGGTCGCAACGCCATCATCGGGGGCGCTGCACGCATATTTGCCGCGGGTATAGATTGGCTCTTTTTCAGGACGACAGGCACGAAATAACTTCTGAACGAATAAACCGTAACGGATGGCCATAACGATCCGCGCGCAATACGCGCGCGTATATACGCGTGATCGGCTGTCACAGCAAATTTTCGCGGCGCACGGCGGCGACCCTGTCACGAAACAAAACCAAACGGGTGGAAAAAAAAAGAATGTCTGCCAATTTTTGGCGCGCGTAACAACCGCGCGCGCGGCAATGCCGCCGATTAGCGGCCTGACATTTTCGTCGAAAGAGAGCGAAAATCTCTCGGTCTCCTCGGCGAAGGCGCCGCCCGCGCCGCGCGTTTTTGGAAGGCGCCGCCGCCCGTCGCGTCGTCCTCCCCTCGATTCGAGCTTCACACGCGCTTGAAAGTTAATTTATTCATGATGCCGTTAAAATATTCATTGGATACGCGAGACAACGTGCGCGCACGACTCACCGTAATTCCTTTCTCGGCGGACTTTTTCGCCGGAGACGCGTTGCGTCGCGTTTATATGAGCGCACTCGCGCAACTTACGGCGCGTGCGCGCACGCGAGAGTCCCTCATCTTTTATGGATTGCGCGCACTTTCGTGAATTATGAACGACCGGTCGTCTGTACTTTATGATAAATAAGGTCCAATTCTGACGAGATATCCCCACGTAGAAACGTCCGTCCGTCTAAATAAAATTTCCCTCCTTAAATTGGTATTTGATTGAAACCGAAGAGTTTGAATAACGTCCTGATTATCAACGCAAATTTTTTGAAAGCGTGGTCTTGTCAACATCTCATTCATTCATAGATTAATCAATAATTAATATTCATATCTCTGTGACAGAATGTTTGAAAACGCAAGACTTGCGATTGAACATTGGAGATTTCAGATGTATGTTATACATTTTCTATGAATGCGCGCATTTTCGTGCATTATGAACAATGGCTCGTCTGTATTTTTTAATAAATAAAATTCAGTGCCGAGACTGACGAGAGAAAACTGCACGTCGCAAGAATCTGCCACAGATATCGTCCTCGTAAATAAAACTTTCTTTTTCAAATTAATATTTGATGGAAACCGCGACGAGTTCGAATAATGTCCTGATTATCATCGCAGATTTTTTACAAGCGTGGACTTCTCGACATCTCATTTATTCGTATGATTAATCAATAATTAATATTCATATCTCTGTGCGAACGGAATGTCACAGGAGTTTGAAACGCAAAACTTGCGATAGAATATACGGGGGATTCCAAAGATGATTAAATCTGTACGTCATACCGTTGCATTGTACGTATACAGAAGTTATATCTTCAGATGAAATCATCGGATTGGTTTCGAACCGTTCGAATGGGAGATATGACGAGGGAGGCGTATCGGTCTCACAAAGCAAACTATCGCACAACCCAGAATTAATCCATTATAAACTCCCGCATTCCGCCGTCGATTCGATTTAAAAATAGATCGAAATAAACCGACGGAGCGGGAAGGAGGGGGGGGGGGAGTGCAGGAGGCAAAATCTATTACTATCTAACTCCGTTTCTGCTAACTCGTTTCGAAACGGACCGATTGCGAGCCGTCACGCCAAACACCTCGCCGTAAAACATTCGCTACCGCAAATGTTGACACGTTATTCCGCGATTCTGACGCAGCCGGCGATTTCATCAACGACGACCGGGCCGCGGTACACCCTGTAGGTTTCACCTCCGTAAATTAATTAGCAGTTGTAATTCAAACGGCGCGGCGTGTGTGCGATAACGCAGACATATAGGTTCTCGTCGTGGAAATTGATAATTTATCCGAAAACATATATCGCTCATTTATTGTCGAAAACGAGGAGATTTCTTGACCGCTCAAAAAGCTAAAAATCTCATCCCTTTTCTCAAAATTATACTTATTTTAAATTAGTTATTGGTTTCTTTTTTTTTTACTGCATCAAAACTCACTCCGATTATAGATTCCGTAATAGATTCTTACATAATTTTTAAATTAATATCATAAGAGGTTGAGTTTAAAAGGTTTAATTGCTTTCTCGAATTTTTGTCTCCTCCCGCAATCTGTCCTCATCGGCTTCGAAAACGAATGCGTCATGCTTTGTGAGCTTTACTCCCTACCGACTTGCTCTCTATCCCTACAGCCTTATTATTCATCATCGGAGTCTTCCTCGTCGACACGGAAAACCTCTTTCCCTCGATGAGGCGACGGGACAAGAAAAAGCAGCGCATCACGATTGCGTGATTGATTTACGAAATTGATTGTCGGCGGAATTTCGGGATAACAGAAAGGAAAAACAATAGAAGTTACAAAATCATAACTCTAAACATGCGATTACATTTTGTACAAAAGTTGAAGTATTTTTCAGCGTTATTATTTGCCAAAAAAAAAATTTCAACGCGCGTTTTTTCGACAATTTGCAAAATAATAAAGTAATTTATCCAATAATATTAACGGTAATTAGGTTATTATCTAAAACTTTTCTTTTATCAAGATTCTAATCAAGATTAATTAGGAGCAGAATAATCCGAATGTTCCTAGTATAATAAACGTTAAAATATAAGTTTAACGTTTTAAAGTGCATTCGATGTCGCGTTAACCACCAGCAAAGCAGACGCGAAGGAAACGAGAAAAAAAATTCGAAGCAAGCGGAAAAGCGCAACGGCGCTATCACGGCGATAATCGACTCGATTAGTTTTTCGATTTCGCGCGATTTCCGCCGTCATTATCGACGGGAGGATCGCTCGAGGACTCTCGACTCCTCCTCAGGCGCTTTTTCCATCCATTTTCCGCATAATCCATTCACCATGTCGATCGGGGCTGTACTGGTATGCAAGGGAGGAACACACGCGGCGTGGCTTTCTCGAGGAAGATGGCGAAATATGATTATAATGGCAAAAAGCCAAGCGAAAACGGAAAATAAAACGGAAGAAAATATGAAAGTGGTGCAAGTCGAAGTTATCTTCCATTGCAGAACATTCAATCTATTACGACGAACGGACAATATTGATCTCTTTACGTGCAGATTGCAATTTCTTATGCGCGTAGTTGGGAACGAGAGAAAGTTACCTATTCTAAAAAAACTACGCTGAGAGAAGGCATCGTGCAATATTTAAAAAAATATATCAAAGAGTAAAATATTTTAAAGGAAAATGACAGTATATCCAATATATATCTAAAAATATATACAGTTAAATAATGTCAATTACGAGCCTCTACATAATTACGCGGCCATTAAATGTGGAATATAAATTTAACATATAAATAAGTTATCTAATTAGCATTTTCCTTGATGTTCAATATTACCCCGATAAAATCCCAAAACGTCAACGTTGAACGTAGAGAGATAAAGTCGGAAGGACAGGACGGTAAAATCGAGGGAACGCAATTAGAAATTACCTGTTAATAATTGCGGCGAAAACGGATTATCGCCATGAACATCGTAATTACGCTCGCCCGAGTCTGTAAATCTCTCCGCTCGCCGCTCGTAATTCGCCCCCGCTGATCGATAACGCGCGACAACGAGCTCGAAAATGTATTAACACGCGGCGGTACCTCGGGGAAAAAGAAACTGGTGGAAAATCGGAGACGTGCCGAGAGTAAAATCGCCGCGCGTCGCCGATAATCGCGGGAGAACGCTAAGAAATAAATACAATACGTTCAACGGACAAGGGAAAAGATTTTGTTGCGGCAAAAAGGCAGTTAGGTGGATGAACAAAAGACGGTCGAAATAAAAGCGCGGAGATAAATATACAAGAAAGAAAAGAAAAAAACGGATAGCGAGCCGAATTATGACGAATAAAATGTGAACAGACAGATAGATGACCGAGCAAAAAGCAAGCTGACACGAAATAAACGGAAGATAAAGAGGTCCCATTAATCAGCTCTCTGTTGCGAAATCCCGTAAGAACAATGAATGCAATTAGCCGAAAACGGTTACAATGGGGGAGAGATCTGGGGGAGAGGGACCTGGCTTGCCGGGAAGTGTAGAATAAAGAAGGAAAACATTTAGAGGCATTCGTTATTCCGACTCGGCGGAGTATGCTGACGACAACTAATGAAACTCGCTTAATTCATTAACTATTAGCGAAAGCCAAAGGCGATGGAGTGAAGAAGAAGTCAAAAGTAAAGATAGATTAAAACGGGATGAAAAGAAATTTTAGCACTTTCGCTACGCGTGAGTATAGTTTAAGACGATAATTGAGGTTCACTGCAACTTCCACGTGGCATGATATTCCCGAAGAGTACAGAAAGTTATTATTATATTATTCCATCTGGTTTCATTCAAAGATTAAAGAGAAATATAACAAAAATAAAATATAGAGCTATTCACTTAATTTTCCTTTCATTTGTACAAGCGGAAATTTAACATTTAAATATTTGAAATTAATGAAAATAGCTGGTTTCATTATTAAAAATGGAATCGGGAGATGCCCCAGCGCGAGGAAAAGGAAGATATGAGATAAAAGGAAGTGAATTAAGAAAACTGGAGAAAAGGGAGACGAGAGTAGAAAAGAAAGCTTTATAGCATTTGAGTCATATGTAAGTGTTTATAATCTAAATGATCGATTTCATCGCGTAGAATTTTGAAATCTCGAACGCGACGTCACGTACACACGCAAACGATGCGATTTTCGTGCGATATGATACAGTGCCATACAGCGAATGGCCATATTTCCATGATATTGCCTTCCCGTTTTGCATATTTTTGTTTTCGAGCATCGATCTACATAAACGACGTGTTTATTTTGAAAATAAATAAATGCAATTTTGAAAACAATTGCGAATCTTATATCACTACATCGACACACGCAAAATTTTCGAAATCGCATTTACATCATTTTGCACGTTTTCAATATTTTGCCAATTTTATTCAATACGCGCGTATACGTTTAGAGTTAGACGAGATTACCCTGCATTTCCTCTCTGAAACTTCGCTAAGGAACTCAGATGATGTACCTACAATCATAGAAAGAGCTTAAGTTAATGTTACATTTGTCGGTAATTCTAGATACCGGTAGATTAAAGTAATGACGCTCTCGTAATGTTAACCAACTCAGAACTCTGTTTCACAAACGCGCTCCTAACTTATTCAATGTTTCAATAATAGATCTGATACCGTAAAACATTACAGCTCTCGTGCAACGTAAGACTTTTTTATGGCTCAAAGGAAATGTATGAACGGTAAAGATTAGTCGGATCTCGTTTTACGTTTCTGCACATAAAAAATGAAAGGAAAGAAAATTATGATAACCCGCGCACCAAGAAGCTTATTCAAGTTCTTGATATCGTACGTTCTCATTCTCCTCATCGATAAAAAAATCCATAAAATTAGGATCGATGAAATTAAATTGAGACAAAAGAAAAAAATTAAATACTAAATTATAAATTTCTTTTATAATTTTTCGTTCTCAAATTCCTTCCCTTCAAATATTTTTTATTTGAGATCACTCACTGAGATTGCGACTTTTTATTTGAGATTATTCACGAAGCTAATTTGACTGAACGATATAATTTTCGCTGTCGCCGTAGAGTTGGTGCGGAATCGCGCGAGTGGCGTCGTACATGCGATACGCAACGGAGGCTGGTCGGGGCGGCTGCAGAACGAGGGTGGTTCCATTCGCCATGACTAAGTGATCGCGTCAAAACTGCCGCGCGCAACCCGCCGGCGACAATGGCGCGAGTAATGAAGGTAACCGCAGAATTACACCCCCGGACGATAATCGAGTTTTGTCTGTTGTTACGTGCCGCACATCTCCGCGCCGTCATATCGCTTCTCTCGTCGCCTACGCGCCAAATTATGCTCGAAACTCTCGCTTCTTAAACGCTTACGTAAACGCGATATCATCACCTCCCGCCCCCATCCCCGCCTCAATAATAGTTACTCGCACCGATTATGGAAGTATTGTAATGAAATTACATACAAAAGCAACAATTGAAATAGAAGCTATAATATATAGAAATAAAAATAAACGTATATCTCTTGTGTGTTTCTACGTATTTATTTATGTATTCCGTACAATAAAACTTTTTCTGGAAAATTTATGTGAGTTGCAAAAGCTTTTTACTGAAGGGAAACTTCATTAAATTTATACATTTCTCGTAGTTTATATTTTCCTATCCGACATATCTCATTTATAATTTGCCCTGTAGGTATTCGCGCGTTTGCAGATTTTACTATATCCTAGATTAATCAGAATAATAGCTGACGCGGAAAAATACGAAAGCGACAAGAACAGGAACGTCCACTCCATCCGCCTACTTTCCTCACGGCGATTTCCGCGTCCAAGTCGCCAAGAGTAACCACGGGGGAAACTTCCGCGGGAGCATTCGGACATATTTTTTCCGCCTACGTGGGACTCCGGCGTCTTAAATCATCCGGAGTTTCCCCCGGCAGGATATCCTCCTGTCCCAGGAAGTGGCGTGGCACCGGAGAAAAACGAAAAACGCGCGCCTCGTGTGGGGTCGGAGAGAAAAAGAAAGAGAGAGAGAGAGAGAGAGAGAGAGAGAGAGAGAAAGAGAGAGGAGACGGCGAACGAAAACGCGGCGTGGGATGCCGCCTAAGAGGTCGGAGGTCGACGAGGAGCGGCAGGACGTAACCCGGGACGAGAGGGAGAGAGCGCGAGAGCATCGGGGGAGATACCTGCCAGTTACGCCCGCCGGACACGCAACGCCGTTTGAATTATGATCGTGCAAAGTTAGTCTCTATTAAAGCCATAAATTTCGAATTCAATAACAGCCCCGGGGGCGAGAGGATACACTCGAGCAGTTCTCTGCCAGTCTCCGGCGAAAGAGAGCCACTCTCTCCGGGATCGAAACCGACGCACTCGCGCGCGCTGCACACGTGCGGCTCCCGCGCCGCGCCGCACGCTACCGGGCGGCGTGGCGCGGCGCGGCGCGCAGCGCTCGGTGTGCATTGCATGTATATGTATATATACACACGCGATAAAACTTCCCGCCGCTTGACAAATTGCATCGACCCGGAATTCGGCACTAATCTATTCGTCTCGTCGCCGTTAGCTATTCACGCTCCTCGACCGATCGACATCGGTCCTGGCACATTGCCTTCGCGAGTATCTACATAGATAGGACAATGCGCGCCAAAGCACGCTAACGCTGGCGCTTAGACAATCCTTTTATCGACATAATTAAGTGAATTTCCAGAATGCAAATCGCGGTGATCTTCAGCCGTATACAGTTTTTCTTTTGCACTAACAGTTTATACTAACATACGATTATTAGGACACGATTATAAAATTTAATGCGATATAAAAAATGTTTTAATAAAAGGAACTATTGTTGTTTCAAGTTACATTATCAAAATTTATAATAATTTAATTTTACAAATAATCAATAAACGGCGAAACTAAAGAACCAAAGCTCTTACGAGCACTGAAAATCGAGAATTAAAACAAAATGAAAACAGAATGAAAGCATGACATTATAAAATTGCAAATAGAAACTAAAATAAACGTAAAAAGCATATTTAGAAATTAAAACGTCAGAAACATTTTCAAAACGTTTTGGAAAATTAATCCTGTTAAAAACAATTTTTTTGCGCATCAATATTGAACATTTTGTGCAACTCGCCTTTTTTCGTCTATTCTATCTATATTTATATTAAATTTAACAAGTTTTAATATGTTGTACTTGTTTTCACGCATCCATCTTTGCATTCTGTCATATTCTCCATGTGTATAATATTCTAAATTATCGCTATAATTCAAGTATAAATGATAAAAAAAGATTATTTTTTTATTGCTCGCCAATTTAAAAATAATAAAACGGCACAAAATGATGGAGAAATTATGTGTAAATTATTATGTATAAATAGTATCACATGGAAAAGCATATTACTTAATTACAATTTACTACATGTTACATTTCAATACATCCTCTTGTTTGTAATAATTAGGACTAATTGAAATACTCCAAAATCAGCCAAGTGAACAGGAACCATTTGGACTAAATGGGGAGTAGTGACCTATTTCAGCGAATTTCCGATAATTAATTAACACAACGTGTAAATCATAAAGCCTTGCCTAGTTAATCGAAGTTATGAGCATGCCATGATAGCGTTAATGTCGATGATCTAAATTCTAAATGTAAGGGAATTTATCGCACATTCAAGCAACAATAGGAAAATTATCATCAAGTTGTGAATCTTTTTTTCATACAACACGAATAATGCTTTAATACACCTACGATAATCTCGTAATTTAGATCACGGTTATCATATTTGCATTTCGCAATCACCGAGATCGTTAATTCGTGTATAAACAATGATTTAAATGATTTCGCGTACGCTTACTGATGAATCACTGTGCATCGCGCGAAGCGTTTTTATTACCCGCGCGATATGAAATTTACCGAAATTGTCGGGTATATTCTTTATAGAAAAAATCATGTAACACGCGCTGCACATACCATCGAGTGTGCTTTTAAAACACACTTCATTTTGTACCATTGCTCCGTCGCTATTATCCCGACTAAATTATTAGTCGATTGATCGGATTATTCAAAGCACCCAGCAATTCAATTTCAGAATTTCATTAAAAATTAAGTTCAATAATTTTAAAAGCGTAAAAGCGAAAATATTATATATGTATGCGCGTCGCAAAATTCTTTCTTAAATTCCTGATATTTCTAAGTTAAAACAGATCGTGCGTACAATAATATTACGGTTCTCGCGTTTATCTTCGCAATAAATTTCCGGTTGCATCGAAACGCACACTACACACACGCGACCCGCCGGGGGCTCTCCCGGACGCCGCAACGAGCTTCCAAGTTTTGACGAACGAAGCCCTTTAATCCGTGCAATAAATTATAATCGCGCATCCTGTAGTTCTTCGGTTAATGACTCCTGACCTCGTTAACCAGGCGTTTGTGTACAGCGATCGAAACAATGCCGCGCAAGTTTGCGCCAACGCATAAGTTTTCGCCAAGTAATCTCGATTCGCGATCGATATGTATTTTGGCGTGTTCACTACGCACATTATTGCGTCAAATCCGGAAACATTATATCGGGGCGCGTGTAATTTCCGTAAAATTTCATCGATTTAATCGAAAGTCGTAAATCTTTTGTCGCGAGCTTATTGTCGAGTGTACATTCAAGTACGAATACAGATGCGCGTTACGAATACAGATAATATTTTTGATATTTATCAAAAACACATCACGCAAGTTTATCAAGAAAGGATTTAAAAGATTTGCGCCGAAAAGTTATTATTTTTAAGATTAACCTAAAGTGATAAAAGATAACAACAGAAAATTAATACGATAATTTTAAGTACCTGTAGATGATATCCACAATCTTCATAATTTCAAAGAGTCCATCACACCGATGATTGCATTTCTATTGGATTGCCTCGATGTTGTAATAATTGCTACGGGATTAAGATATTCGTTCGCGAAGGGGTGAGTTGCAGCAAAGAGAAGCTGTGGTCTTCGAGAATGTGATGTCGCCATGGACGCTGTAATTCCTGTAACTGTAAGAAATTGTATAAGCAGGAATAATGGGTAAAATTTTTAACATAAATTTATGATATAAAGATAAAAAAATTGTGATAAGTAAATTTTACGAAATATATTCGTGAGTTATATAGTATAGCTATTTTACATCCATATATTTAAACAATTTAGTGAGTAAAACGAAAGCGATGTAACGCATGCCGTAAGATCAGGTACACTAATTAAATTATTTTCTGCTTGAGTAATATAATATTTCACTTGCACGCGTGTGTCTCTCGGATTTATGATGTCGAAAGAAAAACCTCCGAGCTTTGAAATCGCGATGATGAATCGTACTAATAAATAATTAATACACATATATATTTAATTCAGCTATTTGGATATTTGTAGTGAACAAGAGAATAAATTTACTCGCTGCAAATGCAAGATACAGACTGCTGTAATTAATTGTACGATAACCGCACGTATGGTCATCGGGTGGCCGATCAATTGGCCGGACGTGGTCGACGCGTTGTATGTTTAATAATTTCTAATGGCAATCGCGCGCGCGCGTGTGCATCGATAATTTGCCACCTGGATTACCCGGCAATATTACCCAGGATTATGAAGGTTTTCTCGCGTCGCGGCTGAGAGCGTTTATTATCGCTTCACCGAGCCCGCTTCCTCTCCCCCTCGGACCGAACCGCTAACCGGCGGAATTATAACCGTACACCCTATAACTTCGATGGTTAACAACGTCACCAATAAATTGCACCGTGCGCCGCCGCCGAGCTATAATTTCGCCAGCGCGCAAGTACTCGGACGACCCGCGACTTATACGAGCCCTCGTTACAGGAATTACAACGTCCATGGCGACATCACATTCCCGAAGACCGCAGCCTCCCCTTGCTGCAACTCACCCCTTTGCGAACGAATATCTTATTCCCGTAGCGATTATTACGACGTCGAGGCAATCGGTGAATCCAATAGAAATGCAAACATCGGTGTGATGGACTCTTTGAAATTATGAAGATAATCATATTAATCATGCTTTATAAAAAAGGATAAAAAACTAAAAGACAAATAAAGTAACGATTTAAACAGAAAGATGAAAGTATTATGTTAGAAAATGTGACAATTATATTAAAGATAATTTCCTTTGTTAATAAAAAAGAATGAAGCGATTGCATGAGTTGATTAAAAGTTTAACTTCTTGTATATTTTTTATCTTCCACATTACTATTTCTCAATTATTATTTTTTAATTTTCACAGCTCATAAAACAACGATTGTTAATTTAATCACAAATCGTTTTACGAGTTGTGGAAATTAAAAAATAATAATTAAGAAATAGTAATGTAGAAAGTAAAAAATGTACAAGAAGTTAAACTTTCAATTAATTCATGCAATCACTTCATCCTTTTTTATCAAAGTTACAAGAAATTAAGTAATCCATTTTAAAACTGTTATAAAATTGCTCGAGTTAACGCTCGCAAGTATGAATTCGCTATAGTACGCTGAATTAACAATCAAGTTTCAATGGTATGTAATTCACATCATGACACACGATAAAACGTGATGAGCGATAACATTCCTCCCGTTCCTCCTTCATCCCTCCCAAACTATGCAAGCGCATTTAAACTCGCGAGTAAAAGTTTATATGTCCGCGACAGAGAGCAGTCATAATGTTTTAACCTAAGCACGGGCGAATTAATAAGCGCGGAGTAATCGTCGTGTTGATGGGCTCTAAGAGCGCGTTTCTTAATGCAACGAAACATTCATTCGGACGCTTTATTGGGACACGGGGGGTAACGAGCGATTTTACGACGGATCTCAGAATGCGGACACCATTTCTGCGGCGCTTGTCTCTCCCTTTTTTTCCACGAGATCTTCGTAATTCGCGTCGCGGAAATATTAACGATGTCGTTAACATCCAGTGCCACGAGATAACACTCATACGATACGAGCGACAGTAACGGTAAGGTTGTAGCCGAACGTATAATAAAACTTATGAGGAATAAAATAATCGTGCATTAATTGTATTAATGATAATTTTGTCCTACATTCCTTCCTTCCTTTTCCTTTTCCGTAAAGTTAACAGTTTAATGGTGTAAAATAATGGGGTAAATGAATTTCGTTTAACCAAAATTCATTTTCTTCGAAATTCATTAGAGAGGACTAAATACGATGATGTGTACACATACGAGCTTGCGGCTGTCTACCGAACTATGTATACGAGTTTACTACGGGAATTTGTGCGTAATAGAAATCGAAATGCAGCGTCAATTGTTATCGGTTGCACTCAAGCTGCGTTGTCAGGCGAAACGTCGACACCCTGAGGGTTAATCACGAGCATCTGTCACGATATTACAGGATTCCAATTACAAGCCGCGTGACGAGTCGTCATGACGACGATCTCTATCCACGTGTCTCGCCTTTCTGCCGTTCTACCGGAGGCTGCAGGAAACGCGAGATGTCGGCATTACGCAGAAGACGGAATTACAAGCCCGAAACGCATTTCGGTAGCGCATGGCGCGGCGTGTCGCCTGTTCTCCTCCCCGACACGGTACGGCAACTTTATTTTCGCCTCGCCACTCGACCCGCTGAACGCCAGTGCAAAGACCGTCATTACGTAAGCCCCGCCAGAAACGTACTTTTGCAAAGTGAAACACGGTCCGCGGCGAAGAATAGGGGTGGTGAGTCTCGCGGAGCGGCGGGAAATAAAGAGGGCAAAGAAGTGAAACACCGCTCCGCTTCGTCCGCAAAATGCTCGCGTTTCCATCACGTTCAGGCTCTTGATATACGACACTTATATATTTCGTCAAGGGCCACGGGATTTGCGCACCGATAATGGCCGCGAACCACCGCAACGGCGATATTTTAGATTGAAACTCAAAACATTCGCTTATACCCCGCTTTACTTTAAAGTTATTCTTTTATTCTTATCTCGTACTCCAACTTACTCTAATGTTTTTACGATTTTTTTCTTTCTTTTTTCATGAAATTTATAAGTAAAAGAAATCGGTGAAGAAGATTCTTGAAAATATATTATTTCAAATAAGATAAAGTTATAATTAACGTAGAAATATAAATTCGTGACACATTTGTAACAAATGCAATTTCTAATATATATGTTTTATGAATACAATTTAAAAATAAAAAGCTTTACACAAAGATCATTTCATTCTGTGTTACCACCTTCCAAATATTCTATCCACCAAAATTAAAATTTAAAACTCCATGCAGGAAAGACTGTAAGCTTATATTCTGCAAGTTGTATTTTTACTGAAAAAGTTAGTAAGAATAAGCTGTCGGCTTAGATACGTTCTACTTCTAACTTTTCTTAAGGCAAGTATAAAGGCTCAAGACAAGAATCTTAACTTTCCGGATGATTTTTAACTCCTCCCCAGAACTCTCTCTTGTTCCAGAGTTGAAAAATAAAGTCAAGATGTTTTTGAATCGGCCGTTAGCGCGTTTATGAGCGAGTGGACGAAACGGCCGGTACATGAAATCGTATTCGCTCGTGCTCACGCGCGTGTTCCTCGGTCCAGGTCGTCGACCAGCCTCGATACATAAGAATGCCGCGTCTCAGGGAGAAGGGCACCGATGAAATCTCGCGAGAATCGCTTCGAACGGCGGTTGAATCGAGCGTAAGAAATCCTCGTAGGGAGAAGGGACCAAACGGATGATTTCGTTCTCGAGATACGAAGACGGTCTATTTAGGGGGAGACGCAACGCCTGACTGGTTATGAACACGGAACGACAAAGCCGGGGAGAGAACGACGGGATTTATCAGCTGGATTCGCTTACGCGATAGGATATATATATATATATATATATATATAGGTATCAAACGAAAGCAGGAGATCGATCGACAATTCGGCAGCTACGGAGAAATCCTTTCTGAAACCTGTAATACTGAAACGTTGCGGCCGACTCTCGTTATTCGCCCGTTAAACGGAACGATATATGATGAATTGGTGCATGTGTACAGGGCGAGCGAGTTAAACCGACGAAAAGTCAAACGTTGGCAGCTCCTGGGGCTATTATCAACTCTAAATTTCCCCGGCGTAATATGACCCGTCCGTGGTCATCGATGGGCAAAAATCTCGCGGAATGTTTAACGGAGGGCGAGCAAACGGGAATGTGTGCTGTGCACTTAATTCCCTTCTTTGCTCGGCACTTTCATCGACCGTTTCCCCCAAGTTTCTTTTTATCTCAGCTGCAGCTAACGTTTACCGACTCGTAGCCAGACTTCTTTCCGCGCGCGGAGCGGATTCCCTCTATCCCTCTTAACCTCGTCGGTACTCGTTCGAGCAATATGCATCAGTCGAGAAGAAGTCGAGAACTTCCATTTATTAATTATACGTGCGACAAGTACAAACCGACCCCTCTGTTTCTCCCCGACGAACATCGTTGTCGCGTAAGGAGTAACTACAAAGTTTCTATATAAGGCAAGTTCAAGCCTGTTCGCCGAGTCGCCGAAGTTGACGATAAATTTGTTCCGCGATGTTACATGTTATAACATCTATTTACGACAATTAACGACATAGTTAGCGGTGGAAAACTTTAAAGTCTACTTATTATCCGCTTAATATATACCTATTTTATTTCAAGAAGTTTAATAAATCTCTGTGTGAACAGGGCTTAAAATAAGTAGCTTGAGAATGTAAAATATTTTAAATTAATTTTTTTTAGCTTTCTAAGATTTTTGGATGATATTTCTGTTATTAATGCTAATCACATTAGCTAAGGACATTAATCACAAGTCATGATAAATCTCAAATGCGCATAATTCACACAATAAATGTTTAGTAACATCCCCGATTAATTATAATCCAAAATTACAATATATCAACTGCATAAGATTTAATTAATTTGATAGTGTAATTTGTTTGTTTAATGATGCCCCATGGAAACCTGTGCTGCTGTATCGACTTAGCTTAATTGCTATACAGCGAGCACATTATCGGGGACTGTGCAACACGGCGTATCGATTAAGCGCAACTAATTACAAAATCGTTGACGATTAGTCCCAACCCAAAGTTTATTGGACACCGTTTTCGTATTTGCACTTAGTGAATCTCGGTCTTAAGTTTCTCGCAGAAAATGTTCTCGCTGTTTTAACGAATTCGTGATTACGCCGTGATGTCTCAGACACTCGTAAAATATAGCGAAAGTGTTCCTGCAGCTCATATAATTCCACTTTGTGAGGGTCGTTCGCGATAAAAATAACAAATTTCATGGCGCCATTTAAAAACATCATACAGAAGCAGTTGCTTTTACAATATATATATATATATATATATATATAATTGCATATTATAAATTGCATATTTTTTTAAAAAGCAACTGTGTACTTCGTTTACACCAATCGATTCATCTCATTCTTCTGTGCATAAAAGTATTAAGGTACAATTATCGAGTAATCAGTTTACGAAATATTTCATGTATTTTATATGAAATATGACGTAATAAGGTATAAAGTATCTCGTAAAATATTGATTTTTCGATAATTTTACTCTAATACTTTTATATTTAAAATAATTAGTGGAATCATATTATGTAAAAGAATTATATACTTTTATTTAAAAAAGTAGAAATAACCTTTATATCTTTTTGGCGCTACCACTTAAAGAAAAAAGTAACTTAAATATAATATGTCCCTCTCGAAACTGTTCCACTTTCATCTGAAATATTTCTTATTGTCAATAATCTCAGAGAAAATTGACTGCATTATTTAAAATGGGCGACCCAGTATATATCAGTCTTCTTTGGTGTGTGTTTTAATTTTCTAACGTTTTCTCTGGATCTTCCTCTCATGGGATTGCAACAAGGCAGCGTATTCGTGGAAGGAGGCAGTTTTTTTTATTTCGCGTGTATCCCGTACGTACCTGTGCCAGATTCGACGTATACACGAGCAACAGTTTTTTCTCCTCCATCCTTCCTTCCTTCGCATACTTGCACCTTCATCGTTAAGCTTACCGCTCTCGTGCCTCATTTTCCGACATGCCTCGCACCGGTCGGCAGCATAATTCTCAGCTTCAATGAAACCGACCGAACAAACACAGTCGGAAAAATCGCGTCCGTAGCCGTTAAGCTTATTCTCCGCGCTCTTATGGAAATTGCTCATGGATACGTAAGAAAAAAATGCTAAACATAGCGGGCGCGCTCGCGATCGTGTCCGCGCTCGTATACATGCAAATGCGGCTGGCACGAGTTTGCTCTCGAATTAATAACGCTACGGCCCGTAGCGCTGTCCGCTCTATTTTACGCGCGGGGGAACGCTTGCACAGCAGTTCCAGTATCGGCCATTCCAATTTAACCCTATAATGTATGACGTTTTTAAATCAGCAGACCCAGAAAAACTCGCGAATTTACTGACACGCAAAACATCTAAATTCTTAAGAGGAAAAAAATTAGTGGACCACTATATCTATTAATTTTTCTATTAATTATATACTAATATATACTTTTCCCGTGTGCTCTATTTTCTGTGGACTCATCGAAAAGTTCAATCAATTGATTGCAAAAAATAGAGAAGATAATAAATAAAGGTTATAATAATTAAGAATAACCGAATAATTTGCATATAGCATACAACACAAAGTTGTATATCCCTTTGAATTTTTTATCCTTCTGCATTCTCTCATTCGTGTTTCTTTTGACAACCTACAGGATTACCATAATTCCAAAGCTTTCCTTCTTATCCGACGCTTTTAAAGCGACAGGCGCAAAAACTTTGAGACAACGGACGAACAATCGTTGAAGAGGACGTTGGGAGAAAAAGAGAGAGAGAGAGAGAAGGGACACGCAAGAAAAAAGAAAAAGTTTCAAGGCTCCGCCTTGGACTCGTAATTCATTTTTCCGTCCGCATTCGAGCCCAAGGAAACGAAGAGGAGGCCGCGACAAAACTTTCCCATGCCATTCGCGAAAGCGCCTTTTGATAAATGACGAAAGCGTCCCCTAACCCGAATGCCGTGAAAATTCAACCCTTAATCCAGCGACTATCGTTCATACTGGTGGTATACTTTGAAAAATTCATCGGTCGCGAGGGTATCGCGATATGATGCGAAAATATAGCTATTGCGTATACTTATCTTTAAATGTGTAAAAATATATGATCTAGAAATATACTCCTCCCTATAATTATATCATTTAAAATAAAAATCAATGAAATGAATTTGTTAGTATAAGAGAACATTATGCATGGCAAAATTCGCGAATCCAAATATCATAGCAAGAAAGTCTTCAAAACAAAAGTAAAAAAGTTATTTGTAAATTTTTATTTTAAGCAGTAGTTTTTGAGATGTAAGAGTTTAAATTTAGCCAATTATAAATTACGGTTAAACAAAAACATGTCCGTGAGCACATTGATAGTGTTAGCAGTCGCGCACTTCACGCGCGTACTAATCTATGTATAATTGGCTATATTTAAACTTTTATATCTCAAAAACTACTGCTTAAAATAAAAATTTACACATAACTTTTTTACTTAATTTTTCGAAGACTTTCTTGCTATAATATTTTGATTCGTGAATTTTGGTACACCCTGCATATTAATATTTTCAGCTTCATCTACTCGTATTAATCTCATAAAATTAAGAATCCAACTGAAACATAAATGTTACACTAAAAGAGAAATAAGAATAGAATTTTTGTAAAAAAAAACTTCGTATTGATTCTTTTTATAAAAATAGATATTATGTCTTACGCAATAAATTTAGACCAACTAACCAAGATTTATTGCGCTCGATAACTATTACGATCTCCGAGAGATGTTACTCGCCATTACGAAACTACGTGTAATCCCAATGGTATCATAACGCTACGAGATAGGACTGCAAAGATTTTTATTAAAAGCACAGAGTAACTTGAGTATCGTTTACGTACAATTCGCGTTACAACTGCTGATTGAAATGTTTGAGTAAACTAAATTTATAATTTTTTTACATTTTTCTAAAGAATTAAAATAAGTAAAAATCTAAATATGAAGCAAATAATATTGAAACATTCTACTAAAAAGATAAAAGCATATTATTTTCGCGTATAAAAAAAATTTTGTTTTAATAAAAAATATTATTTTCCATCTTGCGTTCTTAACTAAAAATTGCAATAATAAAACGAAAGAATGAGTAATGCCTCCATCAATAGCAATCAAGTTAATTTCTTAAGAGAATATAATTTCCTCAAGATTCATTAAGGTTTGAGTTTTCTCGAAATGGTTCTTCGTCGTCTCAATTGTTGGATGTATGTATATTCCGTCAACCACAAAATTACAACCACAACCGAGCGAATCGAACGCGGCTGCGAGGTTGCATCGATCGAATTAAGGATCGGGCTGCATGCCTTTAATTACGTTCCGTTCCTCAACGTGCCCTACTTCTTCCCGTTCTTTCGTCAGCGCGCCTTCTTCCGTCGTCGCTTCTCTTAATGGCCCTTTGATCGTCTCGCTATAAAATCGAGCCTCGTATTAACGCCTTTGCGCATTTCCTTACAGCAGCCATAATTCGAAGCAAGTTTACGTGATCTCGCGTGTAAACGAGAATTTTTCAAGGAAAGTGAGAAGCGTAACAGCAGAACCTTATATGAAGATTCGCGCATCAAAATTGCATAAATAATTAATATAAATTGTTTGTCCCATAACACAGAACACGATTATTCCAATAAATATGTATGACTTTCACTTTCGATGTATATTGAATGGAAAATCCTTTGTAATGTTCGAGTGATAAAATTATTAAACAGAATATTAAAATTGCATGATCAAGATTGCATCAATTTACACAATAATAACATAAAAACACAATCATGCAGAATCACGAAAATTATATATATTTTTTTTCATCAAGAGGTACAAAAAATGAATTTTAGCTTTCCTTATCCTCCTACATTTTATCTGAAAAGGTATAAAAAGTCCGTCTCTTATTATAATTCTTTTTATTCTTATATTCTTAAATATAAATTTTACGTTGCTTACACTTTTTTCCTCTGTTTATTATTGTTGTCCTATCATTCACAAAAATATGTACATGTGTAAAAAAATGTGCGTAATCCTCGCAATGTATAATTGCTACTCGAGTCGCCGTGGGTTCGCCAAGCCCAAATGACTGCGCGGATCAGTCATCCCCGCGGGAGGAATCATGTATAAATCTGCAGATGTCGGTGGCTCCTGTAAGCTGCGGAACATTCCTGGCAACCGGTAACGACATAACAACGGAATTGTTACCACCAGCGACGCCAGGAACACTAATATCATAACGGTGCTATCAGATCCATCGCGAGTGCCTCAGTATTTTGCGCAACAAGCATCTTACATAAGGTATGAGCGTTTGCGTGGAGCACGTCGAAGTTCCGCCGATCGAATTAAGCTCCGCGCTACATGTTTAATTACATCTCACCGCGACGCGGGTGTCTTCCACACAACTCTGCGTGAGAAACCTAACCATTCCTATACCTACCTACACCCTCCTTCCTTCCTCGTCCTTGCTTCCTGCCGGCCATACACATGTCTACCTCATTAAAGGGTAAGGTGAGAGAATTTCGTTCCAAAACTGGATTTGCATTTTTCGAAAAGCTACCGCTACGTGACCAAATCTCGTGCTC
Source organism: Wasmannia auropunctata (assembly GCF_000956235.1). Taxonomy (NCBI): domain Eukaryota; kingdom Metazoa; phylum Arthropoda; class Insecta; order Hymenoptera; family Formicidae; genus Wasmannia; species Wasmannia auropunctata. The sequence goes on from NW_012026833.1 coordinate 1,527,781, forward strand.
TCATAGTCGAGCAAGTGTCACCGGATATAGAGCAAAACGAAAGACAAGTCCGAATATCGCGAAATTCGCCCGTTATTGGAACACGCCGAGATGTCCTCGGGGTTGCGACACGCGAGACAACTATATTGCCCAGGGGATGCCGCCCGATTCGAAACGGCGCGGCGTGCGCACGACTGGTTCCGGCGTCGTTCCGTATTCACAATGACTAGCAATGTAACACAGCAAGAGTCTTCCCGACCCTCGCAAAAGAGAAATAAAAAAAAAGGAGGAGAAATAAAAGTCGAAGCGAGCGCTTTGACTGGGCGCAGATTTATGGTCTGTCGCGACATTAAAAGTTTTTGCGCTTACTGATGTACAATTTTACTTTTCAATATGACATCTTTGTACTAATTATTCGATAAGCTAATACAGCTTCCGCTGTATTCTGAGAGCCGCAACAAAAAGGTATATCGTAAAATAATGCTCTTAACGTCGAGGCATCGATAACTTTTAAATTGCAACTTCCAGCGTACCTCATTAACTTGAAAAAGTCGAAGCGAAGCAAAACTACAACAGATAAATTGACTAGATTATAAAATAGCAGAAACAACTTTTATCACGAAATCACATTTCCCACCGTCGAAGCAGTTCTCGAGAAATTACGTATCATTTGCGACATTATTATTTCTCAATCAGTTAGCGTCATTTACTTCCGGCGATATTTTGAAATCTCGCCAGATGCCGAGCGGGCTTTTTTTTTCTTTCGTCGCCGCGTGATTTCATTAGAGGACCGTAAGCGCGTCAATCGGAAATATGGTACAGCTCGCGAAAACTTCTCTTCTTGATCAGAAAAGTTGCCGGCGAATGGTCTGCCCACCCTCCATCCCGCGCGAGTTCATCGTCGCGTCCGTGACCGGTCGATTCATTGATTCCACCGCTACTTTAGAAACTTTACTGTTCATTATTACGACGCTCTCTCTCTCCCTCTTTGCCTGCAGCCGCAATCAAATAGCTCGCAACAGGATGTCGGTCGATCTTTATCATCGATTGCGCAAATCATCGATCCAATCTCGCTTTACGATGTATCACACAATCGCCATTCGAAAGCACTCGATTATTCAGACACTCGAACTTTGCTGGTGATAAATATTCTGGTCTTTTTCTCATTTTATTCGGAACTTATTTTGTTGATAGTCACGTCGCGTTAAAACGATTAAATAGAATGATTTCTTATCAGAGTGCTTGAGGCGCTCATATACGATACGTTTGATGGATATCATAAAATAAGCCGATAATGCGATAAACGAGTGCTTAATTTTTTTTTTAGAGTTACACTTTCAAGAACATTAGTTAGTTTTAACTTTTAAAACAAACGAAAAATTTACCATATTTCCATCCCTAAAAATGTACAGCACAAAAATTTGCAATGCAACATTTAAATATAAAAATAAAATGTATAAAAAGAAAGAATATTGATTGAAAAACTATTGGAAAAAAATCATCTCGTTAATATTCAAAAGTGGGATAGATCGGATGGGAAATTCGATTCTTCGAATATCTCAAATTCGCAATCAAGCTGCGTTCAATTTATTCCTTATTAGCAAAATACACATAATCAAAAATCTGTTTCGATAGTCTCTAAACATTTTCCAAAAAATATTTAAGCGCGTAATATCGCGTGTCGGAACGGCTTTATTTTCGCATCTCATCATGCTCCCACGCTTTAATGAAGATGTCATTTCTGCTTCTTAACGAATGCTCAAGTGCCCGATAAGACTCCATTTCCCCCTTCGCTAAAATCTACTTTACTGTAGAAACTGCGCCTGTTACATATAATCTGTACCGTCTTTACGAGTCTGCCTTTAGCTGCAACTTCCTTGTAATTGATCCTGAAATATATCTGCATTTGTGACGCAGAATTTATGCAATGAGGCATTTTGCGTAGCGGAATAATGGCCGGATTTCGTTCAAATAAATTTAATATTAATTGAAAATGAACAAAATAACGTAATGAGACAATTGTAAAATAATATTTATTAACATTATTAAAATCGAATTAAGTATATTAAAATAATTGGCCCGTAACGCAAATAAAATGCTCATATACGTCATGTTATATGTATATATCTACTATATATTTATTATCCTGTCTTCTCCTATAATATCTAGGATTTTTTGCCGATAAAAAATTTTAACTTTAATCACAATAAACATAATCGTTCCCGATCAAAAATAAAATTTGTATTAGAGTAATCACTCTAGTCAAATTTAGAATTGATAAAAGTAACAATGCTGTAATTTCATCATTTCGTTCTAAAGAACCTTTTAATTTCTGATCGTAATGAGCATTGAAACTCGACAGGTGCTTTATGGAATAAATGTAACCAATAGGAAACAATTAGCAAATATTTCAAACAGTTTACACGCTTTTTGGTGCAATGCACTTTAGCGCTACCACGTCGGACAAAGGACTCGCAGTAAGACTCGTATAATGGGATAAGTGAAAAGGGAGCGAGAGGTGGAAGCCCGGCTCGTTATGATCTCTTAAAGCGTTAGCGTCCCTCTCACACGAAGCTCATTAATGATTGAGAAGGTGGGAAAGTGGAGTAATTCATTTCCGCCACCGCCGCCGCCGCTGCGCGTGGTGCCATAATCCACTGCAGGGTGTATATAAGTCAGTTGGCTCTTTCGGCATAGCGAAGGTACAGTCACTTGAATCCCGCAAGCGTATTTGCAATTAGCAAGGACAATACCGGCGGAGAAGTGCTGCTTCTATTATTGCACCCTACAAGACCGTTCGAATATCGTGAAGTTTCTCCTTCGAGTAATCTTTAAATATAGCTACATAGAGAAGATTTCCGTGAGAAATTTCATAGAGTTTCGAAAACGCCAAGTCAGATTAACACACGCACACACACACGTAGTAAATTTTGTGTATGTGTGTGTGTTGATAGTGCAAAAAATATATTATAAATAAAAGTATGTAACAGCAATAGAACAATAAATTGTTATCAAATTTTTTAACTTCTTTTCACAAGAGTGTAACCTTGTTAATAACGTTTGTGTAATAATTGATCGAGGCTGAGGACAGCATTTTTAACTTTACCAAAAACATCGTAGTATCTACATACATGTATCTTAATGCGAGCCACCGTATGTGGATTCAATCAGAAAATCCAGTTATGCATATTCGTGCAATTTGCGGATATGTAAATGCATTTTATGGACACCTCTCACGTACGCGGCGCGGCGTCCGCGCCGCGAGGAAGTGTGTACGGGGAGCGCGCATTCGTCTCTCGCGACTATTTTAATTTCGGTGTGCATAAACAGCTCCGCAATTCATCCCCTTCAGCTCTCGTCAAACGTTCGTTAGAGAACCGCGGCGCTCTTACCCCGGCGCAATTCCCAAGCGCAGTGTGAAATATTTCCGGTCCACGTGCGCGCGCGTTCGTGCGCGCAAACATTAAGCGCGCTGAAATATTCGCGACCCGGAGCGTCGAATGCGAAATAAGCTCGCGGCTCTCCCCTGCTCTCCTCCCTCTCTCCTCGCGATTTCTTCTTTGCGCACCGTCCTTTTCCAGGCACGTTTTCAATTCGCTCGATACGCTACTCATTTAATATCTGCCTCGAGGAATAGTCGAATGCGCGACGGTCGATTTGCAAGCGGCGGCCGGGTGAGCTTTATCCGAGTTACGGGGATTTTTCGAGGATCGAGAATACTTCTTAGCTCCGGCTGCGCTGCTCCTCCAAATGCATCTCTCGAGATATCTCCTAAAGAATCTGAAGATATCTCCCAGCGATGCTCTCGTTAAAAAGTATAATACTATTATATTACTTTTATTTCGTCGCTTGGCAGTTAGTACGCCGTAATTGAGCATTTATTATTGGTAGTTGCTTATTCATCCGGTATTCGTTGCACGACTTCGAATGTGTTGAGCAGTAAAAGAAAGTATTCTTGTACTATGGCACACAAATTAGGCAAAAAGCAAGAGAGATTGCATTTTCAGAAATGAATAAATTGCATAAGTACAGATTTACTCAATTGAGAACCAGTTAGGTCGTCGCAATAAAGAAGGAAATATTATACCTTTCTACTTTTTTTTTGCGTAATACAGATGAAAAAACTTGATTTTTTTAAATTTAAATAATTAAAGATTATCAAAATATACATGATACAGTTAATTATTCTTTTCAAATACACACAGCCACATTTTTTACCAATGATTCTTAAACACTTCCTGTTAACGGAATTGAAAAGCATACACGCGTCCCGATGTTTTAATCCACGAGGGAACGCAGTTTGACGGCAAATGCGCGAACAAAATCGAGTCGTATCAAAGCTGCAAACGTGTTCGCGTGTGTGCGCGAGCTTGCGCCCGGACCGGACAATTACCACGGACGACCGCCGCGTCGCGCGAAAACGTATATATGTATGCGATAAAATGCAACATATAAACAGATTGTTTGCCGCTTAAATAGCCACGGGCCGTCTCGACAAACGACCGCCATTTGCGGCATTAACAAATTATAGCGTTTGTTGGTCCCTCTCTCCATGTGTTTAGGGCTCACGCCGCGTCGTTATTTATTCGTTGTGCGAGGGCCGCGCGCATAATTTCTCTCTTTCTCTCCGCGCGGGCGGCGGAACTCTATTATAAAAGCCGCAAACAGAACCGATGGCCGACCCCCGACGGAGCGAATCCGGAAATTTAATTACACGCTCGACAAAAGTTACCTCCGCCGCTGCGAAACGCAGCGGAAAGGTGAGAGCGAATTTTAACGAGACGACCAACGTAAATCGCTTGCTTTCCGAATAATCGCGCGCGCGCTCTCTGGCACGCTTTATACCCCGCCGTCGCGCTGCGCCGCGCCGGACGCAAGACGTTGCTAATTATTTCGAAGAGTTACGCTTAGAAGAAGCGGAGCCACGGTGACTTGACTTAAATTGGTCGTGCAAATTACATTTTAAAACGGTCCAAGAAAGTTGTTGCCCCGATGTGCAAAGTTTTCGAATCTTTCGACGAGAGCGCCGGTCGAGAGAGCACGACTTTCGTGTCCCGCGAGTCGCATGCCACGTTCTTTTTTGTGTTCCGATTTTATTAACTCGCAATTTGGCTCGTTTCCGCGTTCCTATCGTTTATGCTCGGATCAATATCCGGCCGTTTCCGGTGTCACTGTCGAAAATTCTCGGGTGCGGCTAGTTTTAAATTTCTAATTTGTGCCGCACGCGGAATTTTAAAGGAGCGGAAAAAGAAATGGAAGAAACTTTAAATGTAAGGAAGTTAATTTCGTGCCCGGTATTGTTACTTCTAACTTGAACTTTCCACAAATTCTCAAAATAAGAACAAATATTAATTATACCGTAGTCTTCGATAAAAAATATGTCAGAGCTAAAAGACTTCCGGAAATTCTCCTGCAGCGCATGTACTTGCAGAGAAGATATACAACAATGACTTTTTTCTATATCGGCGCACGTCTCTCCTCAAGCTGCAGGCTTGAATTATAAATGTCCAGCCACAGGAGCGAATAATCACTGCCCGATCGGTGAATGTAACACGAATATCGAAGTTTCTTTCTTTTCCGAGATCGATCTGAAATTCGAACACGTCACTGTCAGAGCTGCCGATTATTTTTTCATTCGCAGCTGCGCTGCGGTTCCATTACGTCAGTCTTTCTACGCGCACGTGTTCGTACGTCAATCGTAGAATTTCACTAGTTCTACAAACTACCGAAGACCGAAAGAACTGAACTATTTTTATCGATTTGATGCATCACACGTCGCGAAACGATCAAACAAACGTGTAGCTCGTTATTATCAAATGGGAAAAGTTAGTATCTCATAACATTAAATTAACGTCAGATTTTTCATACGGGACTTAAAGTGAAGTTTAATAGAACGTCTGTATTACGTAAATTGCTCACTCTTGAACAAAAATTGCATTATAATACAATAATTTAAGTTTATACCAGTTATAAAAAGTAAAAACGAGTACTTTTCAAAAAAATATTTCAAAATTTACCATGTTCTTAATTACAATACTATTTAAAAATCTTATAAATAAACGTTCGATAAAAATAATAAGAGTATTTTCAAACAAGATTTTTAGTTAATTTTCTACCAGAAAGATGATTCAAAAATAGTTTACCAAAATTTCTCTCTCATTTGTTAATTCCCCCTTTTTTTTTAAGATTAATGTCGGCCTACGAGCGCTTAAGAAAGGTTGTATTTTTTTTTGTTCATCGTTGTCTCTCGCGAAATCAAAAGGCGACGATTTGTCGAGCCAAAAGTAGAAGACAACAAAAAAAAGGCGCGAGCCCGGCAAGTAACTACAGGTATAAGAAAATGTTTCTTCTTCAAATGCAAATCCTCATTATAATTTACGCGAGACTTTTAATATAACGATGCTTCTTCGCTACATGAAAATTTGCGACGACAGGCAGGAATGCCGTACGTCGAATCAAGGCTGCGGTAGCGGTAATACGTGGTGGAAAATCGCGAGACAGTGAGAGATGCCCGTTTTATGAGAGAGGGCGACGCGGCGATGCGACGGTGCGGGCGGTGCTAAGAGGTAAGATCGAGACATCGGCGGTAAGGAGGTATAAGGACGACGAGAAATGGAAATGCCAGATTGGTAGACGCTGATGAGAGAGGGAGCCTGCCGTTACGCCGAGGGAGCCTGAAAGCGCGACGGCAATGAGCTTAACGGCGATGCAGCGCGCGCGTCCCTGTGCATTTTCAAAAACATCTTACTTTAGAGCGAGCGGAATGGGGAGAGAGAGAAAGGGAGGCAGGGAGGAAGAGAGAGAAAGAGAGGGAGGGAGAGGGAGACGGAGAACAACACGCGCCGCGCGATGCCATCAGGGAATTAATAATAAGCTGCTGCTGGATCATTCCGTCCTCGCCGTCGTGGGAGTTGCCTTGTTACGCCCGTCGCTCGCTCAAATTTGTTCTTATAGACGCTGCGGAGCGTAGCTGCACGCGTCTGCTCCGCGCGTCGAACTAATTCCGCGGAAGCGGCTTGACGAAAGCGATTTAGCGCGCTCAAAAGCGCGAAGCGATATAACAAATAAATACTAGTATAATAAAACAGAAAGGAATTAGATATTGTTTACGCTATAATTTCCACTCTGATTACAAATATATGCGCTCGTTTCGCGTAACGTCAAACATCTCGATAGAATAAAGGAATTGCAGATGCCGAGCGACGATTTTAATTTCATTTTTAGGCGGGGACATGTAATTTTTATTATGGCAACTATTAATGTTGCTCAGAGTCGATTAAACTGATACCTACTGATTATTGAATGACTGACGTTTAATGTATCGGGAGAATTAACAGAAAGCAAGCGAATCCGCTGTAATTTATGGTGTTATCTTCTGCATCGCAATAATATAAGCAGTTCCATTAGGCCACTAATGATTAATTAGTGGCGTGATTATTCCGTCAAGCTCGGCCAATAATGCGAAACATTCATGGCGAGGAAAATGGACGCGATCGTAAATTACACAGATCAATTAAATTAATAATGTGAAACATCTGGCGAGCGTTCCAGTTCCGGCGTGAGAGAGGGCGGATGATAATTCTATCCGCGTGATTAATCCGGCCAATAAGAATGGAAAACTCGCGCCGACGTGAAATTTCTCGCCTGTTTAAGTTTCAGTAGTGACGCTAAATGCTACGCGGCGGCGCTATGGAGTTTCCACGAGCGTTGCTTAATTCCTTCTACGTATCCTAACGGGAATCCTGCGGGACTGCCGATCCCCTTAGCTAGTCATTTATAAGTCGCTTGTGTGGCCGACGGCTCATTAAAAGAGATTTAGTAAGTCGTTAACTCGCCCGGCCGGGCCACAAATGAAATTTATACAGTTTATTTAAGCGACCGGGATTAAACTTTATTCACGACCGAGTCATGACAGTATTATTCAACGTCGGTTTGTCCAGAATTTTTGAATTACTGTTATTTTTACTTGAATTCTCGTACAAGGTGCCGCCGCGACTATAATCCTAATATAACATCCATTTTACTAAAAATTTTGAAGGCTCAATTCTTTAAATTCAATATATTTTCTCAAAATTAAATTAGATTTGGAAAGTCTGAGACATTTTGTATATATCGCATTGTACATAATATTTTGCAGAGAAATCAATACATAAAATATGAGAATATTTATACATAAAATACAATATTTTTTTATTCCTTATGTAACATTTATATTACTTAACTTTGACATAATTAACGCGAAGTCTGAATATACGTATAGGGGTATAGATTAATCTTAAGCATCATTCTAAAAAAAGTCGAACCGTTTACGTAATTAACCCAGATTATTCTTTCCCTAACCCGTTATACTTAATTGGCATTAATTAAGAACGCCAAAGAATTCGTTATACCTGCCATCGTTACGTAAGAGACGCCATCGCGGCGTGAACGTTAATTAAAAAGGGTATCCATGAAGAGAAGACGAAGGAGAATTGGATACACGTGAAAATCGATCCTACCTCGATAAGATGAAATAAATCGCGTATGGAAGTCTATTAAAATGCATTCTAATATCAAGTTCTAATTTATGTCATAAAAAATTCTATATTTTTATATATCTTATATTATTACTTTAAACAGCCTTTAACTCAACAAATATTTGTGCAATGACTTACATGCTTGAAGAAAGATCAACGCTAGAAAATTTATTCGCAATCAGACCAAGAGCACGGTGATAAACTTAAAGAAATTCTGTTTATCTAATTTATCACGCAACTAAATCACACTTTTGTTTTCCCGATAGTTATCGGAACATATTGCGAAATCTTTCAATGCAATCGCGATGGTTGATGCAACCCGTATGCGACGTAAAATGTGGATCGCGAAAGAAACAAACGCGCGTTTGTCAAGCGGGAAACAACAAAAAAAAATCTGACGGGACAAAAGCACCGGCCGTAAATCAGCAATCAGTCCGGTGGATCTAGCGCTATCGGCGAGAAATGAACGGTGACAAATCCGACGACGCTAATGAAAAATCACGAGCGATAGACATCGTTCGCGACCCCGTTCGCGAGAATGGCAGCATGGAGGGGAGTCACGTCGAAGGGAGTCGATGAAGGGTTCGAGAGTGCGAGGGTAACGAGGGGGAGGAGGTCGATGGACGGGTCCAACGGTGAAGCAGACCACGCTGCTGACTTTATGGATTCGATTATTCGCGCTTGCCGCCTGTGCACAGCAGTTCTCTGTCTCTCTTTTCATCTCTCTCTCTCTCTCTCTCTCTCTCTCTCTCTCTGTTTATCTCTCTTTCTCTCTCGCGACTCAGCATCGTCGATCGTTGCACGGAAACGAGAAGGGACGGAAAGGTGGCCTCGTGGAGCATAATTTAAATTTATATCGAGCCCGACCTCGGTGAGTTGGCAAGAATGCTCTACTAGTGCCATAAAAGCGATCGTGACGGAACTTGACGAGGTTTTTTCGCGAGTTTCGAGCCCGTTCTTCAATCCCATCCATCCCCACTCCTGCGCAATTATTATTCATTTTTTTCTCACTGCAATTTCGCGCAGCATGTTTTATGCAATCTATTGTTATACAATGGAAGACCGTGGACAACAACGTTGATGACGTGCGTTTACGATTCTATCTGAATACAACAAGCGATGGAGACAATGTGACGACGTACCGTTTGCATAATTTATCGTCCTCGACTTGATCCACGAACGATTTCATCACTCCAAATGTATAAATGATTGTATACAATTAATTAAAAAACGGTACTGTGAGCCGCGGCTAATATTTCAATTAGTTTTACACGCTTCGTTCTATCATTTTCGTGATAAAAAATTGTCGCACTTCTAGAATTTCGATAAAATAATAAAAGATAGTCACCTCAAAGAATCTCTGATTCTAAAGAATTATGTATCAATTAAATGTAAAAATAGGATTCCGAAGATATAAGGTAACAATATATTCCATTTTCATTCATACGAAAATTATGACACGTTCTTATTTCAGTTATTATCGATTAAAAAAAAACGCGCATATTTTTCAACGAAATTTTTGAAACGTTATTTAAAATTTTTAAGTTTTTAGGAATCCGATACGTAAATAATGGTAATTTAAAGAGATAACGTACATAATAAAAAATATAAAAAAATATGTAATGTAATATAGTATATATTAAATTTACATGATAATTAAACTGACGTTATTTATATGATAAAATAAATAAGTAAAAATGTCAGTATTTTTATGAAAGAAAAAAATAAGGTAGATATTTATTCGAGCAACGTATAATAAAAATGTAAAAAATAAATTCTAATTCTCAAAAATTATTCAAATTATATTCTCATTGTAGCATCACTATATTTTAGCATTTCTTATCTATATACATGTGAAAACATTCTTGTATGCACAATAAATTGATAGATACTTGTATATAACTGAATACTGATGTTATTGACAATTATTCATTCTAACCTTCATTATTCATTTTTTAATAATAAATTTGTAAATCATTTATCTAATCGTCTCCATTGCCGCCCGATGCCGTTTCTACTCCTCTCATAATTTGTCATTGTTACTTCTTCATAGCACTAATATAACATACACTCGCGCGGAGACAATGTCAATTATTAATGCGCGATGTGCAGTTTACCATGTCACAACGGAAGAATAGCACAAAATATTTGCTCACAATCAGATAAATAACCGTCGCTCAATATGTTTACGAGTCATTAATCGTGAGCGTTATTTAATTACTAATCGTTGATTGATCGCGAGAAATTATTGCGTTTGGCATCTCGCGTTTGGAACTAGTCACATTTTCGCGGGCTAATGCCCTCCGCGGGACAAAACCCTCCTGTTCGAGCGCGATGCGTATATCACAAAAAATGAGTATCGAGCGTCGAGATTCAGAGCATTGCCGTTACGAAATATTTAACGTAGTATACAACGAAAATATGTCGGATATTAAATTCTCCGCGTTGCAGATTAATTGTAAGTACAAGATCGATGTTTCACGATTTTTTTCATTACTTGTGCGACTCGATCCGATGATTCGTCCAGCCAATCGCGAAATGATTTCAAGGCAAGTTTAACTTGAACCGACGAAAAGTTTAAAGCGCGCGAGAATTGTTCTGGGATTTCGAGCAAGAGATAACTTCTAATTACGATCTCTTCTAAAGTTAGAGAAAAAATAATTTCTAATTACGAACTTCTTCCGCCACAATCCTTAATTTTCAGTGACTAATTCGCGCGAAATATTCGCTTCGGGAAACAGGCATTATCTCGATACGCGCATACGTTAATTGCGAGAGGTAATTAACCGCGCGAGCTGACATTCTTTAAGAGATTAGAGAATTAAAGGCTCTCGTTTTCTCCTCGCAATTGTCGCAATCTCGAATAGTATAATACAATACGGGGAGCGGGGCTCTCTCGCTCCGCTGCCTGCCTGCTCGAGCGTCGTCGCACAAATATGTATAGTAACGCAGCGACTTTGTGTATGCACAACGCTTAGCGCGCTACGTGATAAACAATGAACGCCAAATGTTCCACCGTCACGAAATATTATATTTAACGTATTGTAAATTGAATATATATACCGAAATATATTTCGTTTAATGTATTTTGAATCAATTTCGTTGAACACGTTATTAACAAACATTTTATGTGTATTTTATCTTATATAGACTCGGCAGCGTCTAATATTGGCCTGCAGTTAATTTCGCTCAACGAACGGCAAACGTTTTAAAGAATTAATGAGAATATCGTCACTTAATTCTTAATTAGACAGATTTCTTAAGAGACAGAATTCTTAAGACAGATACGTCATTTTTTGTACGAATATATGTAGATTTAGTACGGATGATTTTAATACGTCCAAGTACCAACAGATAAATTCGAAAAAAAGCGCGTATCAATTTATTAATAATTATGTAGCACACAAAAAATTATTGTTCAGTGTGTCACGATTTATACAGGATTTGTTTATCTTCAATTGCTGTTATTTATCTTTTTAAATTATAATTCCGCATCTTGAGTTTCTAGAAATGCAAATGTTCCACGAGACATAATATCGCTTGTCGGACATCGTTTAATTAGCCGTTTAATTAATCAACAAAGACGAATTGAGTGCAGCATAATTGAAATGCGACACGCAACGTTGAGCCGGAAATTTCTCTCGGTGTTTTCACGAAATATGATTCCTCTCAACGGCAGCCTTTGCTGTCAGGCCATTAGAGAGGCAAAAGAGATAGGAATAAAGACTTTTCAATCGGGTTTATTCAGACCGGCGGTATACACCCCCGGTCTAGCGCTCGCCTCGCCTCTTTCGAGAAATTGGAAGAACACAAAGAGGAAACGGAACCTGAAACGCCGTGCCGCGCCGCGCCGCCGCCGCTCCGGAAAAATGGCGCACCGGAAATTGGGATTGTCCCCTCTAATTTTACCAGAAGTGACTTGATCGCGAACGAATCGACAGGAGAACAACGCGTGAGCCATCCGAATACAAATATCTCGCCGTAAAGGGCTTCACTTAGCGCTTGGGAGCTGCAGTTGGCGAGATCACGTACATGACTCGCGTTAGAAACTTTAAATAAAACACAAATTCACAAAATCTATGTACCTCGTACCTTTCTTATAATGTGCAATTTCTATTTGCGCACGATTTACATTCGTCAGTCTTCGAATATATAGTGCGCGAATTATTTAAAAAATACACCGTTTCTGTATCGCATATATAAAACAAGATACCTATTAAAAAATAACTTTTAAATCGAATAAAATAATTTCATGAATAAGCTACAATTTACTTCCTATTGTCATCAAGAATATTATGCAAAAGATATTCAAGATATATAAAAGCTCTAACTTCGGTGAAGTGCTAAGTTACGTTTTCTTGTTTCTTTGCAACGTGAATAAATTGTGTCTCAATCTTCCATAGATAACAACCCGGCGCATGAATAAATTTACATCGCAATAACATTAATACAAATTCCAAGAGAGTATTAAAAATTCTGATCGAAAGCAGGAGCCTACGTATACGTCGTTTCTTGCGTCGACGAAATTCGTATGTTTGTTAAGACCCTTCTCAGTTTCCTTCTGCGCGCGCGCGCACTAGCCTTACGAGATTATCCAATCCTCGAGTTTCGCCCTTGCGACGAAAACCGCCATTCAAGTCTTCCGAGAGAAATCCGCCGACAATCGAAGCTGCAATGCACTCTCAACCGATCCTCCTGCACTCGCATGCAGCGTGTTTTCGATCCGCGTTCTCCTGCAGCCGGTTTAGCTGCGGAATTTCGCGCGACGGTGATAGAGGGGCCGTCGTTTCGTTTCGTGTAATCTAGCACCGCGAAGGGGCGGAGGGGGGTTGGGGAGGGGAGGAGAGGGAAGGGAGGGCATCCAGACGCCGCAGCTACCGTTCGGTCCATTCCGCGGACAAAGAGGGATTAGCATGGGAATTACTTCCGGCTGGACGATAAAGCCCCGACGCGCGGAAAGTTCAAAGCCCGACGCAGAGCGCGGCTCGTTCGTAAAGCGCCCTCGTTGCACGCCGTGCACGCCGGGCTGCAGGAGAACCTCCGCCGACTGCATTTCGAACGGAGGAAATTGACGCTCGCCCCGATATTATTCCAGTTGCGAAAGTGACTCTCCAGCTCCTCCAGCGTTGGATGTACGTACATACCGTATATATAGGGCCGCCGCTCGCCGGACCGATCGGATTCTCGATCGGCGGCGGTGTGCCTGGCTTTCGTCGCGGACGACCGACCGGGATCGTTCGATTGGAACGATCGCGCGGAACGAGGCGGACGGGAGATTGAATTCCCTTCTTTTCCCAACCGGTTTTTCACTTTTTCCGTTTTCGGAACATACTCATTTTTTTCCCCCTTTTCTTTTTTTTTTGCCGCCTTATGCGACAAGGACCGTTTCATCGATCGTGTTATCATTACGGGGATTGCGTTAGATAGTCGGACTTTTGGCGCCACTATTACTGGCGAGAGTAGTAGCAGCGCGGGGCGGAGTACGAGAGCAGAATAATAACATGCAGCGATCTCGTCTGTCGAACGAGAGAGGCTCGTGTGCTCTGTAAATTGCTTGTCGAGCGGGAATTTGATACTTGCAGCATGTGCCATGTAAAACGCTGTTTGTTTGCATTGTCGTTTATTGCGAAACGTGACTGCAAGGTGGGAGGAATTCATTCGCATAGCCGATGATCGCGCTCTGTCAGATTAATGACTTTCTGTATCACCCCCCTCCTCCCCCCCCTTTTTTCCTTTTTGTTAGCTAACTAGAAGAAGTCGAGATACGCGGAGAAAACCCGAGCAAAAAGGTACACAAAAGAGCGAGAGTTATGTATAAAAACAAACTTGCTAAACTCGACTTTCCCTTTACCGTTATTTATTTAATGTCTCAAGCTAACAGAATGTTCGAATTGTTTTACGGTGTCTGTGTAAAAAGATTGGTTTTCAGTTCATCCGTATTACATAGAGACAACATGCTTTTCCACGGGTCATTGCGAAGTTAAATACAAAACGCAACACAAACTTTTTCATTCAATGAGAAAGTATGCAACGCGACATCGCCGTGAGCAGACCGACGGATTTTGCTTCCTCCGTGCTGCATGTAAAATACTTACATAAAACGTAACTGAAGGGTAAAAAATAAATAAAACATTATAAAAGAACGTCTTACGATCCATCAGCATCCGCATTTTGAGTTTTATCCCGAGCTTGTTTTTTCCCCACAAATTTTATGTTCCAATGAGGAAAGTTCATAGGAGAAAAGATAAATGTTATTATATTCAGAGAGAGAGAGAGAGAGAGAGAGAGAGAGAGAGAGAGAGAGAGAGAGCTAGAACGGACATCGGACATTTTATGAGAGCTCGGATCGAGAACGAGAGAGGGTTCTCGCAGAGCTCGGGAATTGAAGATCAAACACCGCGGCGGAAAATCGGCGTGTAAAATACGAGAAACAAAAGATGATGGAAGATGAGTAAAATTTCATTCGATATGTAATCAGACGCCGCTGTGGTCGTTGCGGGGATATTGGCGAGAAATGAAGTTTATCACCTCGAACTTCGTTTCGCGATCAAGAGAACTCGGATCCGGTGGCCTGGTTTCAAACAGCGAGCGAGCGAGCGAGCGAGCGAGCGAGAGAGAGAGAGAGAGAGAGAGAGAGAGACTCCCGAACGCGGCAAGGAATATTTTCGCGTTTAAATAGAGTCGCGACGAGGGGATGAAAAAGCGGAGGAAACGCGAGGAAAAACACGTCGGTACAAGTGGTGGGACGAGAATGAAGGAGCGAGTCGCGCGCGCGGTGACGTTCGCGGAATATTACTCGAAATACAGCGCGCGACGTTAATATTCCGCTTTATATCGAACTGGAGAGACAAAGTGAAAAAGTTTCTCTGGAACGAAACAAGAGAGGCGTCGTCGTTTCCTCCGCTCTTTCGGAAATTCCGCCTTCCTTTATTGAGGCTCGTCTTGACGAGGAAGAGGTAAAGAAAAGGGGATGGAAGATGAGGACGTCACAAGATGGCTATGCAATAATTAATGTTGTATCATGAAATGGGATTAATAAAGCGACATTGTTCGCAAACCCTCGCAGCAAATATTATATTTGGCGGACTCGACTTCAATTCTTCGTTTTATTATAATATTAGAGTACGAAATGTGAAATTCCCTTGGACTCACAATATGTTTCAAATCTTAATATCAGAGATTTCCATAAAGAGTGGTACTACTATTGTCTTAAATTTCATAAGGTTTTTTTCATAAAATTGCTATCAATATTTTACTCTTCTATGACAAAAAAATAAATAATAACTCTTTTTGATCGCTAAGATGATACTTGTAAAAAAAATATTGAGATGTAGTTAGTAGTGCAAAGTGGCAATATTTTATAAGAAATATAAACACGCGCGCGCAAATTCAGCTTTCTCTGAAATCTTAGTGCATGTTGCAATTCAGCGATTTAAGCTGGATCATTAAAAAGTATCGGCACGATCGTTATCGTTTGCTGCAGCGCAAGTGGAATAAGCGCAATAAATTTAATAAGGCTGACGGCTCGCCGTCGCGATTCCGTTTACTTCGTGCCGCGGTCGCTTCGAAAGATTCGGCGGTTCCCGCGAAACGAAGGCCTTTTTCACATAATTTATAACGTGTCGTTGCGAATGAGGAAAGTTAAGCGGTCGGCCGCGTCTCGTATCTCCGAGTTGGAAATGCCTCCGAGGTCTTTAAAAGTCCCGCAAACTTCATTAAGAAATTCGGCGCCCCGGGGCACGGGCGCGCATCCGTTCTCGCTATATAATATACGAAAGTCCGGCGCGACGGAAAAAGAACTTTTAAATTTAGTTGGCTTAACTGACTCCACCCCGGCAGTTTAAATGAAATTACATGATTTCGGAACGCGGGACGAGAGAGACTTAACGACTTGCCACTCCTCCCCCGCGACGGCTCCGCTCATATAACGTAACTCCCCGGTTGATATACATCGAAGCGAAGCCGGATTTCTCAGATGAACTAGAAAAGTTGGCCCACCACCGACCACCGTCATTAAGTCGAGCCCTTGCTAACTAACTCGTAACATCTTTATCCGTCCCGACGATGATAACGGAATTGATAAAAGTCACTTAAGCATGTTACGAATTATTCAAATCAAGCTGAAAGCAATGAAATTAATTGAAACGACGAATTAAGGTCAAGATAAATCGGGAGATATGGATATTTCTTATTATTTAATTCTCATTTACTTCATTTTTTATAAATCGGAAAACTGTTTTATTATTGCTATTTTATTACTGCAGTTGTAGCGTTACTTCGAAGAGAATACGATACCTTGTCTCGAGGACGTATAATGTTCCGCACAAGAAAAATCTTCGAATAAGTATATCATTATCCTCCGATACTCGTCTAACAAAAAAATCTTTTTGTGATCCAATTAGAAATAAAATTCTATCGCGCAAAAAAAGAAAGTAAAATATACGTAGAGTATAGACATTGCGTGTTTTCGAATTTTCAACTACGTGGTTAATTCCATTTCAGAGACAAATTCAATATAATTTTTCCTCACAATTTATCTAGCTTTATTGTAGTAACGTCAACTCGAAATAACTCTATTTATGGTTGTAACCTCAAAGTTATATCAAAATTCTTCGATCTCTTGAATTAAATGCATGATTAATAATACGCGAAAGAATATCTATTTCTTCAAACGGATAGTATTCTCCCAGTTTCGTCTTCATGATCAAAAGCGCGTAACAATATATCCAGGACACTTCGCGTACATCCCGACCCATCCCGCACAGTCGACAGTGTTTCCGTCGTATCGATTGCTCGTTGCAACCTATAATTCGATTTATGCTGCTCGGAGCATTGCTTGCTCCGTCGACAAAGCGGACGTGCTAGCGCGGTCGCGAAAAGAGCGAGAAACGAAACGGTAGCCTTCGACGAGGCGCTCTCGTGTAATCAAGGAAACGATCAAATTATAGCTGCTCGAAAGGCCTGATTGCTCGCTCACGGGCAAAATTACCCTCCTCTGCGTTCGGTTGACGCTACTTGGCGGCTCGTATCTATTAATTGGCATTCGTAATTGTTTCCTTTTTCGTTTCGCCCGAATACGTAACACGATCGTTTCGGAACGGCGCGTAGGTGCGCGAGAAGTACAATGTAATGTTTCGAGGCAGCGATGCAGTGCCAAATATCTGCTCGAAAATAATCATACGCGACTTGGATTGATTACGCAGAATCATGAATCACTGCGTTGCGCGACCGCTGGATTTATTGCAAAATGTGATCTGTGAAACACAGCCTTATCTCAAATCTCTCGGCGAATATCGGTGATATTTTATTTACCAACGCAAATCTTACGTTACCAATGTAACGTTTCATTATTGCTTCAAATCAGAAGGAAAACAGAAATATCTACTGATAATCAATACGAATTAACTCCGAGGAAAATTAATATGCGTTGGAAGAAATGTTGTATCTATTTCTATCAGCATCTTTAGATTTGATAATAATGTTATGATATTTAAAAAAAAAGTGAAACTAATGGCACGAAATAATGAAAAATAATATACATATATATTATTTCTACTATACTATAGTAAAAATTATAAAAGAGCTTCTACGAATTTGACACACTTGTTAGTATTATCGCAATGCGCAATTCAAATAGTTATTATATTAATGATTTTATGATATTTTGAGGTATGAGATATGAAGTTAGAAGATGAAACAATCTTCTTACGGTCTAATTTATGATTCTCGCTGTTAATTCGATTATCATCAATCACAAATTCTTAGGTTTATAAATAAAATCAATGACAATGAGCAGGATTATGAGGTCAAAAGATGGATCAACTAGATGACAAAGTCGAAAAATAGCATCGTCATTTCGTGAACAAATTCTAAAAGTACTCAAAAATCCCGAGTTTTCCGATACGAATTGTGCGTCACCCTAAATCCAGTTACTTAGCAAATTGAACCGCATGAATGGAATTCGAAGTTTAGGAAACATTTGAGTAAGCGACGAACGAGACCATAAACCGGGCGGAGAAGTGCCGCGGAGAATTTTATTTCCGGTCGTTTCGTCTCTTTCAAATCAAACTGACGCACATTCGCACTTTGCGTATTAAAAATATTGCATGGATGGCTTGGATATTGGCTTGGACAAAGTCAAGTGTAGTTATCAACAAAAATAATAGCGCTTTTTCCACTAATGTCTTATACTTGAATGATTTGAGAAAAATAAAAAAGAACATTTGGAAAACATCTGATATATTTAAATTTGACAAAAATATCTTAAAATTTCTTAAACCTTTCTTCCAGATCATCTTGTCAATTTTTTTTAGAATTACGGTTACTTTGACGCAATTATATTTGCTTACCGGCAGCCACCTTCCCATTTTTCTTCTTCTTCCAGCAGAATGCACCTTCCAATCTGCTGTCTCTCCGACAACGAGGCCAGACAGTCGCCGCCCACCCGCAAAGGCGAACCTGCGGACATTGATTAGATAGATGTTAGTGCGATAGAGCATCTATTTTCAGCGACATGAATTATCGAATTAACAGTGCAGAGCCTAAGTACATCCTCGTCTAATTAGCTGTCGTTGCGCGCGTCGCGTTGTCGTGTAAACATCGGAACATGCTTGTGTCGAACGAAGCGTGTCGCGACGATTAACGGCCTCGAATTGAATTCCATCCTGTCGCAGAGAGGGACACGGACCAACTTGAATGGCCGCGGGATACGCGAGGACCATAATTACGGGGTCGCGTAAGCGTATCGAAAGGGGCTGCGTATCGATAACGGGCAGGGGGAGGCGGGGGGAGGTAGGAGGAGGAGAACGAAGGGAGGTGGCGCGGAAGCAATTCCACGGCCGTCAGCAAGCCGTAGTCCTAAGGCGGGTCAACTATCGGGCGGAAACGCATCTGATCGAAGGGAAATCCTAGATTTCCCCCGAGGACTTCTTCGGGAAACATCGATAGTCGGACAGACCAATGCCTTGCGCGAATCCCTTCCTCCCCGCTGCTTTCATGTCGCACCACATACCGATACCGCGAATTCAATTTGAAACCGCGCCGATAGTTTGCTTTGCCGCTTGCGCCGCTTGAGAATAATCCAAAGTAAACGATTTATTTTCAAGGAGTAAAAAGTAGCGAATATAAAAAGCTCTTTCACCTTTTCATATTATTATATATACGTATAATATTTTACGCATTAAAGACGTATTTTATTTAGTATTCTTGAGTGCGCTAGTATGTTATTTATCGCCGCCAGAGATATTTTAAGGGTTGTAACTAACTACGCATCGTTGTTTCAGTTACTATAGTACGGTTATAGACAGTGAAATAATAAGATATGTAGAAAAGTGTACTTCCCAACAGATTTTCTGGAAAAAAAACATAAACTTTACATAAAATGTATAAAACATGTTAGTTTATGAAACATATTGGGAAAATACTTCAAAAAATGAGAGTAAGTAATGAAATTTGGAAGATTGTAGGTCAGTGGAATAAAACAATTAGTAGTATTTTCGCGTACTTACAAAAGTCTGCTGTAATCGCTTTAACATTACACATGTAAACTAATCAATGTCTGTCGACTCTGTGCTTTTTGGCATTATTTGTTATTTAAGATTTCTCTTTTCATCTCGTATTTTCTTTGGAAAGACATTATGTGTTTGAAATAATTGTCTACGATTATTCGTTGGCCGGTTATGTATGTGAACTAATTCTCACTGTGTTACTTATACTGTTAAGAATACTAGCAATAGAAAGGATATATGCAATAGAAATAGTTGCATAAGTGAGAGAAGGTCCATCTACAATTTCGATAAAAAACTGATATAATAAGACAGAAAGAATATTGACGTTCTAAGAATATTGACATGCTAGCCAATTCGGCTAGCATGTCAAATTGACACGGGCGTCATGCAACCTGTATACGACGCTTCATTTATTGACGTGTATGTATGTTCACAATGCTTTGTCTAATCTAAGCATTGTGGCTATGTAATCGTCACAGTAGAATACATTATGACAGAAATCAAGATAGAAATACATCATGACAGAAATTGTTTTACATTTACTAAATCTAAATCCAATATGTACCTATGCCAAAAAATATTTCATTTACTACTGAACCTTCATTATTAATCGCAAAATAGGTACAAAGAAAAACACAAATCGGACGCGCGTTTATTATTTCACAAAATTGAACGTTTCTGACAAAGTAAGAGAACCGCGAAGTGAGAAGAATAAATCTGCAGGCTTATTTGCAGCTTGTTAAACTCCTATTACCGATTTGAATTACATGGCACGTCAAAGCTCGAGTGATTACTGGAGTTTTCAGTGAATGTAAGTAAATTCGCGCCGTCCTCTGTGCCGGCGCTCCTTCAATATTGAAGGGTTGGAGGAGCTTTCACCCTATCGTGGAGAACTGTTTGAAAATGCTTACGGGAAATTGTCGATGTTGTTCTATAACCGCGTACATATCATGACAGACATACTTATGGCAAAGCAGGCAATATATTCTACGTAAACACGATACATGTCAGGAACTACAGACTGTTACATGCCTTGACTTCTATACGTCTGTGTGTGTACTACATACATATAAGTTAAATATATTTGCGGTATAAATACAATTATTGCATTGACACTCTCGTACGGCGTCGTAAATAATCTAAATCAACAACAAAATTGATGAGCATTTTATAATATTTAATCATAAAAAGAATAACATAAAATATTATTATTATTAAATTTTATTATAAGTGTTAATTTAATCAATTGTAAGCGTTTTTTTGTTCTTTTTAGAGAGTTGAATTATTTAATACGGCATGCTTTTAAAGCTGTTTAGAGTTGCAAAGCGGTGGCAGCAGTTTGTGCATAACTTAAGTATAACACACAGCTTGTACTTGTAAATGCTATTTTGCGCTAAAACATGTAAACAGTTTATCTCTGAAACATTTTCCGATATCTAAACGAAACAGCACGGAGGATTTGAATAATTAAATGACTGTCCGTAAATTCACATTGTAATATTTCATTAAAGATATTAATCATCATAGGCAACAAAAATCATGTTGCACAATTATGCATTTAAATAATTTTTCGTTTAAAATCTTTCGAAAGAGACTACAAGCCAATTCAGTATATTTTAGATCAGAAATATTACAAAATTTTGATTATAATTTTACACATTTACATAGAAAATACAATAATTTGTAAAACATCGCTATTGTTGTATATCATGTAATGCGTTACTTTCTAACCCTGTATAAATCTTTAAATATATATACAAGAATATTTCCGATGACAATCTCAAGATTGCGTGAATAGTTAAAAAATTAATGGTAACGCCATGAATATAAATAAATGAGAATCAATAAAAGGATAATATCAAGATGAAGTGAGGACTATTGAGATCATCAATACCAAAGGAAAGTTCGAGAAACAGGAACATTCTCACCATCTTGAGAGTCGGTGACCGAGTAGTGCACTCTCGTGTCACGTTGCCGCGTTCATAAATTGGTTAGAACTTAGTGGAACCTGCTACTAGCGCTATCCAATTAGTCCTCCAATTTCTTCTTCAATATAGCGGATATTCTTATAATATTCATTATAAGAATAAATTTGTTAAATTTAAATTATTACATTATTATACTGATGTTACGCTTAGTAATATATTTTCAAACAATAAAGACGAATAAAGACGAATTTGAGGTTTTCTACTCTATTGTCTTCCTCTATATCCAATCAGTTGCGATTGAATTAAAAATTCATTGATATATCTATATATATTTATCGCATATTATTATTAATAAAAAGTTTATTTATGAAAGATTGTTATTATTCAAGTCTTGATGAATATATTGGCATTGCATGTTCGTATATTCGAAATACTCTCTTATAATAATTATATACAACTTTTACAAATGCTGTTCATTCGCATGTTCATTAAGAAAAGAAAGACCGAATATATTTAAATCTTTTTAATATTAAAATATTTTTATATTTTTTACCTAACATTTTAAAAATATCATTAACAAAAATATTTTCTAGATGTTGTAAATATGTTTTGTATACAAATATTTTATTTGTTTAATGAAAATACTTTTACCAAAAAATAAAATACTTTTAATAAAAAAATTTTTTTAATTATAATTTTAAAATATTTTAAAAATATTTTTAATAAAAAGTATTTTTATAAAAATAATTTAAAATCAGATCGATATTCTGTTTATAATTATATAAATTTATTTGTACAAAAGAATTTAATTTAATTTAAAATTTTATTTACAAATAAGTTGCTACAAATTCATAAATAAAGTCCTTTCATTTAAATAAATTTAATGTCGTTTAATACAGTTACAACAAACTAATGAGTAGAAAAAAACAAAAGTATGATATGTAATAATTTCGAATATATTTAAAGCTTACATTAACCATTTAATTTTTGTCAATATGTCAATTAATTAGACATAAATCTTAATTTTTATAATAATTTCGCGATTAAATAAAAGATTACATATTTAAGACAAAAATATATTTTTAGAAGTTTTCTAAAAATATTTATTTTATAAAGTTAATGCCATAGCGTTATATAAATCCACATCTTCGCAAGTTAATCTTCGCAGCTCTTTAATAAAATAAATTTTTATTTTATATTCCACTTCTGTGTCTACAAATTTTGATATTTTAAAAATGTATTTTTACTCGATATTTTATTTAAAAAAATAATATATAACCAGTTACATTAAATCAGTGACTCGTTCAGAGATTCGCGAAATTACAAAAATTCCAATATAAAGAGAGCAAACATTTGAGGATGACACTTGTACATTTGAGTTTGCTTACAAATATTTGTCTTTTCTCAGTGGACATTACCACAGTGTTATTTCGCAATGCATTTGTAAACAAAGAAATTTTTTCACTCTGCATCTTTCTGCAGAGTTTCTCGCCTTAATATAGACAATAAAGACAGGTTTCCACGTAAACATTCATCACTAAACCGTTTATCTCTTTTCATCCAAATGTCAAAGTCCAAATGTAGATTTCCGTTGCGCGTACGTTCCTCGTATCTTATCGATATGTAACTAAAAATGTATGGATGAATCATAGCAATCGTCTCGGTAGCTCGCGGGACAATAAAACGATCAAAGTAAAGACACGGCTTAGTCGATCTTATGAGCTTTACGCTGTTAATTTTTCACGTGTACTAAGCACAATCCTACACGATGGTAAACCTGAAAAATGAGAATATCATCAAGGAGGTATGTACAGCCATAATAAATCTTCCTAAAATTCTTTTAGGAGATCGTTAGTATTCATATTGGATTTAAACTCAACTCGAGATATTAGAAATTTTCTAGACATCAAAGTCAAGTTTATCAAAACCTATTGTAACCACATGACCGGTTTAAATTATAAAATCAAGTTGACATACATTCATTCACACTCGCAACAATTCGTTATTTGCATCGAGTATTGAATTATCAATTTCTAGTAGTCGGTTTATGCATTTGTAAACAAAGAACTTTTTTCACAATGCATCTTTTTGCAGAGTTTCTCACTTTAATATAGACAATAAAGACAGGAATGCATTCGTTATAATTTTCAGAAATTTCTTTACAAATTTGGGGGGAGGAGATTCTTATAGATGCACGTTAGCATCAAATAGATTAAATTGCTAGTCAATTTAATTCGTTACAAGTGAATTCTGGCCTCATATAAAGAATTGTATTTCAAGACCGATGAATACGCGGCGCGCCGTTTGTGTGTGGCTGGATATCAACATTATTATACACACCAACATCCATGTTGGCTCGCATTAGCGTTACTTCACTATTGTTGATTTAATTTTCAGAAGAGCATGACGTTCAGAACGGAGAACAACGTATTGATTGGCGAGGAGGTATCAATTTATAAAGAATGCACAAACGTCGGTGGGTTGGTGTTGGAGAAGATGCGAAGCAGACCGGAGTTCGTTGCTCAAGTAAGTACACAGACACGGTCGATTTCCGCGAGAAGGTGCCGATAGAGAGACATCGCCGTCTAGTCGATTTCAACATAAATTTCGCCACGATTCGCCATTTAACCCTCGTTCGATCCTGGGTTCTTGTAGGTGGAGGCGGTTACCGGCGCGGCGACCACTTTTGCAGAAATGACGGAGAAAAGCGTGAAGTGCGCGCTGTGGCTGAGAGAGCAAGCTGTTCAGCCAGGCGACATAATCGGCATTTGCACTCACAATCACTTGGAGTCATACGTACCGCTGCTGGCGGCACTCTACGTCGGCGCCATCAGCAATCCCTGGGACAACGAACTTTCCCCAAGTACGTTACTTTTCCCCCGCCAGCTGCTTTTTTTTCAGCTTGTTCCCGCGCTTTTTCAGCTTGTATCCGGGCCCGGGCATTAAACCACCGAACAAAATCGGATTTCCGCGCATCGAGAGCTTGCTGCGCTTGTAAAGCATTCTGTTTTCATTTTCTACGTTTTTCCCCTTCCGCTTCTTTTTTAATCAATCGTGAAAAAAGCGTCGTAAAAAAAGCATTTGTTGCAAAGTGGTCGGACGCGCTTTTCCACTTTTCCACTTTATCTTCGCTGCAAATCCGAGAAACGTCGTCGCAATTAATTCGCGCAGATGTAACGAGCCAAGACGTAGCAAGACGTCGTCGTGTTTCTCGTACACGAAAAATATTTACAAATATTTTCTTCGTTCTAGTAACAGCGCGTTACTTCCTCTTGCTGACGAGACCGAAGGTCGTGTTCGTGAATGCCGAGTCGGCCGAGTGTCTGGCGCAGGTTGTCAAGGAAAACAATCTGAACACCAAATTGGTGATATTCGACGAACTGGCGGGATTCGAGGACGCGTCCCTGACGAGCGTTCTGCGTTCTCAGGACGCCGCGGGCATTGACGAATTTGAGTGCGCGAAGTTGGCCAGCCCCGATCATGTCGCCACGATCGTTTGCTCGTCCGGCACCAGCGGCCTGCCGAAAGGCACCGAGATCAGCCACGCGTCCATGATCAATTACATGGCTCACGTCAAGATCCACGATCTCCGAGGACACGTGTCCATGTGGACACCTTCCATGCGTTGGTACTGCGGTCTATTCATCATTATCAAGGCTATTCTCGATTGTTCGAAGAGGGTCGTAGTCCCGGATAGCGATGACACCGAGGAGACGTGTCACTTCATCGAAAAGTACGAGGCGAGTGACGAGAGAGAGAGAGAGAGAGAGAGATTGGCAGAAATATGTCGCTTAATTGCATATTAATGACGAATCGGAATATCGCCTCTCCAGCACACGCGTATATACTCGACAATAATGACAAATTAATAAATGGCCGTTACAGACACATTCGCGAATATCAGCGATCGTTCAATAGTAATGTTACCGGTTATTTAAAACGCTATATAAAGCATTCTTTTTAGCGACGCGCTCAGCTCGACGTAGAGAATTAATTACGAGTTTATACGATGGAGATAAAATTTAACATTTGGCAATATCACTTGATTTACCATGCATTTTTCATCAAGCAGCGTCCGCCGTTATTATTTTCATTTTCGGGATAATTCTTGCAACGGGAGTATTTCACACAATATTACCCTCGCGCGCTCGCGTTAATTTATGTTAATTTATGTCGCGCGGCGAATTTGCTAAAGGATAACACGGGCCCGAATTGAGGCGCATCTACAAACGGGCGTGATAGTTGTACCCGTGTGATTTATTGCCTCGTGCAGGTAATACCGCGCGGGAAGCGTTCGAGTTTAACGGCGTCGTTTTGCATTCAGGTATCCTGGTTTAGATGCGATTCCTGCTTCCCCATTCGACTGGTAAAGTTCGGCATATTAAGCAAGTACCGACTACCAACATTGAAAATCCTTTTGTTTGGCGGCGCGCATTTCCGGGGAGAGCTGCAGCAGACTCTGGTGAAACTTTTGCCGCATACCGATGTCATATTGAGCTACGGTAGGTCGCGGGATTTCCCGAAGATCATAAGACCACGGTCGTAATTATCGCAAGTCTTGTCACCCCATTTAGACGATCAATGATTAATTGCATAATGCCAGCCAATTTTTCTATTTAAAATACATGCATTGGACATGCGACGTGAGGGAAACCGATTTTTAAACTGCCCGCAGGAATGACAGATTACGGTGGATTATGCGCCCGTCAGACGAGACGTAGTAAACCAGGCAGTTGCGGATTTGTGTGCGAAACAGGACGGCTGAAAGTGGTCGATCCTGACACGGGAAAGGTCTTGGGGGTCAACAAAACCGGAGAAATATGGGCCAAATCGTCGTACATGATGAATGGATACTACAACAACCCCGAGGCCACAAAGAACGCTATCGATTCGAACGGTAAGTAAGAAATAGTTTGACATTTGCCATTGTTTAGGGCAGACACAGAGATTTTAAGTAATAAAATATAATAAAAAAATCTATACGTTGTGGGATATTTTTTAGTACATTTTTTAAGGCTGTATATCATAAAGATTAACTGGTAATAGTAAAAAAAGTTGCAATTATTGATATTGTTATTTTAATTATTAATATAATTTAATCAAAAAATGTCTCAATAATTTATTTTAATATCAAAACGATAATTTCTACGTTATAAAGAATCGCAAAACTTTAATATACCCAACATGGCGTTCATTTTAGGATGGTTGCATACTGGCGATCTTGGTTATTACGATGACGATGGTGAAATCTTCCTCGTTGACAGAATGTCAGAATTCATCAACTACAGATCCATCAAAATATCGCCCGCGGAAATCGAAGCTTTGATTCAGCAGCATTCCGCGGTCCTCGAAGTCGCTGTAGTGGCGGTGCCGCATTCTGTCGAAGAGGAACACGCTATGGCTTTTATCGCGAAAGTACCCGGAAAAGAGGTAATCACTCTAGTAAACATTCACAATGTATTTAAATATTTGTTTCTATCTCATATGTTTTTAACTGTTTATGATGTGAGATCTTTTAGATTGACAGAAATATCGAGAGAGAGAGAGAGAGAAATATCTCTTTTTAATATCAAAACAATATTAAGAATTATTTTCGTTTGCCTAAATTTTTTGTACACTAAATTATTAACAAAGTAACATGTAAAATAAAATATCTTTAATGAAGTAATACATTTAACAAGTTTTTGAAAATTATATCGTTCGTCTCAAACTTTCTCTGCATTATTGAATATTTTGTGAAATATCCAAAGTCATTCACATACTTTATTGGCTGCTTTTTTGTTTTAAAGAAGAGATTAGCCTGTATAAATTTTTCACGTTTATTTACATTTTACCAAAAGAAAAGTTGACTTGCTTTTGTACGCGCAGCTTCAATTTACTGCTGGCCCTAAGTTCCACCATCTTGCCCTACATACGTTACATTACAATTCCTCACGTAAATTTCAGGCGACGGAGCTCGACATAACCGACTTGGTGGAGCAGAACATGCCGTGGTACTGCAGGTTGCATGCGGGAGTTAAATTCATGCAGAGGCTTCCTCGCACGGCCACGGGGAAGATCGCTAAGAAGGAGCTCAAGCAGATCGCTAGGAATTACGCGACGAATTAAAACGATAGCGTAATTATTGTGTGTATTACTGTTATATTTAGGACATGTACCACTATAATCGTTATTGTTTTTTAGCATTTCAATGATTTAAAAATTTAATGTTTCTGTAATAATTTCCTATAGTATTATAACACGATATAATGTACAACATGACCCTAATGTAAAAATTCTCTTTATGTACGCTTCGTTTCTAATAAATTAATTTGATATAACCAGTGTGTTATAGAGACTTACGCTTTATCAAATTTATAGAGCGGAGTATCGTTTTATCGCGTATCTCGTGGCTCATTCGTATTTTGTTAGGTGATTATCGATGAAATACGATATTACGATAATGTCATGACACATTAGGATACGTATCGCTATATACAGATTTATAATAAACCAATTACTAAAGCGATATCAGATAAACATAAATCGATTGCTATTCGTGTAAATATACTTATATATGCATAAGCATACATAAAACGCTACTGACAAGTAAAAATGGCAAATAGAATGAAACTTAAAAAATAGTTCTTGATACCCGTTTTTATCACTCGTTATCTCGAAATACAAATGAACATCATAAAGTGCGTAGGAAACACCACCAGATAAAATATCATTACGATCTTACAGTTCGAAGTAACGGAAACCTTAGTTAGAAACGTTAGAACGGAAACCCAAGAGATTTTTCCGAACGTCCTGCTCGTCTATTTCGTTTGTTGGAAGCGGATTTTCCCGTCGCAGGACATTCACGTTATGTCGTCCCTATTACGTACGTCTGAGTACCACGATGTAGCTCGGTATATGCATTAAAAAGAGAAATTCGAGAGAATCAAGAGGAGCTCCGTACACAATACTACAAAATACATTCGTCCTGATTGCTTCCAGTGTAAGGGGGAAGAAAGAAATAAAATTAAGGTGGATTTTCTTATTCGATGAGAAGTGACAGCATAAATGTATAGCGTATAATGCCCGATTGCATTAACACAAGTATTTGAAGAATTACATCGTATTGTTATATTAATTAAGACAAAGGCAATATAAAAATGCATATGAGACAGACACGATTAAAAGCCAATAAATTATATTTACTATTACATTTTATATATTTGTAAGCATAAATGGCTGATAAATGCGAAAGTTCTTCATCGTCCATTAATGGCGTTTGCAAAATTAATATCGGTTGTACGTTATCGAATAAAACAATTAATCTTTCTGCGTTTTAAAATTTATATTGATTTAATTATCTTAATCACTCACAATAATTAATGATATAGTTCAAATAATATTATATAATAATATTATATATAATATTATGTGACTCATAGCCATATAACAAGACTATATGTATAAAACTTATAAAAATTTTGTACAAAGACCATGTAAGATCAAATCGTTTGAATTAAAAAAAATTACTTTACAAACATATAAAGTTTAAGTTTTCTTCGAAATGGATTACTATAGTTAATTTTATCTAATCATAGATAATTATCAATGATTTAATTTAAATATTAATTAAGCTACCTACATGATAAGTTACCATCTAAAATAAAGATATGTAAAAAGTAATTGAATAGTTATCTTGTAACTCGAAATTTAGAGAAATATTTAAATTATAATAAAAAAAATTATATTCATAATTGTATCGTAATTGATATCAGTATCGCACGAAAAAAAATACTGTTGCCAAAACAAAATAATTGTGATAATTTTCGCCCATCAATTTAAAAGGGTTATAGAAATTAAAATACTTTGGAAGTGACTTATATAGTTAACTGAACTCTCAGCTTCAACATTGTGACGTGCAACTATACCATATATATCTCTCAATCATACTATTTGTTGTACAGATCATATTAGAGAGATAACAATAATGTTTTGGTTGAGGCAACCACATATATGAAGATATTCTCATCAGTACAGTTGTCATAATCGTAGTGTTTAGGATAAATAACATTCGGTTAGAATGTTATTTACCCTAAGCACTACAATTATGACAACTGTACTGATGAGCATAACCTTAACAGATGTATGCCACACGGAAAGAACAATTTCACTGAATCCAGATCTGAAAATAATTTCTGTTCAATATTCAAAATAATTTTGTGCGAAAGTCAAAGTGATTGCTAGAATATCAAAATGTTTTATAGCAATGCTTATCAGTTTTAATATTACAACAAATTATTTTGATGGTTCAACAAAAAATTATTTATTTTCAGATCTGTTTTTGACAAAATTTTTAGATCTTTCAACAAAATCGTTCTTTCCGTGCATGTAACATCAATATAACTTAAATAAATTTACATGCATTTCTTTTCCAAAAACATATAGAGAATATTATTGTAATATCCACAGCAATTTTTTCCGTGCGAGCATCGATATTTTACTCCAATAATAATACACATACATCAGCACGTTTAACTTTTTGAAAAATATTCAAGATAATATACCCGAAGAGCGCAAAGTGGCGGATGCTGTGTGGTAATACTTCCAGTAATCACCTTCAAACGTAAAGTGCGCAAAACTACGACAAAGTTTTAATATTTGCTTTACGGGGTGTTTGGTCCGGCCATGCTCTTTCCACTTGGCAAGAAGAAAACTCGACCAAGTGTTAGTAAGTAAGTAAACGCGCAACGCTAAAAAAAAAGGAAGTCGAGATAATTTCGTTCTCTCGCGCAAAATCGCCCAGCTTTAAAATCAAAGTGATTCAGCGCACCACAGTGGGGCCGGATTAAATAAGGTCGGATTTAATTAAGTTATTGCGGCCCGCGTGAAACTAAAACAATCGTAAAATATAAGCTTCGCGTCGCACGGTCGCCCGTGATTAAGAGCGGGACGATTACAGGTACCGGTTACAGGAAGAACGCGACGACGCGCGAAGAAATCGCTCCGCGGTCGGTCTTCTTTAAGATAAATTTATCGTTTGCAAGTGACGGCCGAGGAATTGATGGAGCCGACGCAGGGAAATCAGGGGGATTTCTGCAGACTTCGCGAGAACGTTAAATTCGTTGAGACACGAAAAAATTGATAAAAAAGATTGAAACATTTTGCGGAAGGTTCACTGATAAATTCAATAACCGTGAGATACTTATTATTAATATTTCATGAGATTAATATTTTATATTATTATTAATTTTTTATGAGATCATATTTAACACGTACTATGCAAAACGTTCAGATTTATACATAGTATGTAATATCAATATTCGTAATCGCGTAATATTCATTTATACAAAAATATCTCCTCATATACAATATTCATTTATACAAAATGTCCGTTTAATTAACGAAGATGGGTGTCACCGGACACTTATTAACATTTTAATCTTGATATGTGTACAATAAACAATTAAAATATCCCGAATTTTATATGAATTTTATTGAATTAAACACAACTTTTTTATTTTTATCAAAATTAATTTTTTTTAGAGAGTTGAGGAAAGATGCGGTTTACGAGTACGAGAAATATGATATTTTATGATAACTATCAAGAAAAGATCATGTCCATTTGTATAGGAGATTCTTGCGAAAATCGATTTTTAATATCATTGGAAAGTCCCCCGTGAATTATCGTAAATACACATTACATGAATCTGTGTCGACAATGACGAAAGCAATAGTAATGAACGATAAGATGCGAGATAGCGATGAGAAAATTATCGCGAACAGATAGACTGTCTACAGAGAGATTGTCGTGTTGAGTGTTCCACAAATAAAAATATCGAGTGTCAGAAAACTCTTAATCGAAATTGAATTTCTGATTTGCATCTAAAGTGCCAATCTATATAATCAACTTATGTAATTTCATGCGTCGTCAATAAGGGATTAGTTTGGAGTCCTTTATTTTTTTCAGAAAAAAAATATTGTTCATAAAATAGTGACGATAGAATTATATAATTAAAAAAAAAAGATATTTAGACGAGTATAAAAGTAAAAACATAATCATAGATTTTTATTTAAGCATCAAAAATTCTCTTTTGACGGAAAATAAATGATGTAACATACACGGAAAGAACAATTTTGCTGAATCCAGATCTGAAAATAATTTTTGTTCAATAATCAAAATAATTTTGTGCAAAAGTCAAAATGATTGATAGAATATCAAAACGTTTTATAGCAATGCTTATCAGTTTTAACATTCCAACAAATTATTTTAATGATTCAATAAAAAATTATTTTCAGATCTGTTTTTAGCAAAATTTAGGCCTTTCAACAAAATCGTTCTTCCCGTGTAAAGAAACGCAACTCTACAGAGTTGAAATTTCATAAAAAGGAATTCCATATTTTTTCAACAGATAGCTCTAGTTGTATATAGTTGAAAAAAAATTGGAAAACTTTTTGATAGACCGTATGTATATATATATATCTGAAATTAAAGCAGTGAAGCAGCAACCAATTATAAGTGGCAAGCAGAAATATTAGATCAATAAAATTGTATTGTATAATATATATATGTTCATTAATTATATGAATAACACATCTAAACTAATAGAAAGAAATTCTTAATAATATACATATGATAATGTATATGTAATAATATATGTTTATATATGCATACATTTGTATATACACAATTATATATAATATAGTCATTTTTATTATTTTATTGTCTCAATAATTGCTGCAAAGATTAACAGAAATGTTCAATGATATCGATAATGACGCGATTCTGGAGAATATTGCATACACAGCTAATGTAATATTTCGTTGATATTTAACAAATACCACACATTGCGAAGTAATTTACGATGAATACGCAGTATCAATAATAGTAAATATTGAAAATCCGGATAAGATTTTTTTTTTCTTGATTTCTCAATATGAAAAGGATCTGTTTGAACTAATCTACGTTTTCATAGTGAATCGAAATATTATCACAACTTCAACGAGCAATTATATCGATGATGTATCCACGAATTAAATGAATGTTGATAAACGTGGATGACTCTAATAGATTTGTTTGAATAGATTCCCTAATCGACAATTTTCGTATAAAATACGTTTTCATAATATAAATGAATATTTCGTTATCCGTTAAAATATGTCGCCTGTTTTTAATTAATAAAAATATTAATATAATTAAAGAGGAACAAATATTTCTGTAGTAAATATACCTAATCATATTATTCATGCTAAATTCTATAATTTCGACACTGTGTTTATGATCTCATTACAAGTTTCTGCAATGTTGCAATATTATCTCTCATAAAATTGAAAGATAAATGATCATCGTAAATAATTCACCATAAATTTCATTAATCTCCATTGAACCATGAATCACAAATTGCTGGTCTATTATTATTTATATTTGTGTCAAGCAATAAATTAAATATCTTTTTCACATAGTTTGAATTTTTTTCCGCTGATAAATAAGAGCGTACTATTGCATAATTATATTTTAGAGTATTATGAAAAAGGACTTGAGAATTTTACATTTATATTTTACGCGTCAGGTGAAATGTCATTCGAGAATAGACATCGTGCGGTTCTGCGAAGCATTCGAAACGACATTTGTCAACGTTGTCAGGACGGACAGTAGTAGCTCGTGAATGCAGTAGAAAAATTTCACAACCGTTGCGCACGGCTGCGATAAATTACCGTGGCGTCGAATCGGCGCGATGCATACAGCGGCGCCCAAATGCAACTCCGTTTCGATAAGCGTATTTTTATCGCTCGGTGCAAATGCATTTTGCAAACCGCCGAACGGGAATTCCTGCGACCTCATAAATTTATTATGCCGCCGAACGCAAAAATTTTCGAATAATTCGGCGCGTTTGTATCTTTTGCAAACGGGCGCGTTTCAAAGTTAGATATTTATGAAAGATAATTGACATTATAGTGTGTGCTAATAATTTAATTTAGCCTAAGTAAAATGAATAGAGCATGATTTCACGTAAATCAGATTGCACTTAAGTAAGTGCTTTTGCCTTTATGCGAATTTATTTGTATTTGTATGTAGTATATTCTCATATGATACCATAACAATAATAATGCTTTCTGAAATTTTTGCTTTCTTCACTTTGTTCACATTGCAATATTTAAAAACTTTATTTTTCCTTAAAAATTCTCTTAAAAATTACAAAATTATGTCCAATAGAGAAAATATGGCAACATTATACAAG